>NW_015091127.1:676995-869435 GCF_001431845.1 Calidris pugnax | reverse complement strand
CATTGGAATGGGCTGCCCAGGGAGGTGGTTGAGGCCCCATCCCTGGAGGTGTTCAAAAGACGGGTTGATGTAGTGCTGGGAGGTATGGTTTAGTGATGATGCTCCCTGTTTGTTGTGTGGGTGTCTATTTTTGTCAGTCAGGTTGATGGTTGGACAAGATGATCTTTGAGGTCCCTTCCAACCTAGAAGATTCTGTGATTCTGCATTGTGTCTGTGCTGTAAGCCTTTTCCAGAGTATTTGTTAAATCTCCTGACAGAGTGCCAAGTTCTGTGGAGGCCCTTCCTGCACCGAGTGGATAATCTTGTGCGAGTCCCCGCACAGTGACAGCTCAGCACGGTGCCTCCCCTCCTCGGGGTCCCGTGGGCAACCTCCAGCCCCCCAGGCTCCATCCTGCTGCATAACACCACGCTGGGATGGGAGCAGCCCAGTGCCATCAGTGCAGACTGATGGTCTGCAACAGCTGCATTATTTGTTGACCAGAGGAGAAATGAGAGCACAGCACTACCCACCTTACTGCTGACAGAAGCTACACGTAACTACATACCCTAAGCAGACATGCTGCAAACAGCAAGAAAAATTTCCAATTTGAGAAAAGCCAAGATGTTTTCCTGGCATGAAAATGCACAATGGTGGCAGATTAAATAATTGTAGTTGAAGCAAATCCACAGCTTGATCCCAAATAAAGACTGTTTAAATATATCCTCTTTTGGCTAGGGAAGTGAAATTCACTTGGAGCATCACAGCTCAAAGATACACCATCTGCAAATAACAACTCTGAGAGTGTGTGTACGAGGGGAAAAGACAGTTCTGAGCTCTATCAAGTCTTTGGTGCTAGAAGCAGAGTGGTAATGCATCTTTTTAATGCTGAGGAAAGGAATGCAGAATAATATATAAAATATTTAAGACACTGTACTAGATACTGCTCAGTGAATAAGTGCTGCTTGTCAGAGTTTCTTCATATGAACTGGCAGCACCCAGACAAAAGGGAATCAGGCTTGGGAGGGAATCATGCTGTGATACTCCCCACGTTCAGTTACAAAAAAGGACCACGTTATTTCTTTACATTCCAAAATGCAGCTTCATTAAGCGGAAATATTTACCCTTGGTTGAGGACTGTCTGAACCCTAGCACTGATGAGTGATTTGGGTCCCAGAACTCCATTTGGTAGGTAAGCCCAAAGCATCTAACTATAACAGGCAAAAAGAAGGTCACAGAAGGATCACAGGCAGAATGACATCCTCCCACAGAAACAAAACTGGAAATTATATTCAAGCCATTACATTGGCCATCAAACAAATCACCCCGTCATATTCTGTGTGAACTTGCTGTAAGTCACTTCTTTAAGCACTGATAGGATTCCATGATGATGAGCTTGACACCCAACATGCTTTAGCTACAAGTAAAAACCATAATCACCAAAGCATCAAGCATTGTGCAGTATCATGCCTTCTTCCTGATGCTGCAGCTCAACAACATACAGAAAGCTGTGTCATCTTCAATCTGCTCCCCTTGAATTAGTTGCTCACTGACCAAGTTCCTGAAGCACCCAAAATATGAAGTTAACAGAGAGCTAACCGAAAAAACTAACAAGGTAACATTTGCATTAATTTTAGCCTCCCACCTCTAATTCTGCTCAGCACATCATCGCAGCTCGAGTTCCCCCTCATTAGTGGAGCATGGCTTTGCCCAGAGATCTGCCAAGCCATCAGGGAGGACACATTTCCAAAAAACCCCAGATGTGCCCTGGGCCAAAGGGACCCCGTGGCTGGCAGATCAGCATTCACTTCTCATCCACAGCCCTTTGCCTCGTGTCCCAAACAAATGGCCCTGAAGAAAAAAGCTGTGGGAAATTCTAATTTGAATATCATGGACCAGAAACTAATGAAGAGATTGGGCTCCTCCCAGAAATTAGGAGGAATTTGAGGGATATATGGCTAGAAGCTCTGCCATAATGTCTTTTCTGGCTGGAGAATCATTTATCACACATGCAGCTGTGCCCTGCATTAATTAGTGCGATACAAGCGCATCAAGATATCTTCAAGTTATCTGAAGGCAGACTCATGTAACAACAGGCTTCTTGTACTCCTACCCCTCTGCCTTGGCACTGCTACGGACCACTGTCAGAGGTAAGGCACTGGCCCAGATGGATGTCTGCTCTGCTGAGCCACGGCTGCTCTGACCCACTGCTTCCACCAACTCATTACCACGTCCTCGTTTGACACGGGGGACACACGTTGCAATCCTTCAATAGGTAGGGTGCAAAGGCAGCAGCTCTGGGGAAACCTGTATGGCTTCTGGCAGCTACATTCACGTGTGGGTTCAATTCAGAAATCCCGTCTCGCTGCAGCCTGTCTGAGCTAAAAGTAGAGCAGCCCAACTCCAGAGGCTTCCGCAGAACTGCGTGGGTAAGTAGGCCAGCACTCAACATCACTCAACTGATATTAGTAATTGGAACAAAACCTGAAAATATAGTTCAAATCAGCCTTTCTTGTGGATATACAACGTAATAGCTTTACTGACATAACTGGCACTGCTCACCTATGAAAAGGCAGCGTTCAGAAGGAAGGACTAAGAACTTTAAAGAATACCACTGAAATTCTTGCTTCTAATTTTCTCTTCTCATACATTGTGCTCCAAATATTTTAATGAACCACCTAAACAGGAAAGTACTTAAATACACGTTTAACACTGCTCGTAGAAATAAAAAGCTTCCCTCACTTGAGGCTTTATTGACTTAGATTGGCGAGTAGAGTTCTGGCAGGTCTAGAGGTTTTGCACAGCTCTGAGCTGAAAGCCCCTATGGCCTGTCCTCAGGGCACAGCTCATTCTCCCAGGTCTCCAAAAATTAGAGCTGGGTCACAAATCTGAGCAGGCAACTGATTGTTCAAAAAACCAACTGATTGAGAACAGTTTTTTGTTGGATCTCTTCCAGACACCACATGGCCCAGTGGCCAAAAGGTTTGCTTCAAAGACAGAAACAGAACAGAGAAAAATGGCTTTAGGAAAGCTCTGAACAGAGTTTTCTACTTGGCATACTGGACATGGAACTGAATTTGGGTTGGGCTGCGTGCAAGCTACACACACAAGCTTTCTTTCATTTTTCCTCCTTCAGGAGGCTCCCCTTTGCATCACAGACTTCTGTCATAATTTTGGGGAGTGTTCAGCACAGAAGAATGCCCAAACACTTATTTTTATAACATGCTTCCCAATTCAAAATATAATCACAGGATCTCACAGAGATTTTAAATCTATAAGAAAAGCAATTTCTAGGAAACAAAGCAACCTCAACATGAACCTAAAAGCCATGAGAAAATAGTTGGACTAGGAAGCTCAATGGCTTTACCAATTTGAGAAGACTGTGCACAAGTAAAACTGAATTGCTGTAGAGAGACAGCAGATTATGTTAAATAAACCTCAGTTTGTGCTTACAAAGTTGGTACCTGCATTCCTGGAGCAACCTGGAGCAAGATTAACAACAGGGGCACTTGAAGAAGCTTCCTTTTCAAGAAATAATCTAATTTTAGTTTTGTAATAACACATTGTACAATGAAAGATGTTATTTGAAAAATTAATTTAAAAAAACTCCCACCAGCTAGATTAACTCTGGCAATAACATCTAAAGGTTAATGGTCCTGCTGTTTAAGTCTCTTCACCACTATAACAGTTTCAGAGTTCACACCAATCATGTATGCCTTGTATTTAGGCACTGTGGCCTTCTACAACGTTTTGAAAAAGAGCTACAAACCCCCCAGCCCTGAACCCTGGAAAAAAAAAATTATCAAGGAACCACCCTCATGACAACAAACGGTTTAGAATTTATTATCTGCTAAACATCTAATCAACTTTGTTTTTCAAGGTGCTATCTTGCCAGAGGAACTGATTTCATATTACAATATTGCAGTGATGTGGTTTTGGGTTTGTTAGAAGTTAAGCCCATTATTTAAATTACACTTATTCCCAGAGTTACATGAAGATCAGATGTTTATTAACAAGCTCCACTACTATTTGCAGCTCAAATTTAGAGCCATGAAAACAAAACCACCCCATACATGCAACATGGGAATTGAGGTTTTCCAAAGAAGGAAGAGAAAGTGCGTTGCTGAGAGCAGCAGCCAATTGTATATAATTCAATTTGAAGACTTTAAAGTTTCCAGATCTATGTTTAATCCTCTGTGAGGCAAAGGTCCAGCATGCTAATGTAATCTGAGAACTGAAGTGTTTGAAAACGTCTTGTTCAACAATAAGGCTGGACAAACTTACTCTCCATTAAGAGTTCTCATCTGTGCCTACTGTGACCAGAAGCAGCTACCTTTCCCTCTTTGGGTTTGTGTATCATCTGCAAAGAAAGTGATGTTTACGACAGTCATAAATCTGAAAGCTCTTTAACATTACATGTAAGGTTTCTTGATTACTGGGAATTAAGCACTTAGAGATACCACGTTAAGCTAACTGCTATCATTTGTGTGATTGCCTACCCACTGTGTAAGCAAAATCATATCCCTCCCAGGGAAAAAGCACAGAAGCTTCAGTATAGAAACTCTCTGCATGAGTCCCCAGACCACCCGGGTATCACAGAGACCTAAATTCTACAAGTATCCTTGCATGGCATTTGAGATCACTGGACTGATAAATAACAGAAAATAAAGGCTGTTGAGACTAAACCTAAGGTGGATGTGTAATTTAAAACAAGTGTTTGAATGTCACGTGTCCCTTTGCAAGCTACACTGTGACTACTGTCCTCCTAAAGCAGCAAGTTAACAGCTCTGTACCAGAGCAGCGCAGCGAAGTAAAAAAAACCACAAAACACATAAAATTGAACAGGAATATAAGACTCTTTCTGTTGGGTGTATCCCCTTCATGTGTACTTAAGAACATTATGACTGCAGACAGTTCAAAGCCTAAAAGATCTGTTGGCACAGAGGAGAACCTGGCTGTACCACAGGAGCGGTTTGTGACAGACTTTACTCGGCTTTCAGGAGAACCTGGCTGTACCACAGGAGCGGTTCAGGGATGGACTTTACTTGGCTTTTCATATTGGTTTATAGACTAATAATTTGTTTCCCATCCTCACACCAGCAGATTTTAAATCCCTGATTCAGAGTGAGCACTTTGAGAGAAGTTTGCAGCTTAAATATTCCCCTGTATTCCCGCCTGCTGCAGGCACCCCCCTGGAGCTGGCACACCGAGATGCTCACGTACCTGCCGAAATGCAGGAGGCTTTCAGAGGAGCCTGACTCCCCTGCACAGACCTGCAGGCAGCAGGAGCCACGCTCTGCCCTGCCAGCAGCTGATTTATCACCTACCACCACAAAGCTACTCATTCCTGTAGCTGGCCAGAAACATCAGGGTCACAATTTAAGAATTCATATGACTTTCAACCTATTTCAATATATTCACTGGCAATCAATGATTATTTCTCTGCACGTCAGTGATATTTCTTTGATTGTCTAGCATCTAACAAGAAGCAGCAGGTTACAGGAAAGGTACTATAGATTAATGTGCATAACCCTTTTGTTTCCCAGGAAATGTAACAGCATTACTCAAGCTGTTAAGTGGATTCAGAGACCTATGATCAATGCGCTGTTTCCCTATTACTCGGTAAAGCTGCATCTATTATAGTCATTTCATCACTTCTGAAAAAGCAAATTGACTGAGATACTCAAAGATTTAAATTGTAGTGCACTGTATCAGTCTATCAGAGGTTATGATGCTTCTTTTAAACACAGAAAACAACCTTTTTTATCACTACACACGCACAGTAAATGTTTTAGTAATTCTGCTCCTCTTGCAGGCTATAAAGCCACTGGTTTGAAAATGGAGTTCGATGCTTTGAATCCCACCACCGTTTTCTGGAAGAAAAGGCTTACGACTATAAGCTAAATAACATGCAACTAGCAAACTACTACAGTCTGAAAACGAGCATGACTGGAGCTACGTCAGCATGTCTGTGGCAGTACACACAAAGAGGGGTTAGCAGTGTGCGTGCTGGAAGCAGGACGGGGAAGCTACAGAGCAGCCTCCTCCATAGAAAGGAAACATGATTTTTCAGCTAATTGGCAGTTTGCGTTTACCAAGCGTGCTGAGGAAATTTACAGAGGCACAGGGACTTTCAAACATGCCCGAGAAGCTGAGCCAGGCCCATCCCTGACAGTACCAACACCTGGATCCCAGAGGCTGCAGGCTCTTCTGCACTGGTGCTGGCTGTCACCGAGCGCAGCCGCAGCACCAGGGGCCAGGGGGTCTGCACAGGCCCAATGGCACTTGTCCAGTGTTTAGAAACCCCAACTTTAGCAAGTTATGCAAATACCAGAGTCTCTAAGTATCAGATTTTTAAAAAAGAATAATCTATATTTGTGTGTGTGCATATATGTACTCATACATTTATATAATACAGTATATACAAAAACTGAATATGCACCATAACAATAATTTTCACTACTCTGAATTTGCACAACAAAAGGAGCCAGCTGAAACCATAAGATGAGGACATGCTTTATGTAAGTTCAGAGTTCAAAAGTGATTGCCATATTCATTCAAAGTTCCAACCAGTATTTACAGCAGGGGAGCCCAGGGTGCCTTCGTACCCATGGGAACCCATACAGCTTCAGCGTAACCCAAGAAATCAGAGCACGCAGTGCCAGATGTGCCTGAGAGGGCCCCAGGTTCTGCCTGCCATCTGGATGCAGCTGCACGTGTTTGGAGAACAATCATGCTTGGGAAGCTGCTATATATGTCTGTATATACCTATATATGGACACAATACTGTGAAATCGTTTTGGAAGAACTTTCAAAACACAAAGAACATGGAAAGAAAATGTCCAAGTACCTAAAGAGAGCAGGCTTTAAATGAATCTTCCCCGTTCCTCAATTTCATACTCATTACCCACGGAGTATTGTGCCATTTCACTTTTCAGTACCAGAGAATCAGACGGAACACACAACTGGCAGAAACTCGCACATCTGGCTAGAGCAGGCACCGCTTCATCTTCAGTTCTAGCCCCCACAGCTATACATTCTCCCACTCCAAGTTTTGACAGATAAAGAGTCTAACACGGACCCTAATAAAAACTGCCTCCCAAATTTTCCTATTCATGGCTAAGCGAACTGTGGGCTGTCTCCAGCTGGACTGTTTTGTGGCTGAGACAAAGGCCTACCGAAACCTGAAAGCCAAGCTCAGGATTCATTTAGCCTCCTCTGTAATAAAGTGACAGGCTTCCTGCTGCTCCACTTACACACCTAAACCTTTGCCTCCTCTGTTGACTCTTTGATCATCCTTAAGTCTTTGATGAGAAATGTTAAAGGAGTTGACAATGCCTATTACTCAGTTGTTTTCAGTTTTATTTTTAAAAAAAGCACTGGCTATTTTGTTGCCATAATCTAATCAAGCAGTTTGTGGCAAGAACTACTACTGTTCATGTCTGTCTCGGAATCCAGCATATATTGGCAGCACTATATTAAATATATTTTCATTGAGCTCCCCAAAATAAAATTTAAAAAAAATGAAAAAAAGGGCCTTCAATATTAAAGTCCGATTATAAAGCAGAAGAAATGCCTTTGGGGGCTTCAGAAGAGCTAAAAGCACGTGGAGAGCACCTCAATTTCAGACTGAATCCTAGGGGCACCACCAGCAATCTCGTGGCTGCCACAGCCAGCTGAGAGCAGCGGGCACAGCTGAGAGCTCACCCACGAACAAAGAACAAAGCTGGGCAAAATGGCTTTAATCAGACACCTCGTGACCAACAGGCAAACTTGTTTGTCAGAAACATCTGCCACGTCCAAGAGCCTGAGCAGGGGGCTGGCTGCCCACTCTCTCCAGTGGCAGAGAACATGGCACCTGATTAAAAATACTGCTTGTAGGATTACCAAATAAAAATTATTTAAATAACATTTCCTGACTAAGATTAATTATCTATACTACACCAGCCTCTGGCAAAATCTTGTCATAAAATATCAATTACAACTAATTGAATTCTCCATAAAGATGAACTTAATTGAGGAAGAGAGCAAGATAGATTTCAATGCTATCTCATTTTCAGGTATGTCATGCTCCAGTGATTGGCTAAGAAAAGAATTCAGAGGTGAATGAAACGTGACATAATTTCTTTAGGAAAAAATGATTACATTAACGGGTCATAAATCGGGTTAATTTTATGCACTTGTTCCATGAATGCAGCAGCCAAAAATCAGTAAAGGCCAAACAACAGCAAAAAAATATAAACAAAGAACTCTAAAGGGTGTGGAAACAACGGCATTTGCTTGAAACACTAGAAATCAGAAAGGAGCATATTTTTAATGAAAAATACCTTGTGTACAAATTTTCACCTGAATACAGAAATCAAACACAACTGTAGGAAGAAATGCTGATTGGCTATTTGAAATTTCAGCTTCTTCACATGTTTAATAGACAGTTATTTTTAAATTTCCTAAAATCTAATCCCCAACTCTAAAGGGAAAACGGCAGACCCATTATACAGAAATGACCATGGTTAAACATTAATTGCAGACAAAGATGTTAGCTGAGAACAAAAGAAGCCATACTAACCAGGGTACCTGAAACCTCCCCCCCTTATTAGCCTCTTTATTTAATCGAAGCTGTCTTTAATGAGCACCCACATGTTTGCTATACAATTACTTTGCAGACCAAAACACGTTAGCTGTATAGCTACTCTTTCCCTTTGACCCTGCAGCATTCTGCTGTGAAAAACTAAAATAACTCACTCTGAGTCCCTCCCATCCCCAAAGAAGGTCTCCAAAGTCTCTTTTAAGGGTCAGTACACGAGCATCTCTATGTAACAGGGTGGAAACCGAATGGCAGCAGGCCTGAGTCATGAAAGGTCAACTAGTAGCAGAGAGCAGGAAGCTGGGTTTGATCCACACAGAGCCAAGAAAAACTCTCACTGAACTCATTAGATGCTGTTTCTCCTTGTGCATTGACTCAATTAGGTCCTGTCTCCTCTATCTATCCCCGTTTTTGTCAGCTCATCAGAATTGGTGATGCCCTGATCACAGCTAGGAACCGGCCAGAGAAGCACAGAGTTCACTACCTGGCACAGGGAGGTAAATCCTGCCTGGTACCAGGCAAAGTGTCCTTCACCAAGCAGGAGAGGAGGGAAGAGGGGGGATAAAACCCAAGGTTCTGTTCAGCTGAGTCACATTAAGTTACTGCTGCAGATGATTCAAACTTTCTGTGCAGCTGTGCTGGCTTCCAGATTCCCCACCCAGGGCTGAGCTAGTGCTGTGCATGTTTTGTGAAATGACAAAAAAAAAAAAGAAAAAAAAAAGTGAAACATACCTGCACATGGGAGAAAAGATTCATAAAGGCAAATGCCCCGTAAATAAAAGTGTGGTACCCTTAACTGAATTATTATAATAGATGTAGAACAGTAAAACAAGAATTTCTGCTGTTTCGACAGCAGAAACATCTATCTAGTAGTTTTGAAATTGCTTCAATCTTTTTTTTTTTTTTTTAATAGCAGTTATCAATTTCTTTATTTGAAAGCCTACTAGACATCAACCTATGGATTAGTTTCTTGCCAAAACATACTGGAGCCTGGGAAAAGCGTCACTGTGTGTTTGTCTTGGTCTCATACTCCTTTCTACACAGCTGTCAAACACCCAATAGCAGGATATATAATACCCCTTCTGCCTGGCCATGTACTGCTAAACACATGCACCTTCCCTGGAACATAATCTGCATTACAACCTGAGAAAGGCAGAGGCAGGCCAAACTACACAGGCAACCAATGTATTTATGGTAATAATTATAAAACATATAAACACCACTGACCAAAAGTAGTTTAGTTAATTCTAAACTTTTCAATCTCCTTATCTCTTCCTCTCCTCTTTCGGGGGGGGGGAAGGGCCATCTGTTGGTTTGGTTGCGGTGATTTCGGCTGAAACCACGACACATATAAACACCACTGACCGTAGGGCGTGCTGGCACTACATGCCACTCCACTGCCATTTTGCCACCCCACGTGATCAAATACTTCTCCCTCGCCACTGTTAATAGCATGCAAAGTAAATACAGCTGGCATCCTCCTTTGTGTTCACCTACAGCCTCATGTAACAAAACAGGCCATAGCTAAGGATGGACTTAGAGGCAAGGGCTGGAACAGCCTGCCTTGGAGCTCCCTCTAGCCGCTATTTCAGAAACCACTCAATTACTGTAAAAAACCACGGAAAATTCTACCACCGCTCACAATCAACAACGTACTTGCACAGATGCTGGAGTAGATACTTCTGGGGTTACGCTTCCCGAGAGCATCCCGGTCCGTTCAGTATTTGGGGTGAAAAAGGGCTTCGTGCTGCAGTTCGAAAGGGTCTGTTCGGCAGGTCCACGTTAGGTAATGCCAATGTCACCCTGCCACAGCCACACCTCGGGGACTCCGGAGGTGACAAAGCCTCTCCAGCATCTTCTGAACGCACGTACTGAGCAGCCAAATCCCCACCTCTCCACAGTGACCTCCATGAGTCACCTTAAATGCTACTTTAATGCCGCTTGATGCTGATCAGCAGATTACATTCTGCCATCCCCAGGCACCTGCTCAAGTAAGGAGCTTCCTTGACCACACACCATATACATAATTCAAACTCATCACAAATCCTGGGTTGCTTGAAATTGGGGCAATCCGTATGCAATTACAGAGCTGGTGGAATGAAATTTAAAAGCTTGATTTCAGTCATGCTTAAGATCTACACCCTCCGACATTTTCCAGAGGATTATTTCTTCTCCTCATGTTATACAGTATTTTGATTCAGCTATTTTAAAGTCTACTTTGGGAGATGAGTCTCTGGTTTATCAGAGTTGAATTGTTTTTTGCTCCATCTAGTGGTGTATAAGAACCTATACCATTCAAACACAAAGTGTCTGCACGCTCTGCTCTGAGCTGCTTTAAGAACTTCCCTCCATCAGTTACAGGTAGAAAATAATACATGTGCAGAAAATAACAGCAACTCAGTAGTTGCTCTGCAAAGCTGAAGTCTCACCTACCTATTTTAGGCCAAACCACCCAAAAGAGCGTAAGAGCAGAATGTTTGAAAAGGAGAAATCCACATTGCAGAAGAAAACCAAAACGGGCTGATCCTACTGGGTGCAAGTGCCTAAAGGTGCCAAAGGAGACATTCCCTAACTGAATACTTCAGTCCTTGAGTTCCCAAATAAAGAAATTTGGTTTATAAAAACATGAAAAACGCCATTTCTCCTCTACTTTCCATATTAGAATGCACAATAAGACAGTCTTCACTCTTCACAAAATCAATGCAAATTCATTGAGGAATCAGGAAAAAAAGGAAATGTTTCCACTGGTACCTTTCTCTGTTTTATAATACTGTGCACAGCATTTAGGTCATCTGCTGTTTAACTCGGGTTAACTAAAAGGGAAACCCTACTAGGCTCTAGTGCTAAATCCCGAGATTCACAGCATGTTTTATTTAGCCAGCCATGATTTATTTAAATAGGAAAATGTTTACTTCTACATTTCTGACTCTCACTGCATCAGAGAAGGTCAGCTTCTCTATTTTCTCCTCAAAGAATAAATGTCAAGATTTGATGATACTATGGATACCAACTCAAATTGTTTCAAATGCCAACAACTTAAAATGACACTGTTTTCCCTTAATTGGAAAACTACCAGATAGAAAACAAGCGATGATGGTGTCCTGTTACAGATAATAACACTGATCAGCCTTTGACTTTGTTTTCTCCTGAGACACATCATTAACCACAACCACATTCAGGATAATCAACTGCCATCTCATCAAGGCTAAAGGGCTGGCACCTAGAGTTGGTGACTTTAATTTTCATATTTAAACAGTAGCCTTTCTTCTTTGTTTTCCTTTACACAAATATATAAAAGATACTTATTGAAAGATTGGACAAATCCTACCCTGTGTAGGAGAATAATTACA
This sequence comes from Calidris pugnax, assembly GCF_001431845.1. Taxonomy (NCBI): domain Eukaryota; kingdom Metazoa; phylum Chordata; class Aves; order Charadriiformes; family Scolopacidae; genus Calidris; species Calidris pugnax. The sequence goes on along the minus strand of NW_015091127.1, from coordinate 857,524 downwards.
GTTCAGTACACTGAGTAGAGAGAGTTAATTACTGTTTACATTTGGGAGGAAGATAAGCAAGTCAAAATATCAGAAATTCCTACTGTTTCTATCTTTGGGAAGCAACTCTGAGAAACTCTTAATTATAGCAGCAAAAGACCCAAACTGTCAGCAACATACAAACATTTCAGTGTTTTACTCTGCCCTGTAAACATCAGAGCAGCTCTAAGGCTATACTGAACTGCAGTAATTTACTACCAATTTTTGCACACACAATTTTCAGATTTAACAGTGGGAATGAAAGCACTTCCTATATAATGCTAAATGATTAAGAAACACATAAAACTAAGGAATGTCCAATAGGAAGTAACAGAAGCAGCCATATATTATTTACAGTCTGTAGTCAGAATAAGGGACATAGACAAATTGTTACAAAATCACGAAGGCAGATTAGCCTTCTGTAAGCAAATTTTTCCTTAGGCCTTGGACACTTCACAGTCGTACCTAGGGCAAGCAGAAGAAAACATTTAACAGGAAGGATAATATTAGTGCAATGCTTAGAAACAGTAGATCAAATCTCACTGCAAAGCAAATAACCCGTATTATTTTTTTTATATGGATTCCTTCATGTTCTAAAAAAGCACATTATGCAGGATGAGAATAAGCCTTATGCTACCTTTGCACTTCTCCCCTTCTTGATCCTGATTACTCTCCTTTTACCCCATCCTCAAAGCCACATATAACTACAAATAAGCATCAGCTCTTCACTCTACACCCAACCACCTCTGCCTTAACGCGAGCTCCAGACAGTTGCTATCATATTTTAACTTGTGATAGCAACAACAGACTTAAGAGCCTTTTCTTTTCCCCCAGTCGGTTTTTCCTTCTTGCTAGCTTCAGGCTAGTAAATGCCACTTCAGAGAAATGCTGTTTCCTGGTATATCTGCTTGGGCTGTTTAAGTTTGGAAGATGCAACCGGTAGAAATCCTCCAGTTATTTTAGAGCCACAAGATGTGTCTGGAAAGATGTAATCAACAAAGTGCCTTTTGGGCAATGGTAGTTTGGACTCTATTCTTAGACACCCATGGACACGTTCACATTTATCTGGTGGCAGTTACAGGGCCGTCCACTTACAAGTTCATTCCTCTGACGGCAGTCTTGTGCACAGCTTAGAGAAAAATATTTTCATCAATTAGGTAACAGATGTACATGAGTAATAATCTTGTACTTTTGCTAATGCTTAACACGAGACACAGACAAACAAAATTAGAAGGCCTCAAAGAAGCTTAGAAATGTAATCGCTCATAGCGAGAGTATCTGCTGTAACAACACAAACGTGCTGGTTCCTCAGAGTAGTCACAAAGCAGAGACAGAATGCTTAATCTCTACCTAGTAACATTCAGAAAATGCCATGTGGTGTTCAACCAACCTTGCAACAAATTTCTAGGACTGTTAGCAGTAAAAACAACCTAATACAGATTACAAGAGACAGCTCCCCCTCCCACATTCTCAACATTTGGGGGAGAAGAAATCACATTAGTTTGTACCCTTCACACCACATGACCATGTACATACAGTAACAAAACTCTCAGTACACTTAAAGACTTATAGTACTGTTTATTTTAGTTTAAAATAAATTGTGCATTTTACGCATTTGTTTACAGTTTGTGTGTGTTTTAAATACCGGACACAAGGAAGAGAGCTGTAGAAAAGCATGGAGAGGAGATTACCAAGCATCGAAGGCAAAAATTTAAACAGCTGTGCCATTCTGAATAACTCAGACTTGACATGAATCAGAATCCTAGGGCATCCATGCAAGTGTCAGTCCCATACACACCAGTAAGAGAGGAGAGGAGAGATGGACTATACAGGTGTAGCACTGACTGCACACTTAGCGACCCCGAGCTTCTCTGTTATCTTGAGGATGGACTACTAGACCCCGAAGGTGGACAGCAGAACTGGTGCAGAACATTATCTTCCCTGCCAAGGAAGAGGGGGGCAAGAAAGAAAAGAGACAGAGGAACAGAATCACAGGGAACAGCATTAGGAAAATCAAGCTTGAGATTTTGTTGGTTTTGTTTTTAAATCCACAAATAGCATAACTTGTTTGTAAGAACCATCTGCTTAACCCATTTCAATCTCAGAGACAGCACTTTCAACACAACGAAGAACACCCAAATGAGCCTAGGCCAACACTTTAATTCTCAGACAAAGCTGTTCTGAAAGGGCAGTTTCTGTTTTGCCCCATAAGAAAAGTTACATTAAGTAGTCATATACATACCCAGCCTACTGTGGCCATGGCTCCTTTATTTTTAACATGTTTAAAAGAAACTTTCCACGGGTATTTTCACTGCTCATATTCCACTGAAAATGCAGAATAGATGCATTCCCCTTCTGCTGGTGATTTACATACAGAAACATTGATCATTAACATATCTGCACTCCTCCCCCCACCTTCTTTTAAAGCGGAAGGAGGAACTCTGTTTCCATGCAGAGTTGCCAGCATCATGAATGGTGCTACAAACCAGGAGGCACAGAGGCTACTAAAGCAGCAGGTTGGAATACCTACATCTGTAATGCTATAATGTGCTTTATGGCGGGTGGAGGAAGGGATGCCGGCTGAGCAGGAAGCTTGTACGAGGGTCACTTCTTTATCAGTAACACAACCACGAGTGGTCGTTTCCTTTAAAGTAAATAACAAGCTAAGGGAGGAGGATGGAAAGGAACACAATGAAGGAAGAAAAACAAGAAAATCCAAAACCAAATAGTAAATTTCATGATATTCTGTCAACTCCTGATTGTTTTCAAACAGCTTGCTGTGTAGGAACACAATTCACCATTTTTTGCATTGCTAGATCACGTAGGCATCAAGTGGAAAATTACAAGAATAACTATAATTATGCCAGCTTTCCTTTGCCATAGGGTTTGAACACAGATGCCTTATGTAATCCTCTGAACCTCATACTGACTTAGCACAGAGTATATGATTTGGTCAGAATTTGGATCTGGTTTGCTTTGTGCATCTGCATATTGCAGCTTGTTGCAATATGCTGACTGGTCTGAGCTGTGTCGCTTTCGCTCCCTTGCTCAATTTGAAAAAAAAATATATTGTCAAGCTTTTAAACCTCTGCATATTATAAACAGAGGCTACAGTGCTTAAATGTGCTAAATTATATAGCCAGGCACTTGCTATTCAGTTAGAACCGAGATTCCTATTCAACATTTTTTTTTGAGGGGTAGAAAATGTCAATAACTAGTCATATCAATAGTACAAAGGGTTCTGAAGCACCGCTCCTGCAGCTACAGCTTCACCTGTGATTAATCACTGCCTGGGAACTACCGCAGGGCCGAGGAGTCTGCTGTGTAGCACGGCGTGTCTGTAGAGATGCTTGTATGAAGGATAGGTGAAATATTTTCTATGTGTCTAAGCACGATGCTGGGAAACAGCATAGTGCTTATCAGCGGAAAAAGCAAACTGAGAGTTCCAAAGAACCAAATTTATCTGTAAATACGTATTTTCCGTTTTCAGGAATCTAAGCAAAAAGTTCCCAGTTTTCTCTGTCTGTGCCTAGCGTGAAAGAATTCCCACCGTGCTCTTGAAAAAACTTACAAAAAACCAAATCACTCTAACACAATATAGAAGCATCTGTCAGCGAGGTATCATTGTATGTCAAGCTTCTGTGTTAACCAGTTACGGTAACAAAGTAGCTGCAACGCCTACCAGTGGCTCAGACAAAAAGAAATAGCACAACCAACCCTTCTGTCATCTCCCATACAGTGGTTTGTTGCATGTAAGCCAACATTACCTGGTAAAACAAAGATTCCACATTAAAATTTCACAGATACAGTATTTTCAGAATAATGTTTTTACCTCCCAGAGGTGCTGATTAAACATTAAGCAGGTAGAGACTGCAAGAAAATGATGGGATTTCTTTGGTACTATAACATCCTTTGCATTATCTTTTTGTTTTCACAGGTATCACTGGGGAAAAAAAAAAAAAAGAAAAAAATCTCTAGCTTCAAGATTTTGAAAATGGTCTTTGGAATGATAAGGGCATCTCATTTAATATCAGAAGGATGGAAGGTAAAGTGGATGGAGAAACGAATGACCGACAGCCAACATTTCATGCAAATCGGAACAAGGAAATCATAATTATGAATAAACACATCAGATGAAAAGTGCTTAGATATCAGTGGTAAGCAAATCTGTCCAACAGTTGTAGCTGCATACATCAGTCTATTACATATCTACACAAAGAATACAGATATGAATAAGACTTTATGTTCCTGAGCATGGGCATTCTTCTATGTTTTATCTTCCTGTGTGGAGCCATTTCTACGGCCATTTCTGCTGCAACACTCATCACACAAAAGCAAAATTAGGGCTACAGGGCACTAAAACCAAAATGAAAACAAAAAAAAAACCCCCAAACCCTAATTTCAGCAGAGGAGGAAGCCTTCTCCAAGGGTGGGCTGGTGAACTATCCTCAGTCTGAAAATGAACCCTGTGCGCTCAGGAACCGTGTAACCAGCTGAGTAAGCTGAAGGTTCAAGTGACACACTCCAAGTCCACAGCTATCAGGTGCACAAAAGTGTGTGTGTGTGTGTTACAGGGTATCAAGCACCTATACAGACAGGCTGAACTAGGGGCTGGAGTTTGTTTACACAGAAGATGTATTTAGAAAATGCTGGGAACAGACTGTTCTTCAAACAAGAAACGGAGATGACTGAATTTACTTTCTCCGAGTGCCATCCTGCCTCTGGGCTTTGCTTTGCCCGTGTTCTAGCTGCAGGGCCACCGAGATAATGAAGGTCACAGCAAGCAAGAGGCTCAGCAGCTAAAGCACAAGAGTGAGTGGACCCAGGCCCTTTTGGAAGCCTCTCCAGGGTGTACCACCATCTCCTTTGCTTTGCCCTTCACACCAGACATAAACCTATATGAAATGAGCGCTAACAAATACAGAGCTCCTCATGGAATGGGCAGCTTCAAACTAGAGTACATTGTTTTTAAGGCTCTGCCTTGGTAGGCAGGAAGGGAAAGACAGCCAAAGAAGCCAAGCTACAGACATTACTGTTCTCTTTTTTTTTTTTTAATTTCCGAACAGAAATAAATCAAAAAGAGCAAACGGGAGGCATATGGGCTAACTGGAACACGGACAAATAACTGGCTGGAAGTACATTATATGCTTAGGCTTCCTATGACTTTTCTTATAAAAGGAGAATGTGAGATAACTTGTATTATTTCTGTCTATTTTGAACATTGTAGAATGAGCAAGCAAGGGATTACTGCAATAGCTGCAGTTATTAAAAATGCATTATTTCCCTATTAACAATTCAAAACAGATGCCAAAGATCATCTTGACTAGAAATAAAACTACTGGAGTGAATAAAACATCCAGCAATTAGCTAACAGCAAATCAGAGTTGCTCCAGATTTCACAGTAGTGCATTCATTAATTGCTTCTTTCAGAGCAAATTTAATTTTTAATTCTGGGCTACAAAATTAATCCCTCTGCGTATTTTCTAAATAAAGCCTCAAAACTGAAGTTAGATTGAAGCATCCATTTCTGTTAGTTTTGTTTCTAATGATTTCTATTTATAAATCGATAAATGGGAAGACTAAAAGCTAAATTTAATACTATTAAATGTATGTGGAAATTTAAAGCCCAATCTCGTTAGTGTTCTAGTAGCTGATTTTCATTCACAGCAATAGAATTGCCATACATATGTCTTTTACAAAAACAGGTGCATAATTTGTACTTGACTAAGAGATTACTGTGATGTCAGGTTGTAGCAATCGGTCTGGATACAAGGTCTTCAGAAATTCAACTCATGGGTAAACTAAAATTCCACACACAAGGAAGAGTGTAACAGCCTGGCCATGCTGCCACGTTTGTGTGTAGGATACTACTTGGGACACCATTAACTTCACTGTGTAATTGGAAACTAAATTCTAGAGATGAAACCTGCAGCTCTTTTTGCCTCCCCAAGAAGAGAGTGGTTCAGGATCCCAGGGTAATCCCTGTTGGAAGGGACTTCTGGAGGTATCTCTAGTCCAGTTTCCTTGCTCAAAGCAGGGCTGGCTACCTCAAATTGTGTCCAGTTCAACTAAGTATTGCTGAAGACAGAGATACCGTGCCCTCTCCTGGCCTCTGTCCCAGTGTTTAACCACGCTCATGGTGAAATGCCACGTTTGTGTGTAGGATACTACTTGGGACACCATTAACTTCACTGTGTAATTGGAAACTAAATTCTAGAGATGAAACCTGCAGCTCTTTTTGCCTCCCCAAGAAGAGAGTGGTTCAGGATCCCAGGGTAATCCCTGTTGGAAGGGACTTCTGGAGGTATCTCTAGTCCAGTTTCCTTGCTCAAAGCAGGGCTGGCTACCTCAAATTGTGTCCAGTTCAACTAAGTATTGCTGAAGACAGAGATACCGTGCCCTCTCCTGGCCTCTGTCCCAGTGTTTAACCACGCTTCCCTTCTCTCTCCACCTTGTATCTCATTGGAATTTTCCTTACTGCAATCTGCTTTTGTTGCCTCTTGTGCTGCCCTCTCCTCGAAGAGGCTGGCCGTTCCTTTTCCACGCTCTCCTGTTAAGGAGCAGAAGACAGCACCAGCCCTGAGACTTCTCCAGGCTGAACAGGCTGTGTTCTCTCAGATACTCACTTGTGCTCCAGCCCCCAGAAACCTCAGGGGCCCTTTGCTGGACTTGCTCCAGTGTCCTGATGTCTTTCCAAAAGCCAGACGCTCCAGAGGAGGTTTCACAAGTGGTACCAGAGGGGAGGAAATGCCCCCCTCCCCCTGCCAGCCCCTCTCCCTCACACAGCCCTGTACCTGGCCACCTTTGCCACCAACACACGCTGCCGGCTCATTAACAGCTTTTGCATAAGCTCAATTTTACACCCAGATAACCTGTGTGTTGGGCTGAGGGAAAGAGGTAAGAGGAGAACAGGGCCACATCTAATCCCTGAACTCCCTTATCTAATCATTCATAATAAAAAAAGGGTTAGTGCAGAGCGTGTGCTGCTGGCAGACCTGGGCTGGCTCGCCAGGAAAGGGGTGAGTGAGATGTAGAGTACAGCCAGTTTCCTGGCAGCCAGTGACCCAGCCATTAATTGCTTCGTTACCATGAGGGGAATGTGGGCAACCCTACTGTATTACCAATTGTTGGAAGCTGCCAGATCTCCACTGATTCTAGCTGAGTCATGGCTACAGATGTACACACAGCTGGAGAGTCTGAGACCTAAACCTCCTTCAGAGCAAAGAAGGTCAATGATGTTCCTTCATATACCTCAATCTTTAAACAAAAGCTGAAGGGTTTACAGTATATGTTGGGGCATTACCCAAATCTCTATGCTGTTTTAGGCATCAGCACTCTGAAAACTGTACATGCTTTACAGATCCCAGCCACACTTAGGGCATTCATTTTTTTACTGCACAAAGACAGGAAGACAAAAAAAGCTAGAGGAGTTTAGGATTTTTTAAGCACAAAGTTATGCTGCTAGAAGTTGGAATTCTAGAAGAAATACTAAAATAAAAATAATAATTTATGTGGAGCAAGATATTGAAACATTCCAGAAATGTTTCCTGTCAACATCCCTATAGGGAGGTCTCTGACTAAAGTTCTTAAATTGAAGCATTGTAAGCCAAGGACAAAGGAAAAATAAAAGTCTCCATAAAAAGCAAGTGGAGAGTCTAAGTGTTCAGGCCCTGCTCCTCACTGAAGGAACACCAAGTTGTCTTACAACTCGACTATGGATTCACTACCACCAAATTAAACTGAAGGCTCTGATGGGAGAAAAAAAACCCAAGCATACGAACAGATGCTGCAATGTAAAACAACAGGATGAATCCAAACATGCATGGTTAGAGATAACTAAGACATGAAAGATTCAAATCAGAAATATGTTTATGCATTTACAGATTTAGGATTCATTGTTTGTTTTTCTCTTTCCTTATTACCAGTGCAAAGTGATTTGATTTTTCAGCACCAGACTTCCAATATTTTGATATTAATATTATTCATGAGCTGGCAATTATCACTAAGTTAATCACTAATATTAAAAGTAAACATTTAAGAATATTCTTTTCATGACATGCACAATTTCTTAAGTGTTTTCACGTTTCTAATTACTTAGATTAGGTGTCCTTTGATGCTTTTATAAGATGACTGTTAAAATAAACACCGGCACTGACAATGAATTGTACTAAGATGCATAATTACTGCTCTCCATATTTGATCAAAGAGAACTTGGAAAACACATAGTAAAGATATCTATGTTAAATAAAGCATTATTAGCTGAAAAACATGTATTTTTTTTATATATTCAGGGCAGACTCTGCTTGCCATCAAGGGCTTATATCTGTTTAAAAGCCTGTTACTTGCACTCAAATGAAAAGGCGGTGCCGAGCCTTTTGCAGGTCCATGCCTTTAACCTTAGGAGTGCCACAATGCCTGGCTTAACTCAGTACTGTCATGAAATATTCAGGGGTTAAAAAGGTGTTGCTCAGAACAGCATCAACACCCTACATAAATTATATAAATATTTCAATATCTTTGTTATGTGAGTACTAAACCTACAGCTTCTCTGTACCTTTCAGAGTCTAAGGGGATGTGCCTCTTAAAGCACATCAAACTAATTTTACTTTATAATTTTACTGCGCCTGAGAGAAGTGAATAGAACTATCCAATGAGATGTTAAAAATGTCTGATATGTTTTTCTAATACTCTTTTCTTTTTTTTTCTTTCAAAGCTTAAACTACTATCCCTTATGTCAAATCGTAGCATCAGATCTCTCTTCAAAAATAAGCAGTGGGTGGACCATATCTACTCTTACCTGTACTCTGAGTGTGTGGCAGGGACAGCTAGCTGGGTATGGTACAATGGAGCTGGACAGCAAAACTGGTGCAGAGTATTTAAAGACCTACGACACAAGGAAAAACACAAAGTCAAAACACCAAGTGTTTAGAAAGGGGCTTTTTAGGGCAAAGCAGGTGCTAATAGGTATATTTGAAATTCATGATAGCTTTGAATGAAATTTGACATACAGCTGTCAATTCTGAATCCCAGAAAATAAAGAGGGAAATAGTCCCATGGTTTAAATATATACATCAGGAATGACAGTGATGAACTGTTGCAATGAAGAATCAAAGTTTTGTTGCAAGATTAAGATAAAATGCCAATTTAAGACTTTGTTTTTGCCTTGCCATGCAGAACAGAGGCAAAAGCTAAACACTGAGGGTTAAAATTCCTATGGAAATGAAGCTTCAGACTTGCACGTTACTCTGCACCAGTCAAGCTGTTTCTTTGTCAATGGAGTTACAAACACAGCGCTTAAACATGAGGAGGAATAATGCGATGAATATGGACGTAAGCTTTCTTCAGGCCCAGCAATTATAAACATATTGCAATATGACACCCACAAATTTGAAGGAATCCAAGTTTGTAACAATATTCTGAAATTCGCAATACTAATTTAAATGCATGGAAAAATAAAAAAGCTTTACAAGACGAAAAGATAATTCTGCGCCCCCGATCATTATGTTTATATTTTTTCATTAAAAACACAGAAGAGTTGCAAAACAAGACAAGGTATTGCATCTGAAGTAAAGCTTAGAAAATCCTTAAGCAACACACAGTACACTTCTCAGCATTTCTGATGTTTGTGCCCGGAAACATTAAACAAGGTTTAGCACAGTAAGTCCTCCATGATAAAACCATATAATCAAATTTCTTAAGACACAGAATTCTTCTAGGAAATCATAAAAAAAAAATCAATATTTCCTAGCTCTTAGAGTGTGCACACATGGAATAAGTATCCATTAAATTGAAGATCCTCATTTAACTTGTAACTGATTATTAATAGAGAATGTGTGTACGTCTACAGAAATGCGCCTTCCCCCACCCCATCTTTTGCTTGGCATCTTGACAGATGTTTCAGAAGATTGATTTTGATTCCTCTGCATCCCTGAGGCTTAAAGTGAATCCTGTGAGGTCACTTTCTTATAAGATCAGAGTGGTTAGGCAAAAAAAAAAAGTCAGTCTTTGTTCAGAACAGAGTCAGTTACTAATCCTTTTGAAATAAAAACAAGGTCAGCCTGTTCTGATTTCTGTTGCCAACAGTGTGTCAGCAACTGCACGGCCAAGACGAGTTGGATTTTCTGCTTAAAGTCTGCAACTGATGGTAACTCCTGCAAAGTTCTTGAGCTTTTGGAAACAGAAGTGCAACACAATTCAGTCACGAGGCATATTGCCATCATGGGACGTACCCTGCTAACGCCTCGTAGTGCACACTTACTAATTGGTGGCACCTTCAAACCACTTGGAAAGACGACCAGAACAATTCTAAAGAAAGATGGACAATGTTACTGAAAACATCGATGGACCGTGATAAAAGCAGTTAGAACACACAAAAGCTGCATTTTCTGACAAGGAAAACATACGACAGTCACACAAGTTGCTCCACACAATTCACAGAACCAGGGGAGTACACTGTAAGTGTGCATTGCACGACAGTCTCACATTGGGTAGGAAAACTGATCACACTGATGGAACCGCTGCTTCCTGCTTTGTGAATACCTATTTTTTTTCAGTAGAAGCAAAAGGAGGAAATTAGTATGAGGGTGTCCCAGATTCCCTTCCCACCACCCTTTTTTTTCCATACAAATCTCTCTATTCTCATCAACAGCAACTCTTTCTTCAGAGAATAAACGAGTAAACACAGGAAAGAATCTGTCTCGATTCAGTTCTGCTCAACAAAGCATTTTGTGCAGAGCTTGCTTCTGGCCATTCCAAGAAGAATCTTCCCCGCAGGCCCCAGAAATCTGTCCTACTCCGACTTTCCTAGGTTCCACAAAACTCTAAACAATAAAAAAGGAAATTCTCCCTAGAATCTCAGTTTGCTCATCTGCAGTTAAGGTTAATACTCACCTATCGCACAAGACTGGTTAGGAGCTCAACTGCTCTGAGTTCCTTTTCGAAGGCACAGTTGAAATGGAAAAGTCCAGTCACCTTGATAGCAAATAAGAAGTGCCAAAGGTTTGTCAAGTAGTACCTACCCTAGCACTCCGTGTGTCATAGGTGCAGGTATGGAGTAGATAAAACAGACGACAATGTTCAACTACAGGCTGGCAATTCAGTTACTACATATCACTGCTGTGTTCCAACAAGAACATCTCAGATGTCAAAGACGTATATTCAATACATAAGGTTAGATTTCGGCCAGTTCTTAGGGTGCTCAAGGACAGGCTCTTTGTCCATCTAGTTACAGAAGCAAACATGAGCTTTTGACTCTGCTCCAGATTTTAAAATTCATGGATATCTTGACCCAGGGTTTTGGTTCCTCTAGATCCCACTGCCGTAATGCCTCATCAGCCTGACAAAAGATGAGGCTCAGGCTTTACAGCCTCTGTCATGGAGCACTAATTTTACTCAAAGCAAATACACCTTCTGGTGGTGCAATCTAAGATCCGTACATGGCATTTTGTGCCTGTAATCACCTGCTAAAACAGTACCTCCATTCATTTACTCCTCTGGAACATACTAGAAAAAGATCAAGATTCAAGCTTTTTTGATTTGTTTTTGGGTTTGGTTTTTGGTTTTTTTTAAATATATAGCTAGATTTTTAAATTAGTGTTCAACACAAGTTTGCATTCAAAGCAGTATTAATTCACTAAGTTGTAACAGCTGAAGACATCAGCAGAAACACACTTCAATAATTTGGAGGAGAAGTAATCACTTCCTCTGTTCACAGTAGCACAGATACTCAGCCCTATTAAGTTTAGTTTCTACATTGCTAAACTGTAGTCTTCAAAAACTGATTTAAGACTGGAGGTAGAGCACAGCTACTTCAGCACTGACATGAGATAAATGACTAAACTGATGAATGCTTCTTCCAGTAATTTCAGTTCCTGAAACATTACTGCAAGATCTCAGTGGACGCAGAAGCTTTGCAATTTCCTGCTCCCAGGTCAGGTTTCTCCCAGCTCTCCCCAAGTACACATGGACAGGACTTGTCAATTTTTAAAGGAAGTTCTTTTGAGAAGAGACTAGTCACACAGTAAAAACAGAACCAGACCTAAACCAAAACTTTCATATCTCCCCTCATGTTACCAACATAACAAGAAAAATCCAGCTACCAAGTAAGTATGCAGACCCAAAGTAGGTTTAACTGTCCCTCTGACTTCTCCATAAATTCCATGATGTGTGCCATTAGAAACCACTCGTTTTAACAGCACTTTCATATCCATCAGCGAAGAGAAATGACCATTCTTTTTATCCTTTCAGTACTGGAGTCTTACTTAGACATACAAATAAAAAGAAACAGATTACTGATCATCACATAAAGCTACAACTGCATTATTTTTTTTTTTTTTTTCATTTTCTCTCACAATCCCCAACAAAGCCTCTCAAACTCAATTGGTTTTAAAACAACCTGGGAGAACAGACCACCAGGCTATGAACTTGGAATGACTTTTGCTTTAACAGGCTATCCCCTTACTGTTTTCAAAATGTCCTCTGAGAAAGCTTGTAACCATCCTCCTGCTCCTGGCGACAGGGCCATGCTACTGGCTGTGGCAGGCACCACATCCATCCAGAAAAAGCTTCTCCAAACTCTGAATAGCATGCAATATTTAGTACAGGATATGATATCCAACCCCGTTTCATTTTGCTACTGTTTAATTTCATGCACGTGTAAATCTGTGAGTAAACTGACAGAATTATTAAATCATCACTGTCTTACAACTTCTTCCTAACAAGATTATCAGCTTTTAAACAGAAGAGACAGAGACTGTTGTCTCACAGATACTTGGTAAAAGTGTGTTGGTACAGGACCACAGCAGGAAGAAATGTTGTCTTTTTCTGAAGCTAATGACGTGGCTGATGGCAGGACTCTACTAGGCATGTTTGTACCTCTTACCTGCTGCATTTTTCTACAGCCATATTACTTCACACACCATTCCTCCTCTTTGTATGAAATAACAATCTGTTCACCTCCATCTGCCAGTATTCTTCCTTCTCTTCTGGTATATTTTTTCCATGAGGTGCCGTGTTCCAACAAGTATGTGCAAGCACTAGGGAAAATTTATACTAGCACAGCCTCCTATAGTGCTGCCTCAGGCACTCGGAATAGCTGGTGCTAGTTAACACATACCCTTTTTAAAATTAGCTTGAAAATAGCTGAAGTGGTAGACAAGTTCATCCCCTACACAAACCCATTCCCTTCAATGTCATCCGAGGGAGCTAAGAATCATTTGATTGGATTCATGCCAACAAGCTACTAAAAGGAACACTTCCATTTCTCAGTATTTTATCCTAATGAAGAATTATGTTATTTTACAAGTTGAAAATTTTCTCTCTCACATCAATCCAGAGTTATGGCTACAGTTGAGATTAGAAAAGGCTACAGTTAAAAACTAGCGAAGTCCATTCTATTCTCATTTAATAAATCGAACCATTTCTGTAATGAGAAACAACATTTGAAATATAATCAAACTGATCTCCAAATAGGTGATGAACAATAAAAGTCACAACAATACAGACTCATATCCAGCTAAAAGTTTGGTTGTTAACATGTGTATTAACATGCCAGAAAGGCTTTCAGCATCAACACACCAACTGCACCCACAAGACAACTTGGTTTTTGGAAAGAGTCCGGCAGAGAAAAGAACAGATAGCTTTATTTGGTAACTCTCATCATCTCCTCCTGACTGGAATTGTCCATGGACACGTCCACTAAGAGGTGATTTAGCAGATGAACCATTCATATCTGCAAGGAGAAATTCCTACTGTTCTGACATCAAAGATATTCCTTTCGATGCTCAGATCTTCACCCACAATGCACAGGACAGTATGATTTTGGCTTTTTAAGTAGCACTGGAAAATTTTCTTTTTTTTTATTTGATTCACCCCACTATATCCATCAGTCTGCAGCCAAGCATGTCACGGAGAGGCTGTGGTGGCATATAGCAAATACTGTGTTTTTTCACAGTGTTCTTGTTAATTACAATCTTTCCCCTACATCCTTTTTTGAATGGTAACTGTACAAAATTAAATGCTATTATTGACTTCATGGTTGCGTATGTAAAAAAATCTTGACAATTCACATGTACTTGGCAGAGACCATCACACACCATAGAAGGCTACAACTAATACCTTTATTCCTACCATTTCCTTTCAACAAGATGGCTTTCTGCACCAGCTTCTTGGACACCAAATCACAAGAAGGTAACGAGACAAGTCATGGCAAATGAACATCAATATAATTACCTTGCAGTGTAGTCTAAGAGCCAAGAATACTGCCCAGCTACCATGTAGTAGCACAACCATACGTCCTAGACCTGCTATGTTGGCTTCTCCCTCCTTCCCTCTCTGCCCCCCCTCCTGTGCAGAATTCACATACCCTAGTGAAAAGCAATACAGGATAGGATGTTTTCTTAATAAAAATTAGAGATAGTTTCACTAGATACCAAGGATGCACAATAAAATCTGCAGTTCTAAGAGATCAGCACATGAGAACAGACCACCAAATTTTGCTCAAGAATACACAGAATTTGATGTTCGTCAAAATGATTAAACATCAGCACTTGTTTGTGTTGCAGTATAAATGCAAAGTGATAGGTTCCTGTTTTGAATAATACTACCCTTCATGTGCTTCCAACTCAAGTGTCCACAGCTGGATTTTTCAAAAGAATGATTAGGTAGGCTTTCACTATCCCCTCCTCCAGCAAAAGGGCCTTAAAATAATTACCATCTCTTGGGAGAATGAAACCAGTACTGTCACAGCATATTAAACAAGAAACATCAGTTATTTTTTGTCCCATCCTAGAACGCGATGCTTATTAATATTATAGATAATGATTTTTAAAAGTATTACAAAATCTTTTTGTTTCATGAAAATGAAGTACAGCCTATACAAATAGGCAAGGGGTGATTCTTTTGCATTCTAGCAATGCACAGTTTGTAGGCAGCCTCCAATACTGGCTTAGCCGTAACTAGGGTGAATTTAATTAAGATTGGTAATAGGTAGGCACTTATAATTAGGAACATTTATTGCCCTTTTGATTAAGTCTTACTACAAAACCAACTATTCATTTACAGTGCACATAAAATACACTCGTATCATCTGTGTTTACTAGTCACTTTCAAAATCTGTAGGGGAATAAAACCCATACAGTCCAAAACCAGAAATAAAGCAGAGCAGAGAGACATGAAGCTGTGTACGAAAGAAGAAAAAAATCCTTTAGATTAAATCAGAAAATTGATAGATTCACCGCATGTTTTCTATATTTCCCACATGATTAAGTGAGGTCCCAGAATTACTCAAGAAACAACTCATATTACAAAATACAGCCACATTTCTAATTTCGCAAAGCAATAATCATAGTAAAACCAAATCTAAACAGCAACATCTATACATATTGGATTTGAAGCTCATGAAAAAGGAAAAATAGTAATGTACAAAGAGCGAAATCACATATACAGCATAAGGGATTTACAGCAAGGCAAATCCTATTACTTAAAACAATGGTACAATGACATATGCTCTATTCAGTACAGCATCTGAAAAAAACCCTTTTATAATTCCAGTAGTTTGACATTGTTTAGCTTTTTTTAGAACAGCAACAACCTAGCTTCTTACATTTTAAGATGTAAGAAACTATATTTTATTTTTTAAAAGGCAAAAGTCCCTAGCATAAGTCCCTAGTTTATATATTATTAGAACGTTGACAGATTTATAGTTTTCATTTGAAAACTTACTCATGCATTAAAGAGCTGGTGGATTTAACTCTTTAACATACAGTTTTAGTCTGAATCAATCAGTTTTAAAGAACATGAAAATTTTGTACGTGTATGTTCTAGACAGTGAGTTCTAAAAAAGCCCCCAGCCTTGCATTTTCCTTCTTTTCAACTATCGGCATCAACATTCTTAAATAAGAGTTAAAATACAGAATTATAGGAGAAGTTATGGTTCATACTGTGTTTTCTACAGCAATGTGCTGAGGTAGGTAAAAGACATCAATGGTGTAAGCAGTAATAGAGGAAAATACTGTACAAGACGGTTCTATAAATAAGACTGCAACATCACTGCTAAAGAAAGTAACCTACAGAGATTAAACACTCTTTAACACCACACCATAAGCAATATAAGAAATTCTGTCCCCTGATGAGAGTTTCAAAATCCCCAAATCCCACAACTCAAATTCCAATGGAGCCTAACACAAACATTACCACTTCATTAATACTACTATATTATATAAACATATGGCATTATATTAAAGCTGATCCACGTCTACCTGAAAGGCTACAACCTGTTTTCCAAGTTCACTTTTCTTATTTCAACTTCCTATGTACAGTTCTAAGTTTATTCTGATTTGAAAACATTCCACCTTAACCATTCATACCATCTCTGTAAAACAAAAGGCTAAAGAAAACGTTAAGAACATATTTCAATACTCTTGCAATATTCATTTCAAGTAGTTTTATCTTGAATGGTTGAACTTACTCTGCCTGCGTGTGGACAGTGCTACTGAACATAAAGCAGAATTACTCAAATTAGGACCCTCACAGGCACTATTAAAATAACTGCAAAAGGCTACAGAAGACAATTGCACCTCCTTAATGGATGACACTCTGGCAAACCTAAATTTAACCCTAAAGGGAGAGGATCTTTAGCCAGAGTTCAGAAACGCAAATAGGAGGTACAGCCATTTCAAAACACTGGATTAGAAATGAACCACTGATGGCAGCGAGGGTGGGCGGGAGAGGACAACTTCCCTGCACACTTGGGTCTAATTTGCTCTGATTTTCCCCTCAAGTGGAACAACATTGCAGTAGTGTTTAAAAGAAAGCTCATAGTAATGGTCATGTGGAGCCACTAGAACTCAGCTGAATAAACCCACACAGGGTGCTTTCCATACATACCCTGATGCTGACACCACAAACACCACGCAAACTTCAGCGCTGTCCTTCCTCTGGCTACAAGTGGATAAGCACTTAGCTCTGCTGCCAAACGTGACACCTCACGCAAAGAGCTGCTGCGCTGCATTAAATGAATGAAATACTGAACTCCTGCTGCGCTGACTGTAATGCTGGAGAAACTGCTCACGTAAATAATAAGCAACTAATGCATCTTTAGGTTCTGGTCAAGCATATATATATATATAAAATGACAACAAAACCACAGCAGCATTTTGCCTAATTGATATTATATTGCTTAAGACTGTCCTTACCCTTGTATTAATGTTTATGTATTTAAAGGACAGATTACACTTTAATATGACAAAGCATTCAAACAAAATGGAAGAGAGACTCTTGACTCATCACAGACAGAATTCCTAGTATCCTGCATTGCTTCTTGTATACAGACTGTTTTCTGTTTGGCTGTGGTTTTTTTGCACTGCTAAACATAGACTTATTCAGTTTATTAGGTTAAATGTTTAAACACCCATACGCATAACCACAATCATGTGTGCATTTCAAATATACAGATCATTCATCTGCCAAAAAGGTAACACCCTGAAAATGGTTCGTGGAAAGAAACCTACCAAACAATAAACTGATCACTACTCCCACTTCTGGAATCCTCAACACAGATATCAGAGATGTGATGACAGATGAAGAAGGAAAAGGTACTCACAAATAACACCTTCTGCAAGCCATCCTTGAATGTGTGCTGGATTTGGTATTTATATTTTCTTTCACGCGATGTGAGGTAGAAAAGCTCTCTCAAGAAAAAAAAAAAAAAAAAGGAAAAAAAAATTGCATTCACAGCTTTTGCCTGCTCATTCAAGATCAGCCACAGTGGAACATCACCGATAAGTAAGCTGGTGATGTAACCAGCATCAAACGCTGCATCAGATAAACCCAAAGGCTCTACAGGGTTATATTTTGCAAAGCCAAAAGGTTTTTCCCAGAGAGGAGGTTTAGCAAGCGTAAGCCAGCCACACTGTTTCACATTCCTGGTGGGCTTGCTTTCTGCTGCCAGAAAAAGTCCCAAATCTGTATTTATTATTAAACTTCATCACCAAGAAAAAACAATATGCTTTCTCATTTGATATTTAGACTGAAATATAAAAGCACCAAATGTTGCATTTTCGAATGCACCATCTCTGTACGAACACTGTAGTACAGTCCAAACCAAGAAAAGGCCATTGGTCCTTTTATCTCCATGGTAACAGCAGCATCTGTGAAGACGAAACGTATTCCCTCTTCACTGCAAAGTCAATTTTAGTCACATACTATGACATAAACTGATAAGACAGCAAAGCTAATCAGCAGCTAGGAGAAACAGGAACCAAAGTATGAGATTAAGCTCTTGCTCAAGAGAATGTTCCGCTGTATACAGTATCTCTCATGTGAAAATTACAAAATGAATAAGCAAATCAAGCTGTTCCTTTGAGCTGATCCAGGATGGGAATTTGTCAACTTCCCAGTTTAGCTAACGAGGATAGATGCTGAATATTTTATAGAATTAGCTTCTTGCTTAAATCTCCAGTAATAACCTATTAAATGTGGAGACAATTAAACAAAGTTGTTTTTTGTAAAACAATTACTGAAGAACTGTGACTTAAATATTACTTTTTCCCTTCACAGTTTCATCAAAACACTTGTCATCTCTGCTGTTGCTGTTAATGAAGTTTCACAACTCTAAGAAGTACTGTCCTCTCGTTCCCTCTTCCTCCCCCCCCCTTCTTATCACCATCAGTGCTGCAAATATTCCAGCAGTATCATACTTGTGCACTAACGATCTCTAGCTCCAGGGAAATGACCATATGTACAGGCTCAATGCATCACCTAAACTTGCTTTTATCTTATTCCTGTCCACGCTGGTCCTTTTTAAAAAAAAACAAAAACCCCCCCCCCCTTCTTATCACCATCAGTGCTGCAAATATTTCAGCAGTATCATACTTGTGCACTAACGATCTCTATCTCCAGGGAAATGACCATATGTACAGGCTCAATGCATCACCTAAACTTGCTTTTATCTTATTCCTGTCCACGCTGGTCCTTTTTAAAAAAAAACAAAAACCCAACAACAAAACAAAAACCCAAAGCCAAACAAACAATAAACCCAGACCACAATAATTTTCTTTTTTCCCCACCCTTCCCTGCTTCTTGCCCCACTCTGATGCTCAGCACTCAGGCCTTAGGTTATCAAGACAGCCAAGCTTCCTCCCTTGCTTCATGAATCAGTATAATGACCATCTGCTCACATTATTAAGTTAAATATATACCAGAACACACTGATGAGGGCAGCTCATCTGCCATGGTCAAGTGATCAGTTCATAGCTGTTTCATGGCCAGTTGTAATATTTCCAGAATACGAGAGAGCAGGTGGTCAGCCAAATGCTACTTATCACGGCATTACCTGTGAAGTTCCCCAGGCTAGAGAAGCATTAACTGCCAAAAATGCCACTAAATAATGTAAGTTTGCAAAACAACAACAAAAAACGGTAAGGCAGGAGTTACTCTGATGATCTTTGGTCCCAGCTGACTTCTAAACAACTATCTTTTGTGTCAAAAAACCCTAAGGTGCTCCCTTTTGGTCAGTCATCTTCCTAAAGCTGAACAGTTTACAATCTCTTGTTCACCCCCACTTATTTGCCACACGAATACCTGATACACTGAAAACCAATGTAAGAATTTTATCCAGCAGACACGCGTGTAGGTTTACCTATTCAGCCTAACCTTCTGTCCTCACAAAAGTAAAATTGATGATAATTTGTAGAATTTTCAAGGTAGCCACAGCCCTGGAGTCATATCACCATGTATTCGTGCTATATCAGTGCAGTAGGAAACCATAATGAATGGGGACAGAAATGCCCCAAAATTCCCTACTCCTTCCCATAATCAGCCTGTAATGCTTGGATACTGCAAACCATAATGAATGGGGACAGAAATGCCCCCAAATTCCCTATTCCTTCCCATAATCAGCCTGTAATGCTCGGATACTGCATCATAGAACCATATGGTGTTGGAAGGGACCTCTGGAGATCATCTAGTCCAACCCCCTGCCAGAGTGGGTCTACCTATAGCGGGTTCCACAGGAACGTGTCCAGGCCAGTTTTGAATGTTTCCAAAGAAGGAGACTCCACCACCTCCCTGGGCAGCCTCTTCCAGTGCTCTGCCACTCTCACAGGAAAGAAGTTCCTCCTCATGTTTAGGAACATCAACAGGAACTGAAGAAATACTCATTGTAAGAAAGCTACATCTAAACATACACTTTATGCGGTGCTGCCCCACACAACAGAAAAAGAGCAAACTGCACAGAATCTGGCCTAATGTGGCAATTCCTAAATAGTTTTGTTTATATAGTTCACAAAACCTTCAAGGTGAGCTTGGTCACAGTGCCAACCGCAGATAACAGACAACTCCAACTAACACAGGCTCATGGCATGGATCAGGCACCTCAGCAAAATGACCCCATTCCACAATGAAGGCCTGGTTTGAAGCATCCACACCTTGAAACACACGTATACAACACAGCAAGATGGTATCGTGATTACCTGGTATCTGTAAACTTTGCAAGTAAATATCTTTTCCACAAATTCAGATAATTCAGAGAAATACAGATTTAAGGCAAGTGGTTTTTCTATTGCAGTGAAGACAGCCTAGAGCTATCTCCCTTGCTCCAGAGAAGCTTTATAATTATTTAAATACTGCTTCATTTCTAACAGATACCAAATACAAAGCACTGAAGAAATACTACAATTTTAAAAGGTGCTTGCCTATTGTGAAATTGCACATCACAGCCAAACCCCTCTAACAGCCACTAACACATCACATGTATAAATGTCTGCTAAGAAAATAAAACCCTTCCATAAAGAGTCCCATAAAACAGCTTTTCAACCCATTGTAATATCAAGCAGCTCCATCAGCACTGGTCTATGAGGAAGAGAATATACAAACAGTCTTGCCAGCTTCGTCTGATTCTTCTGATTTTAAGCGCAGTTCCTGCAGTGCACAAGTTGAATGAAAAGTGAAGCATGAGTTATACAGGTATTCAGAAAGGTGCTGGATGATAATCAAAATCCAGATCATGGAATAAACACTTTCATCAGATAACTGAATCTGCTACTCCTGTGATACAGTTAATCGTTTAAGCTGTTCTTCCAAAAGCCCAGTTCTGAGGGATACAAAAAACAAGACTGAAGAGCCAAATCAATAAGCAAAAGCAAATTGCGCAAGAAAGATGCATTATCTGGATTCCAGCAATGCTAATGGCACAGGACGGCTCTCAGCTGTGCATCCATGTGGAATTCTGTGCCCACACGGGTTCAGAGCTGATGCCCACTGCTCGTTTGCTCAGGTTTCCTACAAGAGTACTAGTATTAAGCATATCCCAAAGTAGTAACTCAGCCTGCAGTAGTTTCTCCACATAGGAAAGATGCATTAGGAATTTAACAGCTCCCTATTCTCTAATGAATACTACTGAAAATTTAATTTTAGACAGGATAACAGTCATGAAGCTTTTTTCATGTGTTTGAATGTGAAACATTTTTTCAGGTTTGGTACAAGTTTTCAGTTTGGTTCCAGTTTTTCTTTTGATGTGTCCAGATATAGCGATAACTGAAAAAAAAACAGTATCCAGCTCTAAGCCCATCTAAGCCCTTACTGTTTTATTCAAGACAAGGGACTAACTTGCACAGTTCATGTTAAGCCTGTGCTCATGCTGCTGTTTGAGCCAACAAACCTTTAGTTCACTGTCTTCCTCAGTTCTCCCCTAAAACAATATCAAGCTGGCCTGATGAGTAAGCACAAGATAAAGCCTGCCCACGTTTGTATCTTAGCAGAATGAATTAAAATGTTTTACAACTGATTGAATACTACAAAGTGAAAAGTTAGTAACTGCACAGGATATTGAGCCTTAGCTTTTAACTTAGAAGAAAGGCTTTCCTTTATAAGAAAAATATAGTAAGTAGGACAGAATTGGGAACACCAGGGCTGCAGTTTTCCCTGGCATTACAAAGTCTACTCAGCAAGGTACAGTATGTGACTCGGTGCCACTATGTGAAAAGGCCCAGACATAAGATGCCCAAATCATTATCCTAATGAGTTTGCAATCTAAAATTATTAAATACAAAGACTCTGATCCCACTGAAATGATTGGGAAGAACTCCCATAGGTTTCAGCAGGGGCAACTTGTAACTGTAAGCTTTCAATTCTGCTAAGTCCTAGCAACATTAATAAGCTACCAACATCAATGCCATGCACAGTGAACTAATTATCTGTTTCCAAACCTCAATTTTCTCTGCCAAGGTTTCTGTTCCTTCCATTACTGCAAGGAATAAACTGATCACCTGAGCAATATCAAACAATAGCACACAGGATAGCTCCTGCAGGATCACCCCAACTTACCTATCCCGTGAGTTGCAATTCATGTGCCAGATGAAACCAAAATCACTCTGTACTACTTGCTGGCTCATTTGCTTTAAATGAAGGCCTGAATATA
Organism: Calidris pugnax; assembly: GCF_001431845.1. Lineage (NCBI taxonomy): Eukaryota > Metazoa > Chordata > Aves > Charadriiformes > Scolopacidae > Calidris > Calidris pugnax. The sequence goes on along the minus strand of NW_015091127.1, from coordinate 835,092 downwards.
TCTTCAATGTTTTGGGATATACTACTAGGCAAAGCCATTTGTTACCATTTATTGTATTCTCATGTTTATTATTAACATGTTGGTCCCTGCACAATTAAGATGCTTAGCTATTTATTCATTCTAGAAAACCAGAGCAAACCAGGCTTGTAGTTGAAGTTATGAGTAAAGTCACACGGGAGAAAGCACACATCCTTCACCCTGTCCCCATGAGGTCTCATACTATCTACTCAAATACATAACCAAACAAGTGTACTCCAAATACGAAAAGAATAGCTACCAGAAACAAAGCCTTTAAAACCCCATTTTGATCTCACTAGCGTGATTAGGAGCAGCTGTGTTGCATGCTATTATCACGATCAGCTTTGTTTGTTTTACAATGGTATTTAATATCAGACTCTGACCACTTGTTTCAAAGATCCCCCAATTTTTTTCCAAAACTTTTCTCTCAACGGGTTAAGCAGTTTGAGACACATTTCTACTTGCCTCATTGTCACTGCCCAAAAAGTAAGTTTATCATTTTAAGACTAATTAGTAATTTTGGGCATCCAGGACGTTCTGTAAACATCACTGTCAAGAAATATTTCTATGGCCTTGGAAGAATAATTATGAACTACATACAGTCTGATCTGGACAAAGGTCAGTGCCCTTATTCTAATAAAGCGCCAGCATCCTTGGAAAGGCTAAGATGGGGGGCTGTGATGGAACTCCCCAGCAGCCAAAGGCTCAGCAATTGCAGTTTATCTGTGTGCCACATCACGGTGTGAAGCACTGAGTGTCAGCACTGGTATGTATCGACCACTATAGTCTCTTTAGTGCTGTTATCTGCTGGAGGAGCACTACAGTGCACTGCGCAGGTGGAAATGGTTAACAGCATGAAATCCCAGCTGATTGCTGACTGCGAGATATGAACCGCTCATCTCCTCTTGTCCTGCTCCTGCTTCAACGGTACGGAAAAGAAAGTTTAACCTCCCTGTCTTGACACAAGCTACACACTGCCTTTAGGTTTGTTGCTATCCACTTAAGAAGAAAAAGTGATATTTTCTATGCCTGTCTTTAAAATTTAAGTACCAACTGGCTTGGCGACAAAGTTACGGGTGTGGGGGACTAAGCTGACAAATGTCCTGTTTATATAAGCAACTGGTAATCTGAGATCATAAAGGTTATTTCTATAGGAAAAATCATAGAATGGGTTGGGTTGGAAGCGACTTTGTAGACCATTTAGTTCCAACCCCCTGCCCTGGGCAGGGACACCCTCCACCAGACCAGGTTGCTCCAAGCCCCCTCCAACCTGGCCTTGAGCCCCTCCAGGGATGGGGCAGCCACAGCTTCTCTGGGCAACCTGGGCCAGGCTCTCACCACCCTCACACCAAAGAAGTTCTTCCCCAGATCTCATCTCAATCTCCCCTCTTTCAGTTTAAAACAGTTCCCTCTCCTCCTAGGGCTCCCCTCCCTGATCCAGAGTCCCTCCCCAGTTTTCCTGGAGCCCCTTGAGGGGCTGGAAGGGGCTCTAAGGTCTCCCCGGAGCCTTCTCTTCTCCAGCCTGAAACCCCCCCAACTCTCTCAGCCTATCCTCACAGCAGAGGGGCTTAAGGCCTCGTATCTTCGTGGCCCTAAAAAATGTCCATTACTGGCAGGTTGCTCCAAGCCCCCTCCAACCTGGCCTTGAGCCCCTCCAGGGATGGGGCAGCCACAGCTTCTCTGGGCAACCTGGGCCAGGCTCTCACCACCCTCACACCAAAGAAGTTCTTCCTGAGATCTCATCTAAAAACTCCCACATATTCACTCTACTACCCAAGAATGAACTATGTCCAAAAATCTGAGGCACAGCCCCAGCCCATCGAGCCTTCTCTTGGCACCAGAGGAGTGTGGTGAGACATGGACCCCACACCTCCTCAGAGGAGGCCATGGATAAGCCAGGCCCTAGCTCCCCCCACAGTAATGGCCCTGGCAGCCAAACCCAAGCCCTGACCGTGGTGGTGGGGGTCCGTACCATCGATGGCTGAGGGAAGTGAACCAAAGCCCCTTCTGGCATCCCACGTCTCCTCGAACACCGCCGCAGTGCTCTCTGTGAGGGGAGCCCACCGCTTCCAGCCGGTTCTGGCCGCCTCGACCCCTCAGGGAGGCTGAGGCACTGGGCAGGGCCGGCCCGCCGCAGCAATATAAGTATATAGCGCTTATTTCACCATGTGCTCCTATTTTTATCACACAGAACGTGTTCCCAAAGTAACAGTGGAAAACCCCCAGCTACCTTAGAGGCGCTGTGGTTCTTGGGGTACGAAGGGAAGGATAAAGCGCTGGGTTTTGTTTTCCTGCAGGCCGTGCTGCCCCTCCGAGAGACGGGAGCTGACTGCTGCCCCGGTGACAAAATGTTCGAGCTCAAAGCAAAAATAAACATTTGTAAAAGCACTGCCAAAATTTTCTTAGGTCAGAGTACAGTCATATTTTGCAATATTTTTTTCACAGCTGAACGTAGCCCTATTCTGAAGCCTCTGAATTCCTTTTCCTACTATTTAGTTCAGTAAGATGCCCCAAAGCTTTAATAGGAAGCTGCTTCTAATTCTCAGCCAGGTTGTTGCTGATTAGTTGATACACATTTGCTTGTGTTGAATTTCATTTGCAATACTAATTTTATTCCTGTATGTTCTGAGCTTAATATGCAGGTGCTGATGCATTTATCTACTTTATCTCATATACTCTCCATTTACCCTTAATATAGTAAGAAGCAGTTATTTAATATAATTATTTTCCTCACTAGTGTTTGCTGCTGTGCTTCAGAGGCAAGTAAAAGACCCTTTATGCCAAAAAACCAAAATTATTTCCACATTAAAGAGCACAACCAAGCAGCCCCCTCCTCCCTGCTGCACCGGTGTGTGCCTCCAGTGAACTTCACATCCAGCCATTCATTTCAATAAATAGATTACTTACTTTTTCCAAGCTTGTCCATTTCTTATGGAAGACAGATTTGTTTCTAGCATTTCACTGAAATGACTCCCTTCCGCCCCAATCCCCCTCTCCCTCTCTCAGAAATCAACATGCGCTAAATCCCAGCAGATTCTCTGTTGTCATCAGCTTTTCTGGAAAGTCCTTGCTCGTCACCAAAATGAAGCCTCAGCTAAACATCAGTTCAGTGGCTGCTGAATTAATTTACTGGCTCTCATCATGAAAAACCTGCAAGCATTGACTGTTACTGGCAGCAGAATAGAGTTATGGAAATGTCTGTGTATTATCACTCACAATAAATTCTTTTTCTATTTGTACACAGATATTACTATTAAAAGCATCCTTTGTTTTCTGCTAAGCCTTGAGAAAAGAAACTGCTTCCTCTCAAGTTGTGCTTTGGAACTCTGCTAAAACAAGGCTCTAAATAACTATTTATACTGCCTCCCACTATGCAGAACAATGTATTTTAAAAGGAAGCCTACCAAAAAAAAGGTATCTATCCCACCAAAACTAAAATAATTTCATAAGCGTTCAGTCAGTCCTAACAGATACTTCCACTTAAAACGCTTTGTATTAAATTGATCACCTTAACAAAACTCGGTATTAAAACTGCATTATTTGACTACAGACACACGCACACATGGTAAGTAGCTCTCAATACCCTTATTCTCTGATCCTTTTTTGGAATCTCTGTTTTGTGCCAGTTTTACCCTGTTCCTTAATGTGCAAAGTATTCAAACTCCCTTGCACTGCATGTGACTGGGAAAAGGATCATCTTCTCTTTAAAGTAACCTGAACTCTCAGTTAACAAATTGGCATATTTTAAGTATTAAAACATCAAGTTCTCTAGGCACTTAGTATGCCCACAAAAGATTACAAATATCATCATATCTGTCATTTGCTGTACTTTTTTTTTTTTCTGCTTACCCTTCCAAGTATTTTGCTTGTTTCCTTGTAAAGAAATGCATGTGTATGTGAATATGCTCAATACTTGACTCTTCCCATGCACATACACACATTTCATACATTTTCATTTCAATTATGTGATTCTATTGCTTTCACAATGCAGCCAGCACTTGATCTACACTAGGTTCAGCAGACCCTATGGGTAGGTTTGCTTTATCAACCAGGATGTCTGTATGACTTGTTGCAGTTACTATTTCCCCTGAGATATCTAGGGCAAGGCATAATCCTTAACAAGGTAAGAAAGCTTAACTTTATTCACTCCATAAGCTACAGTCTAGTAGGTGTATTTCCAGCTCAAGGTTGTTCGTGACATAGAATGATATGTGCTAAAGAGCAAGAGGAGGCATAGAATCTGCAAAATCCTAATTAGCCAGAAACATTTCAGAAGACCTGCCGTTAATAGCATCTGTGCTGCTTCTCTCCACTTGCAACACACACAATGACGCTTGAACTACAAAGCAAAAGATGTATTAAAAAACTACAAAAGCCTAAAAAAACCCCACTGACTCTACCTGCCCCACTGAACTAACTCTTTGTCGACATCTTTTTCATTAGAACATTTCATTTCAGAAGTTAAATCTATAGAAACGTTACTATGGTGCTGTTGACAACAGATCCAATCCATTTGAAAACTGGCTTCCAAGTTTTCATGTAATCCAATGCATTGGCAAAAATTTGTGATGAAGAAATTCTTGTATATATATATACTCTGCTCAGATCTGCTACGAGCTATTGCTTTTATATCCAAGTAAGAGATGTAGGTACTCTGAACACAAGGTACAAATTTCCTTAGTCCTCATATGAGATAACCCAAAGTCAGCTTATTCAGGTAACATTGCTATTTTGAATAATTATCAGTTATCCTCTTTCAACAGCTGGAGAGAACTGTTTTCAAATATCCACATGTACCACAAAATACAAATTCATGACCGGTACTTAGCGTTTCAGCACAGCCCTCTAAGTGATGCATGTTCAAGCCACTAAGTAGCACTGCTGGGTTTGTGGTGTGGTTTTTTTGTTCGGTTGGTTTTGGTATCTTATGTTTAACACATCTTTAAACATCATTAGATATTTAATTACCAGAAACTCTATGGTCTCTGGCAGAAAAATCAAAACTTTAGAGTAATAACTTTTAATAGCTAAAGACTACCCCATAGTAAGTGTTTATGTGACAAATTAGTGATGAAAAATTGTTCTGCAAAATTAAACCACTAGAATTCCATTAACAAGCATTTTGTACCATCCTACAGACTTGATTACTCCCAGAACACAGAATGTGAGATTAATGTTAGGTTTGCACAGTTTTATATGCAAAATTATTTGAACAGCTCAAAAGTACTCCACAGCCTTTTGACCACAAGACCAGAACAGCACTTAGATAACATAATAAATATTATTTTTAGTGCTGTAAAAACTTTTTGAACCGAGACAAATTAGAAGGGCTTGGTGGAATTTTTTGGAAACCCGATCGTATAATCCCACAACTTCAGCCCCGTGTCACTAGTTCTGCTTCCCCAACCTTCCACCCATCTTTTTATGCTATATATATTCTTGAAACACACGGCAAGAAGTTCTACATCAGCTGAGGGGTTGTCTGATTTTTCAGCAAGAACAGATTCTCTTTCGAATATCAGACTGAAATTCTACTTGATTGCCCATAATTAGAATTATTACCCAGAGTGAGATGTCTCAGGATGAGAAGCAACTTAGACATACTAGACATTCCCAGTCTTTTCACAGCTGTGCCTCCCAGCTAAAATTATTGCTGTACAAGTGAAACAAAGCATTCTCAAGCAATTTTTGTAGAATTGCAAACTTAAAGATTTTACTTGAGATTAAATTTCTGATTTGGTCTCCTCTCTTCATTATTAAGAAAACTTCAGAGCCTGCAATATGCTTGGAATAGTCCTTTGTAACTGTGGAAATACTAACCAGAGACACTTCACTGGACAATACCCGAACTGTCCTAAACTTAAAGACATCAAATATGCCGTGAATAGAGAACAGATACAGAAGAAAGTCTACCAAGTTACCGGCTTGAGAACGACTGAACAACAGATCAAAACACAGGAAAAATGCAAGACTGAACTATTTCAGAGAGACAAAATGTAAGCAGCAGCAGCAGGAATACCTGGAACACAGCCTAGAAACAGTTGTGGACAAGGACTAAGTACAGTATTCTGGCCTGAGTCACTCTTCCGAGCTTCCCAATACCAGGTCACAGCTGCTGTCCTCCTTAATAAAGTAATACACTGCTAATGAATCACCCTGTAACAGGTATTTGGAAAGCTATCATGTTTCTTCAAGATTAGGATACATTTTTAATTGCTAGTTTTAATTTGACATATGTTTCTTCTCTTACTAATTACATAACACAGGTACAAAATATTTGTTCAGATTCATTCCTTCATCCTTTGGACAATGGAGCTGAAAACGCAAAAGCCAGGAAAAATTCACCTGTGTGCACCTTTTAGTGTGTGAGGTAATATATATACAATAGCAAATAAGTATCAGCAGAAGAATGAATACTAACGAGCAGTGTGTAATTAATGCCTGCACATCTTCCGGTCTCTAAGTGCAGCCATATCTGTCACCATAAGATGTTTTACAAACATTAGCAAACTAATGGGCATAGTAATACATCATTTGAGAAGAGATAAAAGAAAAGTGGCAGTCTATAGCTTGGGATATCATGATTCACTAGATGCTGCAGATGTTTTTATTCTTTAATATATATTTCTGACTTAACCCAGAATTACTAAGTGATTTACCCAACAATTAACCAATCCAGGGCATCTTATCAGAAAAGCATTCTATGGGGCTACAAATAAATACAAAGTGCACAGAAGTATTTCCTCCATCCTTTGTTCGCATTAATCCTGCATTTTATTCCTAGCTTTAAACTCTGTTGATTGCGGCTGCTTTTCAATGGACCTTATATAATACCCTGACATTACCATTATTTATTTCATCTTTTCTACACAAAAATTAGCTGGCATTTCATCATTATTTTTTAGCATTCAGTTCCTGTGAAGGCATTTTAAATACTTCGTCCTTAATTCTTTAATAAAAGTCCAGCCTAATAAGACTTTTAGATGGAGGAAAAATTGCAAATTAACGGTCATTTTAATTATTCTGGCAACTAGACCCGTGGCAGATTTCACAAGAAGGGGCTGAGACTCAATTTTAGTAACAAGACCAGTTAGAATATTTGGCCTAGAATTATTAGCTAGATGTTCAGTGGATCAATTATATTAATTAAACAGACAAGACTGAAGACAACGGATGTCAATAAATCTGTCAATATGTTAATGAAGACACCAATGCCACCTCTCTCCCCAGGGTAAATACAAACAAAAATCTAGCTGGATACTTCATGGATGCATTGCTGACTGAAGCAGTAAATTATCCCAGTTACAACCGCAAGCATATAATTTACATTCACTACAAGCTTGTAGGAGAAGCTGAAGAGATAATGAAGAAATCACAGCTGAGTTCCCGAGTCATGGGTGTTTGTGGCTGAGGTAATCCCACCCCCTGGAAATGCTACAGAGCACCAGCTGCAAAACTATTGCAACTATCCCAATGTGGCCAAGCAGGATAAGGCTGTATGAGCACCCATGGTGTCAAGAACAGGGTGAGCTGGCTGTAAAAAAACAGGTGAACATTGACTTTTTGATGCTATAAAGCAGCCTGGGTCCCACTCTGATGCTGGGGTTCCTATGCCAGAAGAGACACATTATCCTTGACCCCTAAGTCTTGTTGTTTATTTATTAGTTTTTAAAATGTACTTTCAAACATACAGGAAAAGTCAACAAAGGGATTTTTTAAACCATTCGGTAGTTTTGAAAATTTGAAAGCGAGCACCAGTTTGATGCTCTTTGGTGACGTAGGGTCCATCAACTCAATGATTTCAAATAAGAACATCTCGCTGAAGTGGTTGATGCTGAAGAAATGGAGGAAGAGAACAATTCATGGCAAGCCTACGCTTGAAGTTATAACTTATAGAAGGAGAGCAATGCATTATGCAAAGGGGATTTCTTGGGAGAAAAAGCCCTGTCAATCAATATACAGCACGCATACAGAACCAGTGCAACAGGCAATAAAACTTCTAGAGCAATGGCACATGAAAAAGCATCCCTAATACGTACTCTCCTCATCTGTTATCTGCAGAAAAAGCAAGGGGAGGCAGGGGGGGCGGATATTTCAAATGTGTACAGCTTCATAGCTATATCTGTAGAATTACCACAAATTTAGGATAGGAACTTTGTGACAGTTTTAAGACAATGGAAGTTTAAAAAAACCCACATGTACTGCCCTAAATATTCAAAAGCACCAATATGTTATTATTCCTTATGTTCTCCTGAAGCCTAGATTATTTGAGATGAGTCAAGATTAACACAAGAATCCAAATAACATGCTTCACAGTAAGCTATTATTGTTCAGGAGCTTGAGTAATAAACCCACAGTACTCTGGTTTGAAACATCAATCAAAACACCTTTCACGCAAGAGACAATCCCACATCCCAGCAACACCCAACAAACAATGCTTCCTCCAGGCCCTCCCTGCTCTCTGTTTAATATATGCCTCAACTTTGCACGGCAGAGAACTAATTTAGTGCTTCTAAAGGGGGTGGAGAGACAACTAAAGCTACAAATACTTAATATGAGAGCTCAAATCAAAAGTTTCTTTCCACAAGCATTTCGCTATTAATATTACACATTAATATACTTTTTTTTTTTTTTTAAATTCACTAATACCTTTTTGGCTTCAAGTCAGGTCAAATTATACAGAACTGTAGACAGGGGTATGTGTTTCAATATTCTGGGTTTTCCTCATATAACAACACTGTGGTGTAGGATTCCTTTTGCTACCCTTCTTGGTCTTCCTCAAGTTTTGTTAATTTTTATAATGCAAATGATGATTTGGACAAAGTAACCAGGCAAAACTCAACTCCCAGCACTACCATGAAACATTACTAGTTTTCCCACCACAACTCTTCAGTTCATAATCTTAGCTCTAAAAAGAGCATGCAGTTCCCAGAAGTGCATAGCAGTGCCCAAAGCACTCTCGGAGAAAAAAATCCCAAACTGGAATTGTCCACAATGAGGTTTGGGTTTTATTTTTCCTTCGGGTGTGCGCTGGTTCTCTGATGTTTCCAATGTATCTACAGACAGGGATCAGGTATGGTATTTTCTCTGGTGAATTAAGATGATGAGAAATCACAGAACGAAGCGCCCATCCTCTCAAGGTTCTTCTGCCAAAGCCTTAATGAATAGAACGCTTGTCCGTGTGGAGTTCAGCGTATAAAAGATAACTGTCCTCAAGTTTGTACACAGAAAACTCATTTGCTTGCAAGGACTGCAGAATACGTACTTGTAGACATAAAAAAACCCCAAACCCTCGAGTGCCATGTGCCAGCTCTGTTTCCTGGCAGCAGAGGCGTCGGGCTGGGCCAGGGCTCCTCAGTGCGGCAGAGGCAGGGGCTGGTGAAACAGCTGCTCCCGCCGGCAGCGGCTGGGCCAGCTTCTCCCCCCGGAGCCCGCTGGAAGCCAGCCACCATCCCAGCCTGCTCGCCAGCAGCTCCACCGGGGACTCATGACCTTGGGGATACACGGCATTGAAGTCCAGAATCCTAAAAACCTCCACACATTTTTTTTTAAAAAGACATAATCTATTGCATCTTTTTTTTTTTTCATACTTCCATCTGCATAGCTCTCTTCAGTTATTAATATTAAAAGCAAATATTTAAGTAATTTGAATGACCTTCCAGACCAATAGAGACAAATAAGATGGCTCCTGGCAAGTGCCTGCTGCTAAATCCACAGAAACGGGTCATTTTCACAGGAAAGCTTCAGCAGACTTTTGCATTTCAAGTTGAAATTTGACATTATTGAGCAGTTCAACTTGGGGCAGCATCTTTGAAAGTCTGAAGGAAGAGGCTCGAGTCATGGAACATTTTGTTATTATTTGATATGCAGAAGTGGCTTGAAACAACTTCAGAAATTCTGATACTACAATTCAGAATGACTAATACAGAAGAAATCCTGTATGTTTCCATTCTCATCCACATGTAGCAGCCACCAATTCGTTTTGATTAGTACAAGTAATAGAAGAACAAGGAGTGAGATGCAACACTCATTGTTATTAACTAGCTAGAGCAGACAGAAAATATTCAAAGAATTACCTTTTTTTCCCCATTTTTATTTCCTTTTTCATTATAGGTGAAATATTAGCCACACTAAGTGACATCAATGAAGCTGTATTTTCTCCTCCGTATTTCAGTATATTTCAAAAAAAGGTGTCTTTACAGCAACAAGCTAATATTTCAAAAGTGAAGTTTGAGTTAGACTCCAGAGATGATGCGATGGCGTTCCCTACAATGAGCTGTGTTTGTGGAGGGCTGAGATTCAGCCAGCCCTGGCAGACATGCTGACTGAAGTGTTTATGCTGGTATCGTAGCCTGGGAATCAAGGTGTGCTCCCTCACTAGATGAACTCACACTCAAATATAGTTCACGAAGCAGCCTGACAGAGAGGGAAGAGTCCCTGTGATATAGGCTTTTTGGCACCCCCACAAATATAGCATAAGCAGGGAACAAGTTTATCTTTAATGCGAACTGTATTCACTGCAGTAGGAATAAAAACAACCAAACCCAAATCCAACAACCTCCCACCCCGACGTCTCTTCATTTTTTAAAGATACTGGGAGCTATGACGATACGTGCTCACAGACTGTACGTTCTTTAATGTGCAAAGGAAGGAGACTCGGACACTCTGCAGCAGTACCTGCCTTTAACCCCCGAGACAGCCCTGACCCCCAAAACGGACACACCAGCTCAACTCTACCCCCTTACAGGGAGCCCAAGCTTGTGCCCATGCCTTCAGAGAGCTCGGCACGGACCCAGAGACATGGGGTCAGTGATTATCCCACAAGAAAATAAAGGCAAATTTAAAAAGGTTTTCTTTATCGATGCTACATTAAGTGGTTTCTGTATAAAGTACTTACTATATTTTGAGTACATGCACCATCACTGTATATTTTCACTGAATTTCACAGAATTTTTCTCATATTTGAGTGGAACCTCCTATGTTCCAACTTGTGCCCGTTGCCCCTCGTCCTCTCACTGGGAACCACTGCAAAGAGTCTGGCTCCATCCTCCTTCAACTCACCCTTGAGATACTTGTCAGCATTAATAAGGTCTCCCCTCAGCCTTCTCTTCTACAGACTAAAGACTCCCAGCTCTCTCAGTCTTTCTTCAAAAGTCCTTGAATCATCTTCGTTGCCCTTTGCTGGACTCTCTCCAGTAGCTCCCTGTCCCTCTTGAACTGGGGAGCCCAGAACTGGATGCAGGATTCCAGTTGTGGCCTCCCCAGTGCAGAGCAGAGGGGGAGAATGCCTTCCCTTGACCTGCTGGCCCTTGACCTTCCTTAAGTTTTTTTTCACAGTTTTTAGGGCATACTTAATAACACAATTAGAATATATTACTATGAAGCTGTTTATTCAGCTCTTTCTGAAATTCAAAATAAGAACACTTTCCAATCAATTTTATACGTATATGCAATTCTATAGGAGTATAAACAACCAAAATATTATAATGAATTCTAACCATAAGCCTCTTGAACATAAGTTTGTCTAAAACGATTAGTCTCTTTCCCATGCAAATGCCTGAAAATAGAACAGCACACTGTGAAATAAATGTGTTGTATATTGGTGCAAGCATGGTGGGCTGCCAGGAAACATCCTTACAGTAACCTCATCATGGAGACACGTTTCAGTTTGACGTTTTGAAAATCCAAGCACAAAATCTCGTAACAGCATTTAACTTTACCATCTAACATTGTTTTAAAGAAAAAAACCAACTTTCAAAAATTAAAACCAGAATAATTAAAACACAACATTGTTGAACTTTGTTGCTGACAAGGGCTATAAGAATAAATTCCTTGAGAAAATAGCGATTCTTCAGGAGATCCCAAGCAGGCTTTTACCAGCACCGGGCTTGGCAGTAGCCCACACCTATGAGAGACCACCAACAGACACATAGAGAAGGGTATAAAAAGAAAGGAAATTGGGTTTGTTTAGCCTGGAGCAGCTAAAACCATCTTTCCAGTACCTGAGAGGAGGTCACTGAGGATGAGGGAGCCAAGCTTTTCACTGAGGCACATAGCTGGGACACAAGACAGCTCTCAGACTGAAACAAGGGAGCTCCTGTCTAAACAAAGGCATTTTTTTTCCCCTGTGAGGATAACTGAGCACTCCAGAGCACTCGTGAAATCTTCAGCTTTGGAGGCTTCCAAGATCTGACTGCACAAAGCTTGAGGAAACCGGTCTCGTTTCAGTGTTGGTCCTGCTTTGAGCAGGAGGTTGGAGTAGATGACCTCCAAGGTCACTTAAACTGGAACAATTCTGTGATTCAATCATATTCTGATACTTCCCCGGTTTCCAAGAACTTACAGTTCGGTGTCTCTCTAACCACAGGAGCATCTTAGAGGTTAATAAGCCCGGGTAAATTTTTCTTCCCCAACCGTGTCTTTTGAAGCTGTCTGAACTCAGTATCACCTACATTCTGTGCCAGAGCATTGCAAAGTTTTATAATGCTTTACAGGAAAAAAATACTTCTATTTTCTTAATCAGCCTTCATGTTGTGCTCAGTAGCTATGATTAGAGGAGAGGTTGAATGATTACTCTTACTCCCTCTCTCTATACAGCTCTCAATCCCATTGACCTTTTGTGTTGCCTTCCCCCATCCCTCCAGTCCCCTCTGCAGGCGGAAGGGCCGTGTCATTAATCATTCTTGGTACAGAAGTGATTCCTCAGACCATTTCTGATTCCTTTCTCCTTGGCTTTTACCACTCCACTGCAGCACAACATCTACGGCTCAAGATTGCTTTTTTGTAAGAAATGAAGTCAAGAAAATTCTTAGCAAACAGCAAGAGCAGCTGTCTTGCCTCGTGCAGTTGCCCTTCTGGCAAAAGAAGAAAAAATAAATATGCTTTTCATGGCAGGCACAACTTTTTACTTCCTTATAGGAGCGGGATCATTGAAGGCCTATTAATAAAAGTGATGGAAGAAACTTCACCCAAGCAGATTATTCGGCTGCAACTTCCAGACGTAATCATCTTTTGGAGGTTCTCAGTGCTTCTCTGGCCACGCAGGATGGCGGTGAGGACTAGGGCAATATGCCACCGTCGCTAGTCACAAGGGAGACAGATGGTTCTGGAGGCAGCGATCAAAGTTACAGTAGGTAAATCTGTTCTCTTTTCATAATTGTGGAGGCTGTTAAATTCGCTAGATGAATTTCAAAAAAGCAGGCCTATTAATTCAGGTTTTGCAAGCCTCTGTAGTAGAGGGTATTTTTGTTCTTTTCAAAAAAATATTCAAAGATGTTTCCAGTATAAATAAATCGGAATATTTTTCTTGCTGGAAACAAACTTAATTGGTTTCCATTTTACTAAGATGGCAAACTGAGCATTTTCTGTAACATTTGCTCCAGAAAAATACTAATTTTAGGTTAACTTAAAATGCAACCAAAAATTAAAATCTAGAACTAACTGCAAATATATCAGAAGAACACCAGTTTTTCTGACAATGCTAGTATTATTATGATAAACTATGCCACTGGTTTCTAGACATCTGACCCCTCAGCCTTACGGAAGACCTCTATCAAAGCAGAATTATTTTTTTTTATGCTCCATCTGATGTTGCCTAAAAATTAAGAGGGGGGGAAATTCCTCATATTTAGGATTATATTTCAGATAATAATGTGGAGCTGTGGCAGACTGTATTGCAATGCTTTGTCAGAAAAGCACATTCTTCTGCCTTTGTACGGGCCCAAACTGAGAACTGACACAGTTCAGCAAGTGAATGTTCAACTAAAAGAACTTTAATGCCTGCAAGACAGTGTCGATCTTGCAGTCTCGAAGAAGATCACAAAGATATATGTGGATTGCTTATATAGGACAAACTCAACACTTCCTAAGACTGCTGGAAGAAATCCATGGGAAGAACAAACTCAGCAGGCTCCTGAGGTGGCTCAGCAAGCTGGAGAAATCCTACAAAAAGCCTTGTTTCAGTGTGATACAATGGAAGGTGAGTGGAATGAAGGTCATGCCTTGAGAGGGGAGAATGAGAGATGCTTTTTTTTCTTTTAAATCAGCACTGCATGCTCTTCCTCTGAGGTCTCTGCATGAACTGTAACACAAACTTAAAATAAAAAATAAACACAGGAAGAAAGTTTCACCACAGAAGGCTAACAGGGTCAGTTTGGGCACGATAAATGCCTTAATCTTAAAAACTTCTCAGCCAAGTTTGACGTTTCAGAGACATGAGTAACAAGGGTATTTTTTATTTTTTAAGGAAACAGCTGCCTATCTATAGCTATATACTTAAAATCAAGTTTCTTGTGGGCAAGAAAAGCTTTCTTGAATGTTTGGTTTATAGTCCAATGCCTCGCTTCTCAACTCCTGCTTTCTTAATGCTCTAGCCATACTACTTTAGTGCCATCTTTCATGGAAGAAGTCTCTCTGGGCTTGTGACTACATTTCCACCGCCACCACTACCCCCCAGTCCATCCATTTCTCCTCCCTAAGTCCCACCTCTGTGAGATCCAAGGCGGATGTTCTAGTGAAGCACAACCATTCTGCTGTGGGAGAGGGGACAACCTGGTTGGCTTGGGGAAGAAAGGCAAAGGGACAAATAAAGGTGGCAGCTATCAAACCTGACGGAGCTAGTGAGAGTCCCACCGACTTTGGTTCAGACAAGAATGCTTTTGGCAAATGGAGAAACGTAAATGCCAGGAGTGAGTCACCCGTAGTAAGAAGAATACGATGTACACAGACTTGCCAGCAGCTCTGAGTCGATCTCTGCTTTCTCAATGCACGGTGAAGGCTTTGTTACTGATCTGCGTAGCTTCTCCAGAAGGTATAATTAGCTAGAGGCGCAGATATAAGAGACATTTTTAAAAGTAAAAAAAAGAAGGACGACAAGTTATTAATGTAGGTGGTTCAGACTTCAGTCTCTAATTTAAACCGAAGGGTAGTCTATGTAAAAAAATAAACCTTAGAACTCCCTGAAGTGCTATTGCTATTCCATGCCAACAAAGTGAAAAAACCAGAAGGCTGCTTTTCTTATCCAGGGCAACAGGGGTTCCAACAACTGACACGTTGCAATACAATATATATTAAGGTGCATTCAATCTGTGTGGAGTGAGCAGGGCTGCGCAAAATTGCAAAACGATTCAAAGTGGAACAGCTTAGCTTTGTGCACTGGCAATATCAGAATTACTGTGTTGCTATAACAACGTGAGTTGCCTGGGTGGGAAGACCACAACTGCTGGTGGCTCCCTCCTGTGAGCTGGTTCTCATCATACGGCACGTCAGGCAACACCTTGTGGCACTAGAGACACCGCAGTGGCCAAGGGAAGCAAGAGTTTCCCCTTTTCTGAAGATCAATTTCAACCTTAATTTTTTCTTTAGCAGGTGAGGGGCAGGAGCTGGCTGCCCGAGGGAGCCCGGATGGCCAGCAAACACTGGCTACTCACCACGGGGAAAGGAATTAGCTTCGACGTGATCTCTGCCATCTACAAGCCAAGTGCCTTTTGCTTCTCTGATGGGTGCAATCCATCTCATGTGAGTTGTCTTCCCAAACACAACTCTAAGTAGATTTCATACTGTCGAGCGTAACACCAGGTCTCTCTAACATGAGATGAGTCACTGGAATGACTCAGTTCTCGCTTGCTCTTGTTATTCAGACACTGATACAATATGGCACTAGTCTGCCTTATTTAAGGCCTATTTATAGAAGCCTGAGTCACTGACTAATGAAAGCCGCTTTTTGAGATGAAACACTGGTTAGGAAGTCGGGGCACAAAATTCTAGCTCAGATGCACAGCAGAGACACTACAGGGGTTTCACTAGTCGCATCTGAGTCCACACCCGTGATATAAAACTTGCTCAGCACTTCTTATTAATAAGAAGCATGTAGTTTTCCTTCCTCAAGGCCATCTCTCTTTGATATGTATTTAGAAGACTGTAGATAAAATTTAAGAGTTTCCCTTATTTTGCATTGCTCTTCAATCACACGGACACCTGCCTACTGCACAGAAGCTTTATTATGGGAATAGAATCTATCAAGACCGTACCCATTTTAGGCTCAACCTTCATCCTAACTTCTTGGAGGCAGGAAAGATGCACAGGTATGAACAAAATCAGAATTTATAAACAGAGGTAAAAGAGTGAGAAGTGAACCTTAGACATGAGCTCATACTTCCTTCAGTGCTTCCCACCCTGAAATATCACAGCCCAGACTGATTTATTAAACTGACAGTAACACAGTATTTCCCTGCGTGCTGCTACAAAGCATTTTGCTAAACAAACAAATAGAAAAAAAGTGGAACCTACAATTGTTTAGGGTCACTTTCTAGATTAAAATAACACCTGTAAATTACAAAACAACAAATGCAATTTAAAAAATCGCTTCTAAATAAAAGTTATTTGCTTAACATGCTTGTCTTGTCTGTCTCTACCCTAAGTGCTGATCTAATTTATTAGATAATTTTAACATATCAGGCTGGAGACAAGACTGAAGGGAAAGGTTTCAAAGTTTTCAGTGGCAATAACTTACTCAGCTCTTAAAGTGAAGGGTCATGTTATAAATGTGACCCTCGTTAGAAGCTATTCATGAAAACCTGTGAGTCCATTTGTAGAAAGAGTTACTATAAATAAAAGAATACTGTAAAACAACGCAGAGTAAGAGGTGAAGGAACTGTCTAGACAGTGAAATTTCATAGGCTCAATACTGCAACTGGCTGGTCAGCTCCAAAAACACTGCCTTCAAGAACTGCAGTCCTTGCAGGGAGAGAGATTTACAACAAATGAAATACAGATAAAAGCTTTCCTACTCTATTACTTAATACTGTCTGGATGCAAAGTCTACACATACCTTTTCCTGCTAATCTGTGGGGAAAAAACCCCATGTACCAAGTGTCAACAGTCACAGCAGCAGAATGTTCTCCTACCCAGACACTGACCCACCCAATGTACAAAACTGAACACAAGGACATGTCAGAGTTCAGTTTGGGGGTTGGGTTTTTTTGGTTTAGAAAAGAAGAAATGTGGCTATTTTGGTTTAGAAAAGAAGAAATGTGGCTATTTTTGGTGGCCATGAAATTAGAGATGTGGTTATGAAGGGTTTTTTCTTCCAGTTTGTTCCGTTTCTTCCTCTTGACTCCCACCCTTCTTTCTCCTGCTGCTTTGAAGAGGATCGGATGTGGAAGCATTTTGTTCTAACACAACCAATTCATGTACCAAAGTGCCTCTGGAGGTTTTTACAAGTACTTACTTTTCGGTACTTAACAGGAACTAGGAAAATTCCAGATATTTTCAAATCAAAATGAAGCAAACCAGTGAAATCACATCATATCAGAAGAAACTTCTATAACTGCTACTGGAGATATTGAATAAAATAGACGCAGCTTCTCAGGAGAGTTAGGGAACTGCTGAAGAGTCCTTTTTTTTTTTTTTCCTTTTCTTTATTTTTGGTATAAAAAGTTGCTGTCGAAGGAGTTATTTCTTTCAGCTGGTTATTGAAGGCTATTCCATCAAACCTATGTACTTCAGAAGTTAAACAACCTGGCAGGTTTCGATAATAGATGTCTTTGAGAAATATTTCCATCATCTTTTAAGCACTACTATAAGTAATTTTTTTTTCCCTACAGAAATAGATGTTAACATGGTCCATGTCAAATAATTTAGTCCACTAGTTAAAGGTCATTCTAAACCAGAAAGCTATATATTCAGCAAAACAGCCACATATGAAGATCTAAAACCCAGTCTGATTAACTGAAGGTTATTTATAGCGTACATATGTTTCACAATCCAAAGTATCTTATTAAAGTTTTTATAAGTTGACTGTTCTCTTACATGAAGCATCTGCTGAAAGGAGGCAGATGAACAGATTGTTTTATGCTAAAAACAAGGTTACTTGAAGCACCACTACATTATAAATAGCCCTTTTGATGAGTCAGCAGATGAGTCCCTTGTTTGTAGAAGTTTTAATACGACAACACTTTGAATGAAATGATTTTGTCACACAAAATGTTATTCTCTTACTGTACCTGTTCCATTAAGTTTTTGAACTTCATCAAAGCTTTAAAATGACTAAGTCACCTCAGGTGATGGAATGAGAGCTCTAAGGCTGACACCCAGGATGCCAGGGGATGGGGGCTGGGGGATGGATTTTCGGGCAGTATCCAGAAGAGGGCAATGTCTTGCTTTGGAAGAGATTTCCTCCTCCATTCCCTTCGCTCAGCTACACGGAAGCTGTATGCAAGCAGGAATAAATAGTAGCGCTATTAGGAAAATCACAAGCAAATAATTCTGAAAGGAAGCTAAGAGAGCATGATTCAGCTTAATTCTGCTCATTTCCAGCCAGAATTAGAGCTATCCAGAATAACGACATTTTAACTTCCTGCTAGACGAGATAAACTGACAAAATGCACCCAAGCAAGGAAGAAGCACTTCATTGTGTCTTCTGATCAGATGACCAGAAGACCATCTACCAAGAGTTTCCAAACCCAAATATGTTAGTTAACCTGAAGCAAAGCGTTCTGGAAGCGTCGCTATCCCAGGTCAGGACCAGCACCACCCCAGCACTTCGTTGTGCCCTCATGATAGTTCAAGGCTCTCACTAATGCACGCAGAAACACAAGGGAGTTGCTCCTCCTTTTAATTAGACACTAATTGGGAGTGATTTAAACTCCAATCTTTTGAAAGCAGAGCAAGAAGTCCCATGAGCTCCTCGTGGCCAGGTGGAACAGGCCAAGAAAGCCAACACACAAGTACCAGTGGAATTAAGCCCGTTCATTCCCCTCTCACCATTTTTCAGGACCAGTCTGGGCCTTCTCAGCCACCCAGGAATGTTCATGGCATGGCAGAGGTGGGTGAGTGAAAACACTTCTTCTAGAAACAGTAAGATCCAACTGATGCTTTTTCATTGACTATGGTTGGGAAACTTCTACGTCAATTTGGAAACTTCCACTTGAAAATGCTGTGAGAACAAAAAACACTGAAGAAATTAAGTAAAATGACCCAAGTATTTTATGAAGATGTTTAGAAATTTAGGCTTTTTTTTTTTTTTGAGGTTACATGATGAAAATATTTTCAAAATTCATACAACTACAGAACTCCATCAGTAAATCTAAGCTTCAGATTGAAATGAAGAAAACCAAAACACAATGAAAAAATTTCTCCTTTAAGTCAGAAGCAGCAGTGTGAGAGCCAAAGGAAATGCTCTAAACTTTTAGTAAAGGAAATTAGTGTAACAGACCCAGTTTTGACCTGAAGCAACTGATGGATGACAACAGTATTGGTCCAATTCATGATTAAGATCTGCAAATCAACATTAACGCTGCCTTTTCCTTTTGGGCAGTACAGTCTAGACATTGAGAGTACCCCAGTTTGTCAGTCGGGGTGGTTGGTTTGGGGTGGCTGGTGCCTTTTCCTTTTGGGCAGTACAGTCTAGACCTTGAGAGTACCCCAGTTTGTCAGTCGGGATGGTTGGTTTGGGGTAGCTTGCTTTGTTTTGTGGCTTTTTGGCAGTTTGGTTTTATTATTTTTTTTAAAAAAGCATCAGAAACCAAAATCCTCAAACGTGTGACTGCAATAGAGGGCTGAAAGCTGCCTTGAGACACCACAATTGCTATAACTGCATTATAAAAATTGATCACTTTTCACAGCACCATAAAGCACCACAGCGGTGCCTTCGGGGCATTTCAAAGGCTGAAAAAAGTGCTGTAAAGAGTGATGAGCTTCAATTCCTTGAGGTAATAATTTGTTGAATAAAGCTACAATGTCCTAACACACAGCAAATCTTCATGTTTCAAAAATATAAGCTACACATATATGGAGTATCCATCTTCATCATCACTTACTTGCAATAGTGTAAAATATTTCACTGTTATTCTTAAAAATCTGTTTCCCATGACAGAGAAAAAGTTATTGCAGTTGAAAAGCATCATCAGTGTTAAACGAAATAGGTAAGAATTGGGAAAAGTGGATGAGGACTGAATGGAAATGGGACCCTCTCGAGTCCTAAGGTAGCCTTGGCAGGGGCAGGATGCCCAGGGAGCTCTCTAGCCAGGCTTAGGGAAGAGTTCACACAACTTCTACGCAGAACAGGGAAATGAACTCCACAGTTAATCCTTCTGCTGACTTAATGGACATGGAACAACCCGAGCGAGCCATACCTTGTTTCCTTTCTTTGGAAAAGGGCCGCTAATCCGTTACTAATCTCAAAATTGCCTGAAGGCGTGCGGCATTCTGCCACCTTAATATATGTATCACAATTCAGGTTTTAGAAGTATACTGTTATTTTATTGGATTCTTACCATTTTATTGTGCTCGTACTGATCAGCCTTTCTACTCATGCGAAGGCAAACAAAGTGTTTCCTACAGCTAAAAGTCGCTATTAACCTGCCTGCTGCCTCCTCCTTCTCGTAGGGAGCCGTAGCTCCTCGCCCATAAATACCCACTTGTAATTGCTCTGCTGACTGCAGCCATGGACAACCTGATCCCACCTCGAACGCTGGCTTCAGCGACGCCCCAACAACCATCCTGCTCAAGATTCCAAGCACAGAGCCCAAGGCACTGCACGCAGGCAGGCTGACAGACGGACGCTTCTACTCACTTTCCCCTCCCCGGTGCACAGCCTGGGACGTGTTGTTAACACAGAGACCCAGTGATGGATCACAACTACAGCCACAGCACCTCGGGGATGGCTTTCCTTTTAAGTTCACATAGAATCATAGAATGGTTTGGGTTGGAAATGACCTTAAACGACACAGGAACAGGTTGCCGAGGGAGGTCGTGGATGCCCCATCCCTGGAGGGGTTCAAGGCCAGGCTGGATGTGGCCTTGAGCAACCTGCTCTAGTGGGAGGTGTCCCTGCCCAGGGCAGGGGGGTTGGAACTAGATGATCTTTGAGGTCCCTTCCAACCCAACCCATTCTATGATTCTAAGATTCTATGATTCTATGATTCTATGATTCTATGATTAAAGCCCACCCAGTTCCACCCCTGCCCTGGGGTCACCTCCCAACCTGGTCACCTCCCACCAGCCCAGGTTGCTCCAAGCCCCCTCCAACCTGGCCTTGAACCCCTCCAGGGATGGGGCAGCCACAGCTTCTCTGGGCAACCTGGGCCAGGCTCTCACCACCCTCACAGCAAGGAATTTCTCCCTAAGAGCTCATCTGAAGGAGCCACTTTCCCACCACTTAAACTAAGTGGGACCATTGAGATCACATCTCTGTATTTGGGGGGTTGCTTTAATGTCGGTTTTGTTTTGGTTTTTTTCAGTTGGCTTTTGCAGATCTCTGTACCTTACTGACTTCTGAGCTTCAACAGGATTCTTGCCTACAGGCCGTGGGGTATTTCATATCACCACCACTAACATAGCCCAGGATGTAAAGGCCTACCATTCAACAAGTTGAAGAAGCTTCTTTGTGGTTACAGACAGGAATTAGTCACACGTCAAGCAAACCTTGCAGCAGCTCCTCATCCCACCACTGTTATGAGATCAGGATCAGGCAGATACACCTGAATGAAGCGATGTGGTTTCCCAGGTGAGAGGGAAAGGTTGCCTGTTAGTAGCAACCTTCTTCCACAGGGCTCCCATAGGAGAAGGGCAGAGCCTGGCCAGGACCACTGACCAGAAAATGTGGGCAGGACCACTGACCAGAACCCCCACGGGACAACGTGCCACCACAGACCAGAAAATGTAGGCAGGACCACTGACCAGAACCCCCATGGGACGACGTGCCACAGCCCCTGCAGTCAGGAGAACAGACAGCAGCGTGGCTCGCTTCAGCTAATATGTGCCACTTGAAGACCCTAATTGAAGACATGAAATCCAGCAGAAAGGGCAGCCAAGCCACACACTGCTCAAAGCCTGTGAGCCACTGCTAGGCGTCTGCCTCTGGATTTGAAGCTCTGAACAGCTATGGGTTGCCAAGCACCCCAGGAAGCATCTCTGCCCCACACACAAGATCCTGCATTGCCTTTGTCCTGCTCATGCTCAAGACCCGGATTGTCACCTAAAAATATAAATGATTTTCCTTTTACTATCTGCACAGCAACTCAGGGCAATCAGCCAAAGCTGCTGGGTCATCTCAGAGATACCAGTTCCTTGTTACTTTTAATGTTTTGCGTAAGACACCATTTTTTTAACATCAACAAATCACTTCAGTTAGTACCATCATCTTAAACTCCAGTTCTATAAAATTTCAGTAAAGCTTCCATAAAACTGAGTGTAAGTAATTTAGAATCTATCAGTATCTTCAAGTATTTAAATCAATTGAATAGAAGTAATGAAGCTAAAGTGTTTACTTAAATGTGAAGTGCATGATATGCATGCTCCTTAGCAGGCTTTCTGGGCATGAAGATACAAGAATGAGAAAAAACTGAACAAGAACTGACCTATGGTGCACATGTGTGAACGCAAACATCTCTGATATCTTCTGGACATACATCAAACGTGTAGAGTTTCCTAGAACACCATTTACAAGAGCAATAAGGAAAGATAAAGAACAAGGAATTTCATTTAATAGACATTTTCACCACTCTGTTGGGTACAGCTGTGGGAAGCCTGGACTTCTGACCTAGCTCAACATCCATCATAAATACACACCAGAAGACAAAGAACATATTAACCTCAAAAAGAAATGTACTTTATACTACCTCTAACAAAACCACCAATGTTACATTACAGCGCCTCAGAGCCACCTACAACCCTATCAGTAGTCCACTGTGTGCAGTGTTTTTACTCAGCTCTATCAACTCCGAATTTCATCTTACAGGCTGATACACACGGGAAAAAAGAAATATCAGAGTGTAAGCAAGATACAATCCCTGTTTCTGCAGACCCTTTCAAAAGGAGCACGAAGCCTCCTATAAGAAAGAGCTGTTTCTGCCTATAAATAGATAAGCTTTCTACACGTGACTACAAATTGCTGGGAAAAGATTTGAGAGGTATGGGACTGCTCACCTTCATGTTTTTACATCATGCACTTTAAAGCAGCACAAAAAGTATGGCTGATACTGCAATGTTTTTCTCCTATTTTAAGTTTTTTTCTGAACCATGCTGGATATAGCCCACTGGGGAAAAAAAAACAACACCTAAATGTAGGCAAAAGCTCTTTTATCCTGCCTCTTTCCTGCCAATTCCTTTAGAGTGTGGCCACCTCCCTGTACCAAGAAAGAAAAGAGCACACCTCAGGTCTCTGAGTGTGCTACTGGGACTGGTGATTGCCTTGGAATCCTAACACTGCCTCCAGCATAAATTCCCAGGAGTAAGAGACTTGGAATCCTAACACTGCCTCCAGCATAAAGGCAGGAGTAAGAGGCATATATACCTGAGCTTTTAATTACTCACCTCTTGTACTTTGAGTTTGTTACACTAGTTGATACAACAGTGAACTCTGCATATACTAGGTGTAAGTGCTACCCTATTAGATAGAACAGTTGTAGAAATATTTGGCAAGGAACCACACGACATTAGAAATCTAAAGTCTCCTTTGAAGTTTTGACAAGCTCACCCTAACTAGGCACGAAATAAAAAAGCATCAGGGACATTTCACTTTATGTTATAATTATTTACATTACATTCTTCTCATGTGTGCTAATTTTCGCTAGCTTCACAAGTGTTTGCATTGCGTTCTACATTTGTTATAGCAATCAAACTTAAAGACCCGAGCATCTTTTCAATTTAACTTCTGTCTTTATGAAGTCTAGATGACAGCTTTTTTATATAGGCAATTGGCATAAAAATTACAGATGTGGAAAATGTGCAATCAACTGTTGCGTTTGCCATAGCTCAGTGTTTAAAAGAAAAGAAAATAAAAGAAAGCATCAGGAATGAAGGAAAATCCATTTGGCTTTATGACATAAAAGTAGATGAATGAAGAAAACTGGAATAAACCCACCAATGGCAAAATGGGAGCGGGAGGGGAGAGATAGGGGTACAGGAGGAAATGGGGAAAATATACATACAGAGGGAAGAGAAAACGTTACACTCTTTTCCTCCTTAAGGATATTATGAAAACAAAAATCTTTGGAAGTTTGAGCAATTACACGTGTCTGTGTAAAATCAGACCAAGTCTGATTGCTAGAGGAGTAATTCTGACTTTTAGAAGACAGCATTTTGCATTTATTCCCTGTCTGATGGTTAAAGACTCAAGTGACAGTGCCAGGGAAGCCTGCATGGTTTTAAACCCAGCTAAGATTGAGATTGCAGCTGCAGTTTAGAGATGAACACTTAAAATGTGTGTGCCCCCATCCTGGTCATCCCTCTGGCTTCGTACATGGATATCCACGGGGGCACCCTTGGTATTGGGCTGGGTGAGGCAGTGGACACCATCAGCCACACAACTGCTCTCATCCCTCCTGAAAGTAAACCAACAGCCTCTAAAAAACAGATGTAGAAACAAAAATAAAGTGACTTTTCCCCAGACAACTGCCTTTACTTGGGGAAAAATACTTAATGAAACTGACACTTTGCATTTGGAAGTAACCAGACCGACCAACAGACCCAGGGAAAGGGAAAGGGGGAAAAAAACCAGCAAACTGAATTGCTTTTGAATTGAATTCCCTTTCCTACCTCCTCTTGCTTTAATATCACCCAGGAACCCTCCTTCAGTTCAAGCAAGGCAGGAACTCAATGCTTATGAACAGACTGAATCTTAGTCATACAAATGTACCCATGAACCTACCAGAATTATTTTTGTAGAGATAAATTCAAGCTTATTCTGACTGCCTGTTACACCCTTGAATATGGAAAATAATAACTAGAAAAATTGGTACCAGGAAACCAAAGCATCAGATCCTGGATGTGCCAATTTCAAAAGAGGTGCCCTGATGCTGAGAAGGAAGGGCACATTCTCAAAGCACAGCCACCAAGCTGCATTTTTTTTTCTAATATGTAAAAAATTCCAGAAGTTTTCACATCTTGATTTCACAAACTTTAAAAAGAAAGAGGTCATCTCCATGGAAAGTTTGCATGAGACCCAGAGACATACTTGCAGAAATACTCTCACGTATTCTATGAGTGAATATGATAAAGATCCACAATGAATCTGTACTTAAATATATGTATTTTTAAAGTTCAAGGGAAGTTTTATGTAATTCTGGTTTGACATATTATCTTGTGCACAATTAAGCTGCTATCTTTTAAGCTCCAGTATGTACAAGAAATTTAAATAGTGTACTGCAATAAATGCAGAAGTCCTGTTGTGATGAAGGTGTATGTTTCAGGAAGGAGAGAGGAGCAGAGGTGGCAGAGAGTCCTGCTCCGATACAAGAGAAGAACAAAAGGAAGCAATAGCTGTTCTGAGCAGCATTAAGCTGCTTGGCTACAGCCAGCTACCCCCCACTGGTGTTTTACCAGCACATTCTGGCTGTTTTATATACACAAAACAAGGAGAAGATTCTGAGGCACAACATAAGACTCCATCTCCTGCCCAAATCATCTATCAACACCTCCAGCTCCCACTTTCTGCAGCGGTGCAACAGTGGCCAGGAGACCAGAACTGCCACTAGAGCAGGTAAAAAAGGGCGGCAGTGAATTACCTTCTGGGGGTTCCCTGTTATTCAGACCACAGTGTGCAGCTCTACATGAGAAAAATGGGCCCTAATTCTGTTACATAAACATCTATTTATGTACACAGATAAACACGGGTATATACACAAACAAAAGTATGCTTACAAAAAAACCCAACAAAACCCTGAGATTTTTTTCTATGTGGAACGAACGATCACGCTACGAGTTTCCAACAGTAACAAAGACTTACATCAACCACACAAAATTTTCAGTCGTGCATATATATAACCCATCCCTGAACCTCAGGGGCTGGGCTGTCTGGGCCAACAGGTAGGTTCAGCAGGATTAATTCACTTTAAGTCAAGAACAGTTACCTATTGATCCTCTTCCTGATGGATACAGCACTTTGTTACATTTAGAAAGTCCAATAAATGCTGAAAAGTCTTATTAAAGTAGTACAATATGCAGGACTTGTATAATGAGAACAGAAAGATGCCAAGGCTTCGGGGATGAAGAGGAAGCATCCTTTCATACATCGCCGAACCGAGCCTTAGAAGCCCAGGGAGACCCCCAAAAGACATTTTCAAACAGCGCGGCGTTGGCACGACAGCATCGGAACATCTTCGTGACTCAAGTCTCATTTCTGTGTGAAAAAATGAGTTGCGGTATCTAACCAGTAGCTCAAGAAATCAGGAAATCTACAGATAAAAAAAAGATTAAATTTGAAGGAGTGCTATAATGGCAAAATCTGTTCTTCAGGCGCTGGCACAGCACAGCGGGGGGCACTGACAGCCGTTCTCAGTGCCCCGCAGCAGAAACCAGGCGGTGGTCATCTGAACCACCTACAGTTCAGCAGGGGGTCTGGAGGGTGGGGGGAGACTCTTCCCTCACCTATCGATTTTCCACTCTGGTTTACTGAAAGATGCAGTTTTGATGCATTAATGCAACTGGAAAATGCACGCATGGAGATTGTCACTCCTCATTTTGCCACTGGTTTTCTACATCCTCCGCTGTACGCCTCAAGCACTCGTGCATCAAGCCTTGGTCCTATTCTATAACCAGCTACAAAAAGATGATAATTAAAAGCCAATTCCACCAAATAAATAGCCCACACCTTGTTATTATTCCCTCCCCCCATGCTTGATGATGGAAGCTGCCATTCTCCTTGGGATGAATATCTTTCCTTCCTGGCACCATCTTTAATACCCCTGTCAAACACCACCTTCCACGCTTATCATTCATCGGGTACTTCTCTCCTCCTGAGCGCAGCAGAAACTGTATTTTTGGCAGCAATTCCTCCTTCATCTTCATTAACAGTGGAGTTGTTCTTTAATCCTTCCTGGCTTGCCCTCATATTTTGTTTCCAACCCTACGCCTCCCGTTTGCTCAATCCCACTCCCTGCTCATTTTGCTCCCTACTCCTGTTCCTGCCCCAGAAGTTTGTGTTTCTTCTCTCTTGGTACAGCCGGTTCCCTGAACACCCACAGTCTCTTGTGCTGACCTGGTAAAGGAGAAGCCACAGTTTTGTCTGGCCCAGCTTCTCTTCTCACCTCTCGACACAATGCAAGGACAAGTGGTTCCCGTGGGAGACCACCCCGCTAGGAAAACACTCCTGTTTTCTTAAATTAGCTGATGCTGCCCATTCCTTTGATGAGAATGTTGATCTTTGCCACAAAAATAAATCATTTGGTAGCTGGGAACAAAGCACTCTGCAAAATTTAAAGCCCCAGAGCTATCATAAAGCTGGAAGGAAGCTCTAAAAGCAAAGCATGTCTTCCCTGTATTTCTTTAACACTTCCATGTGGAAATGAATTTAAACAAGAAATGGTATCAATCCTGAATTAGGTAGGTGTAATTGTTTTTTTTAATACTAAAATTACTAAGCAATCATATAAACATTGACAACTCTCATAACTGTCTCACATGGAGATTTCCACTGTCCTTGTTCATGATCGCATCTCTGCACTCCAGAGCATGAAACCCAAAGGCACTATTAGTCATCAGGACCATAATTTTGTTATAATGTGAATTCTCCACACACACACATTTAAGAAACCATTTAAATTGTAATTTCAGACTCACAACACATCCATGAGTTTACCAATGTGTTCCTTTATTAGCTAGATCTTTCTTCATGGGACAGAAATCCCCATTATGTGCAGATGGCTAAGGCAGCACCGTTTAACGGTACCGGACCCACTACTCACCTCTACCAAATCCAATAGTCTGTCTTCTAGGCTCACTCTACCCAAGCCCAGGTCACAATTCTCCTGACAGCTTGAAAGTGTTAAACTACTTAATGCTTCTTTTCTTAAGCTAAGTGTTCCTGAATTGTTGGGATTTTCAATGACTGTAATTATCTCATGTAGTCTTACAAACTACACTTTTCTACAGGAATATTGCTCATAAATAGGATTTTTACTGCCTCCTCTCTGGAACCGGATGTTAATGAGCTGGTTGGATAACAACTCTCATAAAGCTTCCCCAGCATGGGGGCCTCCTGCTTCCCTTTCAGCAAAGGTTTCCATAGGTTTATCATAATGCAAGTGTACTGGGAATCCAGCAATCTTCTGGAAGGGTGGAGGACCTGACCCCCCATCTGTCTTTTGACGTACCACTGAGACATTTATGCTCATGCTTCTAAGTTACAAGCCATTTTTCAACATCAACTTAGGGTAAAACATTTTTCCAGATTAATTCTTTGGTCAGTATGGGCACGGTGAAAGTCTGGAACCGCCGCTCCCCCTGAAGTCAGCGAGACAAGGTACAAACAAAGCTCCCCCTGAAGTCAGCGAGACAAGGTACGAAAAAACTGCGTCCAGTTCTGGGCTCCCCAGTTCAAGGAGCTACTGGAAAGAGTCCAGCGAAGGGCAACAAAGATGATTCAAGGACTGGAGCATCTCCCTTATGAAGAAAGGCTGAGAGAGATGGGAGTCTTTAGTCTGGCGAAGAGACAGCTGAGGGGAGACCTCATCAATGCCTATAAATACCTGAAGGAGGATGGAGCCAGACTCTTTTCAGTGGTTCCCAGTGAGAGGACGAGGGGTAACGGGCATAAGTTGGAACATAGGAGGTTCCACTCAAATATGAGAAAAAAATACAAGAGGCTGCCCAGGGAGGTTGTGGTGTCCCCTTCTTTGGAGATTTTCAAGCCCCGCCTGGATGCTCCTGAGTAACATGCTCTGACAAGCTCTAGGCAATCCTGCTTCAGCAGGGGAGTTGGACTAGATGAACTCTATGGTCCCTTCCAACTCTAAAAATTCAATGAAATTCAATGAAAAATACCTGCACAATCACCTTCACATCACAACTTTTAAATTTTCTTCTGTCTCCAACAACACGAACACCGTCAGCAGACTCACACAACAGAGGGGTGCAGCTCACGACCACCCATCAGTGGAGCCATCATGGAGCACATGCCAGAGGGGTTTTGCCCGTTTTACCAGAAGCCCCTTCTCGTTAATGCTCTTAATTACGTGACAGTTTGAAGTGAGACACGTATCTAGTTCACTGAGACAAAAATCTGCTCTGAGCAAATTATCTGAAGGCAGATTTGTTACAGACCAGTGTTTGACTGTCGTACCCCATCTCATTAGCAGGTGCTGATCCCACTAAGTAATTAGCATGTTTCTTTAGCCCTTAATCCTAACCCTGATACACAGCAGAGGGAAGCATCCATGGGAAAGACACAGCAGCAGCAGGAATAGGCAGCTCTGCACAATTAACCAATTAGCTAAGCAAACATAGGGGATGCAGAGGTTGAAGGAAATACTTGGGCCCTTCTGCTGTCAGTATTTGAGACCATTACCTAGAAATGGACCTGAAAAGGGACATTCCTTTTCAGTCAATTTTAAGTGGTATGCAAATTTAATACTTGATGAACACTTTGCACTAATGACTCAGGTGCTGGAAGGGGCTGGTTTGGTTGGTTATCTCCAGCAGTAGGGCAACAGCAACCAGTTGCACACCTCTTCCTTGCTTTGAGACTGCTCCAAGACTTGCAGATTCTCAAAACCTCATTAAAACCATGTCAACTTTGCTCTTGCCTAGAGCCAACCCAAATGGCTCTTGTTTTACACTCCGGCTGCAAATTCCCTGGAAATTTACAGGTCAAAACTGAAAAGAAAATTGCTAGGCAAAAACCCCAGGTGCTGTACAATCGTGCTATTTTAAAAGAAAAAGCAAATTATAAAAATCCCAAAGCAGCCACAACAGTTAAAGGACCGGAAGGCAGTTCTCCTTGGTCTTCAAGCAGTCAGGCTCTCAGAAGGAAAAGAAACTTGGAACAGATAGCAAGGTCTAGTACATAAAGCTTGCCACAACAGTTAAAGGACCGGAAGGCAGTTTTCCTTGGTCTTCAAGCGGTCAGGCTCTCAGAAGGAAAGGAAACTCAGAACAGACAGCAAGGTCTAGTACATAAAGCCAGGGTGGCTGGAAACCAGTGTGATGAGTCCCACTGTGGTGGGAGAGGAACAATTCCATGGTGACTAGGCTTGAAATGCTTTAACTTCTCTAGAGTTTTCCAACAGTGACAACACAGACCCATTAAAGCCATCATTACCGAGCCACCACCTTAAGCACCGTACACTAAATACCTTTGAAATTACTTAATAAAGGCAATTGTAGCATATAGATTAAAATTCCTATTGTAAATAAAAAACCAACTGAAAGCCAAGCAAAGCCATCTCAACTTCTAACAAAATTCTTAATTTCCAAATACATCTTGTAATCAAAACAAGAAAACCCCACTCATTGTTTGTGACTTGTTGAACGTTGAGCAACACTTCCCTATTATTACCATGTATTCCCTCTAAATGGTCCCGCTCCAATAATTTATAATAAAAACTGATTCCTATGCTCAGTTACTGATCAGAGACTTTTCCATTAGTTTAAGTGACGGCACTAACCTACCCACCATCACAACCACCCCAAACCAGAAGGCAGGTTGGAACTGTTTCTAATCATAGAGCATTAGATCTAAACTAGGTTCGTTTGCACAGATAACTGTATTTTTTTCCTCCTCCTCAAAGGGTGCTGGTGAGCTGCTGGTTTTTAACTTTGAAAAAGTCATCCAGTGGTACTTTCACCAGTTTTGTTCAGACTAAAAGATTCACTGTAAATATTAATGCTGTTTATTTTATACTCTATGTAAAACAAAAGTGTTATTTGCACTTTAAAAAGCAGTTTATTCAATCAACTCTTGTTGTAATTGAATATTTTAACGTTAATAAACTGCCCCTGAAGTGTACAAAGTACCTTTTCTGAACATAAATCTCTCTGCCTCCATCACCTCTGTGAAAAGACACCATAACTCTTCCCTACCTCCCTAACAACACCCAAGCTGTCTGCTCTTCATCAATGTTTTCAGCTCTCCATTAAGGGCATCTCTAGCTTCCTCTGTAAATTGATAAATTCCCTTCCATAAATTGATCTTCCAACAGCCTTAGAAACTCCTGGAAACAGTACAATAATTCCTTCTATTTTCACACGTATCGGCAAAACAACTATGTTAGTGTTTATCTCGGGGTTATACTGAAAATTAACTGAAGAGCACGTAGGAGGAAGACTTGAAATAGGAGATAATGAATGGAAAGCCACTACAAGTCCAATCATTTGTCGTTAGCTATGCCTTGTTAATACTGATAAATGAAGCCAGGGAACAAGACCAAGGTGGTGTTTTCCACAACATACCTCCCACTGCTGAGGAGTCTTCGAACAGTTAATGATAAAAACATCCCAACGTCCCCCCTCCTCATGGACAAGTTTTAGGCACTTTGGATTTCAACCGTATTTATCAAACAGAGGCAGAGTTTGCGTAAGCTGTTTATTAACATGAGTTTTATTCCTCATCTAAAGTATCAACAACGTGTCTCCAAAAGCTGCATTCCTGAGGAAAGCAGAAAAAAAAAAACAAACAAAAAAACAGATAAGAGTGGTGTGACATTCCTTATTCACCGATCCGCACTCAAACAGACCCATCATAAGGTCACGCTCATCTCCAGGTGCAAGACAAGTTTAGCTGAAGTCACATTTACCCAAACTTTATGCAGAGTCAGTGAAATAGTAAGATGTCAGCCAGGAGAGAAAAGGGCAGGAAAAGAGTGAAGTGATGAGCGATATTTTACACTTAGACTATTTTCAGAGAAGAGAAGAATGTAGCCTGGAGATAAAAGGGGAAGGAAGGCCCTGCACAGGGGAAAGCCATGGTGAGAACAACCCAGCAAGACAGAAATACTGCATGTGTGTCTCTGCATGGACTAGAGAGAGGAAACACCAAACCACCTATTTCTAAGGAGGGGGAAAGAGTCAGAGGTGCCTCTTACAACACCAGACAAGAAATTAGAAGCACATCACCTTAGTCTGGGAGATAACAAGGAGGAAGAAGTTTGAGTCACTGGAAGGATTTTAAAAGGAGGAAGTCTGTGTCATTGGAGGCTTCAGAGACTAATAGACACTTTCAGAAGCCTGGAAATAGTCAAGGGAACTTTAAAGACATGGTACGTGTCAAACTGGATTGTGTTTTCCCTGGTCTTTTTATAAAGTTAAAAAACATGATTTTTTCCAAAATATTTTTACATATATAAAATGTATTTTAGAGTATTCCGGGAAAATGAAGTTTGCTCTTATGCTCAAGCATTCGAGAGGCAAAATCACACCAGTACTTGTAGAGTTTTCCCTCTAATTCATGTTTTTCTCCCTCACTATCCACATCAAACCCAGCACCAAAACTGGGCATTTACTTCTCAGCCTGGTGCCCTTGGATCTTTAGGAGGCTGAAACGGTCAAGACCCATGTCTCCTCCAAACACCTGCGTGACTCAGTGTTTGCTCTGATGAAGCTTTACGAGGGAGGTGCTTGGAGAAGGCAGAGATTGGCTTGGGGTAGATGACACAAGGGACGGGCATCAGCTGCCACCGCTGATTTACATCCACAGGATCCAACGGGTGCACTCACTGCTGCCAGGAAGGGCTTCTCTCACCCATTTGGAACCTCCAGTTCACCTATTTTCCCAAATCTAGAGCAGGCAAAGCAGGTCAGAGAGGAAAGTCAGGTCACTTCTACGCTGCTGGCTTGGTCTTGTGTCACTACTGAGACAAACACGCTGCTCCCCATGTTTAGGGTACAAACTCAAACCAGTCTGCCCGGCAGGCAGCTTCAGGCTACCCACCCGTAATGCAGATTGTGAGCGGTATTTGCTGGTTTTCCTCTAGAGCTACAAACACCCCCTTGGCTTTGGCAGCCGTACATTCCCCGTAACATGAACAGGAATGCAAAAAAATACCCCAAACCCTGCACGTTTAAATCATTAAATCGATAACGCTAAAGCAAAATTCATTGTTTACCAGATCCTTTTTGTTTCTAAAACTTGTATTTGTCACATTATGCACATTAACAGAGGCTTCTAGCCTTTATATATTCTAATACGATGAATCACACTATGCTGCTGAGCTACTCTCAGAAGCAATCTGAGCTTTAGAATGAAATCACTGACTACAGCAGCCTTAAGAGGAAGAAGAGAAAAAACATCATTAAAAATATTCTCTGGAAAATAAGCTTCTGTGAATGAGGGGGAAGTCATTTTGCGTCAAAAGGAAATGTTCACTTATGTACTATGTGTCTCTGTAGCTGGTGACTTTAAAGCAGGCCTTTCTAGGAACTCATCAGTAGGAGGATGAACTTCGTGTACTGAACTTCATGAACATGAACTTCAGTAACCCCACGAAGGGCTGAAACTGTCCCACCGAGTCGGTGCCCCTCTGGCAGAGCCAGGCAGCTCCAGCAGCAAGTGCTGCTCAAGAAAACCAGCCTGATAAAATCTAAGGGGCAGGGATGGCCGCCGAGTCCCCGTCAGCAGCATTCTTCTGGCCAAGCATCAGTGCTGTGCTGGCACTGGCACCTTCAGCACCAACCTCCAAGGCAACCACCCCCACCGAAAAGGGAGGGTGGCAGCTCCTGTGTCACCTGCCCAGAGGTGGCAGCAGGAACTCCACCACACCCTGGTGGACCCCATTCCCATGTCACCAAACACCCCTCAGACACACTCTTGAGAATAATGCCAAGAGGAACCCTCTTGGGTTATCCAGCTTGTGGGTGCTCTTTGGAGCAGAATTGCCCCCCAGAGGTGTCACAGATCTTTGGGATGCCAGTTCCCAATGCTAGACTGAAGTAATCTGTCCCAGCACCTACAAAGATGCCAGCTCTACTACGTTTGACCACAGTGTCAGTACATGTCCATGCTGCAGCACCCCCAGCCACGCAGGTAACACCACCCTATACCCCACGCGCTGCAGGCAACTGGGGATTTTTGCTTTGCTGAGAAATGAAAAAGATATTTTCCACCCTTCACAGCTACAAATGATCACCCTCTCACCTGTGGTATAACCTTCAGGGTGTCTCCAAATCCCCAGGGCAGCTCTTTGGGTTTTGTTTCTTAATACCTTTTCCTCTTCCCAGCACCTGACCTGTTACACCCATTTCCACCAGCGCTGCCACCAGGTGACAATCAGACCACACTGAGACAATTCTTTGTTTTAGTGAAAAACTGAAGGAGGAAAAAAACAACGGCTCAGACTCCTTGGTTTTGCAGGGCAAATATCTGATGTGCCTTCTGGAAAGCATCACTGGATGTTATGCAGCAACACTGGCACAAGCCACAGAGCCAGGCAGTCTGAGGGACACAAGAGACAAAGGATGACAAGGATCATCTTTTAAGGTGAAGCACCCAATTCTCAAGCTGAGCTATTTAGGAAGAGGAAGCGGTGATGATTCAACACAAAAGAGCAAAATCCAACCCAACAGTACCCTCTTGAAGCAGGGGTGAAATTGAGAGTAACCCACCAAAGCAGGTGAAAGGGCCAAGCCTCACATCTAGAACTAGAGAAATGGCTCAGACCCAGAGCACGGTCAGATCTGGATTTGCTGGAGTTCTGCTGTTTCAGACTGGAAAGTCACAGACACGTTACTATTGCTCTATCTGAGCAGCTTCTACATTCGGTTGAGTTTTCTCAGGATGCAATAAATGAAACTTTCTCGCTTCAAAGCTTCCTTGTGCATATCCCTTTCCAGACCGGAGCAGTAAGAAGGAACTACAGCAGGGACTATCAGCTTTAGAATGAAATCACTGACTACAGCAGCCTTAAGAGGAAGAAGAGAAAAAACATCATTAAAAATATTCTCTGGAAAATAAGCTTCTGTGAATGAGGGGGAAGTCATTTTGCGTCAAAAGGAAATGTTCACTTATGTACTATGTGTCTCTGTAGCTGGTGACTTTAAAGCAGGCCTTTCTAGGAACTCATCAGTAGGAGGATGAACTTTGTGTACTGAATTTCATGAACATGAACTTCAGTAACCCCACGAAGGGCTGAAACTGTCC
The DNA here is from genome assembly GCF_001431845.1 of Calidris pugnax. Taxonomy (NCBI): domain Eukaryota; kingdom Metazoa; phylum Chordata; class Aves; order Charadriiformes; family Scolopacidae; genus Calidris; species Calidris pugnax. The sequence goes on along the minus strand of NW_015091127.1, from coordinate 800,225 downwards.
CACCGAGTCGGTGCCCCTCTGGCAGAGCCAGGCAGCTCCAGCAGCAAGTGCTGCTCAAGAAAACCAGCCTGATAAAATCTAAGGGGCAGGGATGGCCGCCGAGTCCCCGTCAGCAGCATTCTTCTGGCCAAGCATCAGTGCTGTGCTGGCACTGGCACCTTCAGCACCAACCTCCAAGGCAACCACCCCCACCGAAAAGGGAGGGTGGCAGCTCCTGTGTCACCTGCCCAGAGGTGGCAGCAGGAACTCCACCACACCCTGGTGGACCCCATTCCCATGTCACCAAACACCCCTCAGACACACTCTTGAGAATAATGCCAAGAGGAACCCTCTTGGGTTATCCAGCTTGTGGGTGCTCTTTGGAGCAGAATTGCCCCCCAGAGGTGTCACAGATCTTTGGGATGCCAGTTCCCAATGCTAGACTGAAGTAATCTGTCCCAGCACCTACAAAGATGCCAGCTCTACTATGTTTGACCACAGTGTCAGTACATGTCCATGCTGCAGCACCCCCAGCCACGCAGGTAACACCACCCTATACCCCACGCGCTGCAGGCAACTGGGGATTTTTGCTTTGCTGAGAAATGAAAAAGATATTTTCCACCCTTCACAGCTACAAATGATCACCCTCTCACCTGTGGTATAACCTTCAGGGTGTCTCCAAATCCCCAGGGCAGCTCTTTGGGTTTTGTTTCTTAATACCTTTTCCTCTTCCCAGCACCTGACCTGTTACACCCATTTCCACCAGCGCTGCCACCAGGTGACAATCAGACCACACTGAGACAATTCTTTGTTTTAGTGAAAAACTGAAGGAGGAAAAAAACAACGGCTCAGACTCCTTGGTTTTGCAGGGCAAATATCTGATGTGCCTTCTGGAAAGCATCACTGGATGTTATGCAGCAACACTGGCACAAGCCACAGAGCCAGGCAGTCTGAGGGACACAAGAGACAAAGGATGACAAGGATCATCTTTTAAGGTGAAGCACCCAATTCTCAAGCTGAGCTATTTAGGAAGAGGAAGCGGTGATGATTCAACACAAAAGAGCAAAATCCAACCCAACAGTACCCTCTTGAAGCAGGGGTGAAATTGAGAGTAACCCACCAAAGCAGGTGAAAGGGCCAAGCCTCACATCTAGAACTAGAGAAATGGCTCAGACCCAGAGCACGGTCAGATCTGGATTTGCTGGAGTTCTGCTGTTTCAGACTGGAAAGTCACAGACACGTTACTATTGCTCTATCTGAGCAGCTTCTACATTCGGTTGAGTTTTCTCAGGATGCAATAAATGAAACTTTCTCGCTTCAAAGCTTCCTTGTGCATATCCCTTTCCAGACCGGAGCAGTAAGAAGGAACTACAGCAGGGACTATCAGCCTGCACAAAAATGAGCACACGGGTCTAAACTGCCATTTGCTCTCCAGCATTTCATCCAGCTCCAGAGAGAGCTCTGCTCGCACGGTCAGATCTGGATTTGCTGGAGTTCTGCTGTTTCAGACTGGAAAGTCACAGACACGTTACTATTGCTCTATCTGAGCAGCTTCTACATTCGGTTGAGTTTTCTCAGGATGCAATAAATGAAACTTTCTCGCTTCAAAGCTTCCTTGTGCATATCCCTTTCCAGACCGGAGCAGTAAGAAGGAACTACAGCAGGGACTATCAGCCTGCACAAAAATGAGCACACGGGTCTAAAGTGCCATTTGCTCTCCAGCATTTCATATTACAGCTCCAGAGAGAGCTCTGCTGCCCGCACGGTGACTCCTGGCAGCACCAGTGGGAACGGTGGGCATCACAGTTCCTGCCGTCTGTGCAGACTCCAACCTCTGCTCCCACCAGGAGGAAACTCTGGAAGCATTGGATCATCAAGCCTTCTGCTCCCACCAGGAGGAAACTCTGGAAGCCGGTGATAAAAATAACTTCTCAGATACTAATACACATATTTTTAGCAAACCTGTGGCAAAATTAAATACATTTTCCTGAGAGGCACTGATGGCACTACCACTTGGGCCACATACACCGTGACAACGTCAGCACGGGGCCACGTTCTTCACAAGAAGGATCTTACAGCACAGATGACTGTACACACACACACAGATCAGTGTGATGCTTCTGTTTGAGTGTGGCTTTTATATCAGAAGCATGAGATGCAACACATTCACGCCTCCTACTCCTCAAGTTCTTCTCACTACTGGAAAGTAACAGACAGTGAGAAGGTTCCCAGCCCAGATTTTTCTTGGACAGGACGGGTCCAAACCTCAGCGCTGGAATTCAGACAACAGGAGCCTCTGACTGGGGTAAAGCACAGGCCAACCAGAAACTGAAAATTAGTCTAATGGTAGGAAAAAAGGTTGGTTTCGTTAGAGAAGTGTTGCTGGAAAAGAAGATGGAGTGAAGAGGTCTGGATTTGAAAGTCTAAATTCAGGCTTCTTCCCTTTTCTTCGGGGAAGCTCTATCACATAACTAGAACAGTGGTCTTTGATTTTATTTTTATTTTTTTTTTTTTTACATGCTATTTCTTTACTTATTCCTTCCACACTTCTATGAAACTGGGTTTCTAAATGAAGGTGAGAGGTCACTTCCTTCCCCTGGCAATCACTCTGACTGGACTCTGAACATGTCTCGGCACCTGAGGAGGTGCGTGTCCAGTTACCACCAGCTCTTCTCTCCCAGTAACTTCCCCAGCGCTCTGACGCCAAAGCTCAGTATTGAACAGCATCCATGTTAATTAATTCTAATTTTAGTTCCACCTCTTTTTGACCACCAATAAATCCATGTTGCTTTGTAATCCAGCACTGGGATATGTTCCAGCGTTACAGAATTTGGCATTTTAAAACCATTTCTGTTCCCATCCCATTTTTCAGTAACCTCAATATGTTTGGCATATGAAAAAAAATATACGTATCTGCTGTAGGGTCAAGTAAAGCCTATGGGAGGGTAATTCTAGCAGCAATATCGTTCCTGGAACTGCAGACAAATATGGCACAGTGATGCCATTTGGTATGGAAATGGCTTGCTTTGCAGAAAGAACATGATCTGTTTGTCATTAAAACACGCTGAAGTTCTTCCAAGGGATCAGCTACTAGAAATGACAATTCTGCATCAGAACTGCCTTCTGTGAAAATCCTTTCCTTTTCCCTTATGTAGCTTTATACCAAGACAAAACTTTAATTCTAAAAGAAAAACACACCCTTTCTTCGCATCTTTAGAGAGCCTTTTAGAAATAAGTAATTACAGAATGATGTTTCTATTAGTCTCGAGGCTGTTGTCCAACTGTTCCTCAGATATTTTAAACTAAATGTATTTCAAGGAGCTGCCAAAAAGATGAATTTTATTTAATTCAAGTAACAGATCTAGGTATTTAAAACTATGCCTTTCTCTGAATCCTTCTGTGACGACAGCTATTATCTGCTGCTTTCATGGTAGGCAGTGCTTTTCCTCGGGTTTATTACTGAGGAAATTAAGTGTTACAGCTGGTGTCAGCCCAACGTGACACGGTTTCAGCACTCTGCTAAGTTTCATATCCTCAGGCACCTTCAAATTACAGTCAAGCAGAGAGGACTTCCACTAGCTGGAAATACAAGGCAATAAATAACTGGGGTCTAAACGGACTGGGGGAAGAGGGAGAGCGCTCTCTGCGCCGACAGCTCTGGTGGCTGCACAGCCCGGCCTCCTCCGGCGAGCATCCTCCCGCACGGGGGAAGGGTGGCATTTGCCATCTGAGAAGCAAAGCAGCCCAATAAATAATAGAGCGCAGTAAAAATATAATTGTCTCCTTACTTAAGACAGTCTTAGTGCACGATGCTCGTCCCACATACAAATGCTTCCAGTCTAAGCCACTAACTCTGTTTTGATTAATCCCACCGAGGATTCTCTCTCCGATATCTATTCCATAGCTCAGTATGATATTCCAAACCAGTGACAAATACTCAGAGATAACACAGTTAGAGAAAAGCGTACTGATTAAATACATTCAGCCTCATCTATCTCTAATGGCAAATGAAAACCCAATCCATCTGACACTACAAAAAACTTTTTTTTCAGATGCAGATTCCGGAGCAACTTTAAAACTTGCCAGCTCATGCCTGACTATCCATAACAATGAACACGCAAATCGTTCTCCATTTTATCTCTTCTTGTCCCCAAAATATCAGTATGCCAGCACGGGACAATGAAGAGGAGGGGAAAATGCAGCTGATAACTGGTGATGGTTTTGCAGTGAGATATTTAGCTTGGAAATCTTCTAGTCCAGTTTATTACCACGTGCTGTCCTGAGAAGACACCATGAGCTACTGGGATGGGGAAGTCAGCGTTCACACATTTGTGCATCTGGTTATGACTTGGAGCATTTGCCAGCACTTTCCTGGAGAGCTGAGAGATGTACTACTCTTCACTAGGGCAAGAGGAACAAATTAATTTCATGTAGAGTAGGCACTTATCTAGTCCTGTGCTGTTAGACCTCAATTCACGGGACAAACAACAGAAGCAGACCATGTCTTCAGTGAGAACTGCAAAAGTCTTTCTAACGTAAAATATTAAGTAATTTAGCACAGGGGCTGCCACCAGCACGCCTTGCAGTAGCCCATTTCCAGGAGCTTTAGCCACTCAATGATTACCACTGATTAAATTCTAATTTTAAACAGAACTGAAAGGCAGAACTGGGGATATTCCCTGCCCCTCCATCCGTCCCTCACATTTCAATCCACACACACTGGGTTCTCTGGGAACAATCAGCCATCCCACCCTGGTTACAGAACAGGGATTCACCCAGAGCCAGCAAAATACAGACCGAGGAGGTACTTCTCAAGTAGAAATGGAAACAGTAAAAACTGAGAGCTGCCCAACTGAGGGAGGAACACCCTCCCAGCTCAGTCCTCCAAACACGCCGAGGAACCAGCTATGAAAAAAGGACTGTCAGCACATCTTCACCCACTGCCTCATGTATTGATTCAGCCAAAGAAATGGTCACATTAGATGATAAAAACTCAAAAAAAACCCCAGAAAACCAAAAACACCTTACAGACTTTTTTTTGCAGTTTCAGATGTTTTTGATAAAATATAAACTGCTTCTAAGTAACTTTTCACTCATCATTAAAAGTATAAGTTGATTCTCCTGCAGATTACAAGAGTTTAAAAAGAACTGCAGAAAAAAAAAAAAGGCAATAAAAATTCTTTACAGCTGAGTTACCTACCCAACCAGCGAAAGGGGAAAAGATAGATGTGAGAGCAAAGCAGGTTCTGAGGCAGCTTATGCTTTAAATTAACTTCAGTATTATAATCAACACAGACACACTCTTACAATGAAACACAACAATATTTTTCTACTTCCACCCCATGTATTGGAATATTAATGACTTATTTTTAAGCAGTTTGTTCCCATTTACCTTTTAAATCAATAGCTCTACTACTGATCTAAATTACTATTAAATTTTCTGTTGAGGGATGGGGTTTGGTTTGGGCTTTGCTGTTAAAACCACTTGTACAACAAAAAGCACTTCGTGGCCTCACTCACAAAAGACACAGTTTAGGTACAATTTCAAGGAGTATCTTCACAGCTTCTCCACAGAAGCAGGATTTAGGGTGGCACATTTTCCACTCTACCCAGAACAGATGATTTTAGATCTGAGTAATCTCAGAAATATGTCATTAATAACAGAATTAATACTGGATTACTGGAAAATACTGGAATCCACTGGAAATTCTAGTTTTCTGACCACTGTTTGTGTTCCAATTTGGATCTGAACAGTCAGAAGAGTGAGGTTTTGATAACTGAAAAGCAGCAACAAATTTCAACACCGAAAAAGCATCCTTTTGTGTTGCTGTTAACCTGTGCAATCACCTGAGTCCTGCTGAGATTTTCAAGGTGCTGCAGAAACTCTTGAGGCCAAGCCATCACCCTGGAACAGGCTGTCAGGTCACCCAGCTGCAATTTTGGCTGAAACCATCTCGAATTGTTTGCAGGTGCATATAATCATTATGATTTTCTGACACGAAACTATTTCATTTACCCTCTAAAGAAAACCTGCTCTAAAGGGCAAGGTATTTGTTTAATACAAGCCAGCCATGATGTATTGAGAACGTTTCCAAGGAAGAGGTTGAAATATCCATCTATTTTTCAGCAGCTTTTTTAAACTCTGACAAAGTGCCCACTGTTGCACAGTCCCATAAACCATGATAACCCCACACCACGAGACAGCACCAACACCTCTCTCTTTCCATGCTGAGTAATACTAGAAACAGAAAACCCGGCAGTTCAAAAATAATCATTTGTGCTGGATCACACCAAGGTCGTTTGACTTGCAGAAATATGAGGTTCCTAAGCCAGGGAGCTTAAGCTGCCACGTGAAAAACGCACTAGGGACAGATCCGTGAAGGAATTCAGCTGAACTCCTTTGAAATCAAGAGAAAATTTCCACTGGTTTGTATCAGCTGTAGCTTGGCCCCCGTGGGCTGTTAACTCTCACCACATAAATATACAATCCAAATAACACTACATGTTTCTACACCCCCTCATCTTTCTGTGGTCTTTTCTGTCTTACACGGATCACCCAGCTCACCTCAAAGAATGATTCTTTAGTCCGGCACAAGTAGGAAAGAGTTTTTAGGGGTAGAGACAAAATACAATACCTGGCTTCTGTCACACCTCTCTAAGGCAAAGTGGGAAATGACAATCCTACCAGGGTCATTGGAAACCATTAGTATCTACTTATAAGAAGCCCTCCCAAAAAATTCAAGGAGAAGAATAATATACGTGAAAAAATAATACAGAGTTAAATATGCTGCCAGTAACGATCAGTATATGCATGGCAGGGCTGAAATGAAAGAAATCTTCCAAAAGGAAATCCTCCACTTCAACATCCAAATTTTTATATTTATTTATTTTTTAAAAAACTAAGTTCAGAGAAACCATTCCTACGTGGTGCCTGATCAGCAGCTGGGACTGGCACAGCCAGGATGAGGGTGACACCACTACCAAAACAGAGGTAGAAATGGTTTGGGGCTGTTTCTTACCTATTAGTATCTAGATGGAACTTCAGAATATTAGCAAAGGAAGAAAAGAATTATCAATGGTGACCAACCAAAAAAAACCAACACAAAAAACCCCAACCCCCCCAAAAAAACCCGCAAAACCAAAAAAAACTGCCACAGAAAACCTGCTGAAATGTTTACCTAAATGCAATGAAACATTCCCACAGCCTGTATTTCACTACCCAGCACGCTACCCTGCCCCTTTAAAATTAATACACATTTTTTAAAAAGGAGTATGACATAAAACATTAATACTTACCTTATTATCATAACACAGTTTAAGTGTATGTAAGAAATAAGAATATTGATAAGACTACACCTTCTAAGACCAAAGCTACTTACTGAATATATAAACAGGAATAGCTTAAGATATTTAACTTCCAGCATTGATACTCCAACACTGTAACTGCTACAGAAATATTCCTAAAAGGCTTTTCTGCCTTTTATAGCCCACAAAAAGGTTTAAAAAAAAAGAGAGAGATTTTCAATACCCATATTTTTACTCTGTCACTTCCACTTTAAAGCACAGATTTGTGTTGCTTTCTTCTACTTCCAACATTAGGTTGCCGTTTACATACTCCTGTTTCTCACCCAGCTGAAAACCACCATAATTTTCCTTGCCTCAACTTTTTGTGCTTTAATGTATGATTTTTAAGACTCAAGCATGTGATCCCACTGACTTCTACCTAGAAAAATGTGATTTTCTTTCTTTATACAGGCAGACACGTGGGCAAATTCAGACACGCTGTATTCTTGTATCAGCCCAAGGAAAACATTGCCTTTAGTATTTTAAAGAAAATTTTGCCCTTTTTTTGTTTCAAAAGTATAATCGAAATTGAAACACTTGTAAATTAACAAATGTTTTAGCTAATATGCATTTAAATCACTGTACACTGAAATATAATAAGCTTTCTACTTAATGGAGGTTACCCAGACAGGCCTCATTAAAGGGGAAATAGAACCTTCATCTCCAAGCTGCCTCCACTGAAACGTACTCTCTCTGATTTAGCTGTTTATTGATAAAAACCTTCCTCTCGAGACACAGGCAAGGCATTGTCTTTGAACTCCCTTGCATCTTCTTGCAAACTGAAGAGAATTCAAGCCCTCGTAAGTCTTTCTGAGAACCAACAGTGTTTCTTGCCGTCAGAGAGATGGAGGTGACCAGGGTTAACAAAGACATAGATGATGTAGTAAAATAAATCAAGGGCATGTTTTTGTCTCTATCAAAAGAGATCTGATCCTCCCAACCAGGGACAACAGCTTTATTTGAAGTAGTCTCTTTCAGACAAAATTTATCTAGCAAGGCTCAAGTTCTCCTTCGTTCCAGTCTTACTTTTGCAAGTCAAAAGGGGGAGAAGAGGCTGGGCCACAATTTCAAAAGTCTAAATTGAGGTAAATTTCAGTTTATGCTGCTTTTGAGACAAAACTCCAATATGTAGTATAAGCTGCACTCCTAATCCTTACTGGGAGGAAGATAGTTTCCGTCAATTTGGCACACTTCTCCCTGCAATTTTGAGATTAAATATGGTTTTGAAAAAGAAAACTAGTCAGGAAGACTCACGGAGCAGGAGAGCTTGCAGAAGAAGAAAATGCCACCCACATCCTGAACAGCCCCAGTCTCTGCCATGCTACTTGCCATACAAAGATCAGTCCCTGGGAGATTCCCCTTCCCCATCAGAATGGGGGAACTCACTGGGCTGATCCAGGCAGGGTTTATCACACGTACAGAGAGGTCCCACGGCGCTGGTATCGAAGACCGTGACAGCAGCGGGATGAGGGCAGACCTCAAAGAAACCATTTCCACAAATACTTGCTGTTCTCTGGATGGAAATTCTCAGGCAACTTCAGTCCAGTGGATCTGGGTCTGTCTTGAACCTTCTCTAAGGCTTGGTTTAGGCAGCACGTGGACAAGGAATGTCTTATTCTCCTGCACTGAATCTCTCCCAGTGTTGACAACATCCTCTGACCATGGAGCTCCCCGGAGCAGCAGGAGGGAGCTGGAGTAAGAATCCCAACTCCCCAAACTATCTGAACACGCACAGAAATTATGAGTTTGCAAGAAGTCTTTGCAGACCTCATTTTGAAGAAAATATCAGTATTTTTGCCAGCAATACTGTGACCATATTGTGAGGAATACCAGAGGCTTTAGATACTTATTACAACTGTGAGCTGACCCATTTTCAAGCCTTCAAAGCTAAAAGTGCTTGGCAAAGGGGCAGAACTGTGTGCAGACATATCCTGCAGCAAGGAAACAGCGTGACCCTATTAAAAAACATCCCAGAGACAGGCAAGAGCATGGGCTGAACAGTACCCCCTATGGCAGTGCCATCAGTGCCATGGCAGAGCTAACACAGGTAGGAGGAAGACGGGCTCCAAAAGGGCCCATCAAGCCCAGTGCTCCCATCACAGGCCACTCCAGTGCCCAGAACAGTCCACAGCGTGATGGACCTCACAGCACACAGCTTTAAGGGATTGGGACAGTCAGGAGAATCCATGGTGGCCACCACCGGCCTGGGCCCCGACAGCAGCGAGCCATGTGTTAGATGAAAGCACATAAATGATCTTAATTATGCTCCCCCCTTTTTTGTCCACCTATTGTTTGGGGTTTGTTTTTAAACTCTGACAAAGTGCCCACTGTTGTACAGTCCCATAAACCACGATAACCCCACGCTATGAGACAGCACCGATACCTGTCTCTTTCCGTGCTGAGTAATACTAGAAACAGAAAACCCGGGAGTTCAAAAATAATCATTTGTGCTGGATCACACCAAGGTCGTTTGACTTGCAGAAATATGAGGTTCCTAAGCCAGGGAGCTTAAGCTGCCACGTGAAAAACGCACTAGGGACAGATCCGTGAAGGAATTCAGCTGAACTCCTTTGAAATCAAGAGAAAATTTCCACTGGTTTGTATCAGCTGTAGCTTGGCCCCCGTGGGCTGTTAACTCTCACCACATAAATATACAATCCAAATAACACTACATGTTTCTACACCCCCTCATCTTTCTGTGGTCTTTTCTGTCTTACACGGATCACCCAGCTCACCTCAAAGAATGATTCTTTAGTCCGGCACAAGTAGGAAAGAGTTTTTAGGGGTAGAGACAAAATACAATACCTGGCTTCTGTCACACCTCTCTAAGGCAAAGTGGGAAATGACAATCCTACCAGGGTCATTGGAAACCATTAGTATCTACTTATAAGAAGCCCTCCCAAAAAATTCAAGGAGAAGAATAATATACGTGAAAAAATAATACAGAGTTAAATATGCTGCCAGTAACGATCAGTATATGCATGGCAGGGCTGAAATGAAAGAAATCTTCCAAAAGGAAATCCTCCACTTCAACATCCAAATTTTTATATTTATTTATTTTTTAAAAAACTAAGTTCAGAGAAACCATTCCTACGTGGTGCCTGATCAGCAGCTGGGACTGGCACAGCCAGGATGAGGGTGACACCACTACCAAAACAGAGGTAGAAATGGTTTGGGGCTGTTTCTTACCTATTAGTATCTAGATGGAACTTCAGAATATTAGCAAAGGAAGAAAAGAATTATCAATGGTGAAGAACTGGAGCCATTTGAGTCATTAAAACGTCCCACCAGAAGGGCACGATGACTAGAAGGGGCTGGTGGCACTGCCCTGGGGGGCAGCCCCTGGCCGTGCTGAGCCCCAGCAGGGGAGGGAGCTGAACGTGGAATGGGGGGCTTTTTTGTTTCAAAAGTATAATCGAAATTGAAACACTTGTAAATTAACAAATGTTTTAGCTAATATGCATTTAAATCACTGTACACTGAAATATAATAAGCTTTCTACTTAATGGAGGTTACCCAGACAGGCCTCATTAAAGGGGAAATAGAACCTTCATCTCCAAGCTGCCTCCACTGAAACGTACTCTCTCTGATTTAGCTGTTTATTGATAAAAACCTTCCTCTCGAGACACAGGCAAGGCATTGTCTTTGAACTCCCTTGCATCTTCTTGCAAACTGAAGAGAATTCAAGCCCTCGTAAGTCTTTCTGAGAACCAACAGTGTTTCTTGCCGTCAGAGAGATGGAGGTGACCAGGGTTAACAAAGACATAGATGATGTAGTAAAATAAATCAAGGGCATGTTTTTGTCTCTATCAAAAGAGATCTGATCCTCCCAACCAGGGACAACAGCTTTATTTGAAGTAGTCTCTTTCAGACAAAATTTATCTAGCAAGGCTCAAGTTCTCCTTCGTTCCAGTCTTACTTTTGCAAGTCAAAAGGGGGAGAAGAGGCTGGGCCACAATTTCAAAAGTCTAAATTGAGGTAAATTTCAGTTTATGCTGCTTTTGAGACAAAACTCCAATATGTAGTATAAGCTGCACTCCTAATCCTTACTGGGAGGAAGATAGTTTCCGTCAATTTGGCACACTTCTCCCTGCAATTTTGAGATTAAATATGGTTTTGAAAAAGAAAACTAGTCAGGAAGACTCACGGAGCAGGAGAGCTTGCAGAAGAAGAAAATGCCACCCACATCCTGAACAGCCCCAGTCTCTGCCATGCTACTTGCCATACAAAGATCAGTCCCTGGGAGATTCCCCTTCCCCATCAGAATGGGGGAACTCACTGGGCTGATCCAGGCAGGGTTTATCACACGTACAGAGAGGTCCCACGGCGCTGGTATCGAAGACCGTGACAGCAGCGGGATGAGGGCAGACCTCAAAGAAACCATTTCCACAAATACTTGCTGTTCTCTGGATGGAAATTCTCAGGCAACTTCAGTCCAGTGGATCTGGGTCTGTCTTGAACCTTCTCTAAGGCTTGGTTTAGGCAGCACGTGGACAAGGAATGTCTTATTCTCCTGCACTGAATCTCTCCCAGTGTTGACAACATCCTCTGACCATGGAGCTCCCCGGAGCAGCAGGAGGGAGCTGGAGTAAGAATCCCAACTCCCCAAACTATCTGAACACGCACAGAAATTATGAGTTTGCAAGAAGTCTTTGCAGACCTCATTTTGAAGAAAATATCAGTATTTTTGCCAGCAATACTGTGACCATATTGTGAGGAATACCAGAGGCTTTAGATACTTATTACAACTGTGAGCTGACCCATTTTCAAGCCTTCAAAGCTAAAAGTGCTTGGCAAAGGGGCAGAACTGTGTGCAGACATATCCTGCAGCAAGGAAACAGCGTGACCCTATTAAAAAACATCCCAGAGACAGGCAAGAGCATGGGCTGAACAGTACCCCCCACGGCAGTGCCATCAGTGCCATGGCAGAGCTAACACAGGTAGGAGGAAGACGGGCTCCAAAAGGGCCCATCAAGCCCAGTGCTCCCATCACAGGCCACTCCAGTGCCCAGAACAGTCCACAGCGTGATGGACCTCACAGCACACAGCTTTAAGGGATTGGGACAGTCAGGAGAATCCATGGTGGCCACCACCGGCCTGGGCCCCGACAGCAGCGAGCCATGTGTTAGATGAAAGCACATAAATGATCTTAATTCTACTCCCCCCTTTTTTGTCCACCTATTGTTTGGGGTTTGTTTTTAAACTCTGACAAAGTGCCCACTGTTGTACAGTCCCATAAACCACGATAACCCCACGCTATGAGACAGCACCGATACCTGTCTCTTTCCGTGCTGAGTAATACTAGAAACAGAAAACCCGGGAGTTCAAAAATAATCATTTGTGCTGGATCACACCAAGGTCGTTTGACTTGCAGAAATATGAGGTTCCTAAGCCAGGGAGCTTAAGCTGCCACGTGAAAAACGCACTAGGGACAGATCCGTGAAGGAATTCAGCTGAACTCCTTTGAAATCAAGAGAAAATTTCCACTGGTTTGTATCAGCTGTAGCTTGGCCCCCGTGGGCTGTTAACTCTCACCACATAAATATACAATCCAAATAACACTACATGTTTCTACACCCCCTCATCTTTCTGTGGTCTTTTCTGTCTTACACGGATCACCCAGCTCACCTCAAAGAATGATTCTTTAGTCCGGCACAAGTAGGAAAGAGTTTTTAGGGGTAGAGACAAAATACAATACCTGGCTTCTGTCACACCTCTCTAAGGCAAAGTGGGAAATGACAATCCTACCAGGGTCATTGGAAACCATTAGTATCTACTTATAAGAAGCCCTCCCAAAAAATTCAAGGAGAAGAATAATATACGTGAAAAAATAATACAGAGTTAAATATGCTGCCAGTAACGATCAGTATATGCATGGCAGGGCTGAAATGAAAGAAATCTTCCAAAAGGAAATCCTCCACTTCAACATCCAAATTTTTATATTTATTTATTTTTTAAAAAACTAAGTTCAGAGAAACCATTCCTACGTGGTGCCTGATCAGCAGCTGGGACTGGCACAGCCAGGATGAGGGTGACACCACTACCAAAACAGAGGTAGAAATGGTTTGGGGCTGTTTCTTACCTATTAGTATCTAGATGGAACTTCAGAATATTAGCAAAGGAAGAAAAGAATTATCAATGGTGAAGAACTGGAGCCATTTGAGTCATTAAAACGTCCCACCAGAAGGGCACGATGACTAGAAGGGGCTGGTGGCACTGCCCTGGGGGGCAGCCCCTGGCCGTGCTGAGCCCCAGCAGGGGAGGGAGCTGAACGTGGAATGGGGGGACACCATGGGCCCCAAGTCCCATTTCTCCTTTCCTTTTGGTATTCAGTTTGCTGAGCTCTTCTTTCTGCGCACACTTAATCCGTTAAGCATCCCGTGAATACGTGCTCAGAGTCTAATGACTGTTCTTGATCTTGTCTCTCTCATTACTAAAGCTGGAAATTAATGAGGAGAAACCTCTGCCACCATTACAGCCTCCCTGGCGTCGCGGGGCACATCCCGGGCACACAAACCACCAGCAGCTTATTCAGAAACCTGAGAAATAGGGGACTGTTTGTAACAGGCTTCGGTGCCTGCCTTCTATGGCTGTGCTTTCTGGGGGGAAGGAAATCCTAGTGCCATCAGAATGCTCCCCCATGGATGAGGGAAAGCAGCCAGCACCTCTGTGAGGATTGCTGGTAATTTCTCAAGAACCTAAAAGCGCTCATTGACAGTTAGAAAAAAAAGACTAATTTCTTGACACCAAATCTGGTGATGAATTTTACTCGGCTACCCTTCTTTGTACCCTCACATATAAGTTTTGGCAAAGTAAAATACAAGTTTATAAACAGATTTCATTTCCAAAAGGTATGTTAAAGCAAAGAGTTTGGGAGACATTCAGGATTTTTCAGAGCATCTTATAACGCTGTATAGAAGGATAAACATTCTGTAGGGTTTTGTTTGACAGTTTGTTTGACACACACAGGATGGTCTTAATCATTCCTCCCTACATGAAGCACAGTGCTTCCGCTAGACCAATAATACCTAGTACTTAATATTACTTTTCAAAGCACTTAAAAACATTAGGGAATTAATATTTCATTATATGTATCTAGCAGGGAAGTGTCTGGATTGGGAAACAGCTGAAAGGGTTTGTGAATGAGCCTCACCTCTTGGGTACATGCTTTGGGAGCCGACACGGGCACCCTCCAAAAGGTAGGAAGGTTGGGGTTGGTCTTTTTTAGACTATGAGAGGAAACACTGATAAAAAGTGGTAAATGCACGCTATTAAGCAAGTTCACAAAATTGCCTCACCTAGATTTTAGTCCAATCCAAATAAATAGCTTTAAAATGTTGATGAATTCAGGAAAGCTGTAACACTGTACACAGCATTCTCTTCATAAAACATCTACGACAGGGGGATTGATCGTGCTACGTGCCAGAGTTTGCATCTGTATTTTTTGCTTTCATGAAGGAAAATGATTATTTCAGTGAGACTCTGAAGCGTGCGACAACACAGAAAAGGTGGCAAATAACTACCATTACAAAAACTATGTGACTTTTACTGAAGTGCAAGATGAGTATCTGAAATACCCCCTTCCTTGTCTCTTCCTCATTAAAGAGTCCTCCTTTCTTCAGCAGGTCCAAGAATTCAACAAAGTAATTGAAAGTTGGCCCATGTTTTCGGGAGGAAATGGCTATTTCACACCCCCATAGAATGTTTAAGAGTAAACGGAATTTGCTGCAAAGCCATTCTTTAATTTTGGTGTTTGGGAACAGTCCAACAGTACTTTCTGGCTAGAGATTTTACTTCTATCAATGCAGACCCTCTTCCAGAGCAGGTTGTGAAGGCGTGGACCATTCGAACAACACTTACTGATTGATATATTCTATTTAAAAAAAATAAAATATGACATGACTTGTACAGAAGCTATGGAGAAAGACCGTTAGAAGCCTGCCTGCACAGAAGCCTAAGCAGCAATGCAGTAAGATTAGACAGCAGGATTTTCCTTCTCCCCAGCTCACAGAAGTCCTCCACCTCCTCAGCTCCACATCCCACCACCTTTCCCTGCAGAACCAGGGGGGATTGGTGGGGCACTGCTTCCCACACCTTCCCCACCTACAGATCCAGCACGTTATTTTACGTTCAGTCATTTAAAAAACATACTCCAAAAGATGACAACACTTCTCGGGGAACATGCAACCAGAGATGGCAGTGGCCTTCTCCTACAAATACCACAGAATAGCACTCCTCTGAAACACTCGCCCATCATCTTCTGAAGTCCTGGGGCCTGGAAGCTTTAAGCCCAGGTGATTTAATTGACCCTTCACAGAAATGTTTCCATAAGCAGGAATTGCAGGAGCAGTTGGTACCACTGCTTAATTTTCTTCAACTGTCTTTTTTGTTGTTGTTGTTGTTATTTTTTTCCCTTAAACCAAACAGGAGAAAACCAAGAATCAATCGACAGCAGTCTCGCCGTTGCAATTGGCTTGCTCCTTTTCAAGTTGTAAAGCAGAAAGCCTTATTAGTTCCTATCAGCTCCATCACGGCAGAAATGGAGTAAGCATCTCCCTTTTCTGTTTGGCAAGGACAAGCTGATTATACAGCTTGATCCCCAATCTCATCTCCAGTCTTTAAAACCACGTACTTGTTTACAGAATTAAAAGCAAAGAGGACTTAAAGGTATTTGGCTTCCGTGATGGAAACACAGCGCTGATCTGGGGGCTGGCCATCAGCAGGAGAAACAGGGCTCCCCACGGACCTGCCAGCTACATTTCCAACCTCTCGGGATTTAAACACTCACGAGCAATAAAAGAGTTAAAAAATGCTTTGGTGGTTTTGAAGACTGAATCCCAAGTTTTGCAGTTTGTGTGCACCCTTCATCTTTAAACTCCACACAGCAGGCATCTCTACTCCGCTCCTGATTCAGCCTGTGAGTCCTGGAAGCTATTCAAGTCAGTGAATTCCAGGGACTAAATCAGACTAACTTATCTTTTATTTATAAGACACCACAAATTTCCTCTTTAAAAGCAACAAATACAGGTTAAAGTGACAGTTGTGTCCCTTCTACCCAGTCCTTTTTCAACCTGGTAACAAGCCCGCTTGCTTCTGCTGGCGCTTCCTGGAACGAAGAGCTGCTAACGCCAAGAAAACCCTAATTCCCTCCCATCCTCTCCTCCACGCAGCCAGCAGAGCAGGGCAATCCACCACACCATCTCAAATCCTGTGTGCCAGCAGCGTCCAGCGAGGCACTAACACAAACCCCTTCCTGAAGCAGCCCAGGGCAAGACCCCAGGCTCTGTCCGACAGCGACGGCCGGGGCTTGGGAGGTTTGACACATCAGGGTTCTGTGTCTAAATCAATGCCCGGAGTTGGCCAAATTTTTAACTGTTGAAATTTTTCACACCATGAAAAAAAAATTAAAAAATAAAAAAATTGTAATATAAGTTTTCCCAACATGAAAAAAAAAAAAAAAAAATTGTAATATAAGTTTTTCCAACGTTTTAGAGCCATAAAGAAAAAGCATGGTAAAATAGCAAACCAAGTCATAATCCAGTTTCGAAAGTTCAATAGGCAAAATAATTTACCAAATCCTCAGGGTCTGGTTATTTAAGATTAACTAACTTTACAACCGTCTGATAAACATACAAATATCTACCTAAATTCAGTATTTCCTCTCCCTACCCCCAATACAAATATCTACCTAAATTCAGTATTTCCCCTCTCTACCCCCAAAACCTCATCTCTACAACTACCTGAAAGGACACTGTAGAGGTTGGTGCTGGTCTCTTCTCACAGGTAATTAACAATAGAACGAGAGGGAACGGCTTCAAGCTCCAACAGGGGAGGTTTAGACTGGACATTAGGAAGGAATTTTTCACAGAAAGAGTGGTCGGGCATTGGAACAGGCTGCCCAGGGAGGGGGTGGAGTCCCCATCCCTGGCTGTGTTTAAGGGCCGTTTAGATGCGGTACTGAGGGACATGGTGTAGGGGAGAACTTTGTAGAGTAGATAGAATGATTCTATGAAAATAACTCCTGAAGAATACTACGTACATATTGATGGTTCACATCAAGCTTCTACCCATGTCTTGGCTGAATAACAGAAATGGTACATGATGCACACCTGGCTTTTGACTAAAGAACAGACAGAACACAAGAAACCCCTTCTAGAAAAATGGAAAAAATATTTTATGTAACACAGTACTTTGCTAGAAAAACCTGTATCCAGCAACAGAGTCATAATAGAGAAACTCCATCCCAGATCTTTCAAAGCAGGCAGTGTTTAGCCATGGATTAGCTGAAATCAAACTGTATCACAAGATAAGTTCTCCTCATTCCTTCTCTTCCTGCTCTTCACCTCTTTGTCTCTGCCTGCACTGGAAAGAGGGAAGAAAAACTTCCTCTAAGGATTTCAATGAATATTTCTTATCTACTCAAGTGGTTCCTAATATTTTTGTAAAATCCTTTGAAGACAGCTTTACAGAAAATAATGATTTTTAACACCCTAAAAATAATGTTGTGTCTTAAATATGAAAAATGTAATGCTGAAACTGCTTAGTAAAGACTTCCATTTGGTGAACATTTGAAGATATTATCATAGACGGCTGCATTTTGAGAAAAAACTCCTTAATACTTAAATAAAGTATAATAATACTGGAATGAAATACAGCTACACACGTGGATTTTATTTATTTATTTTTAAAATACGGAACTATTTCTTTTTAAACACTGAACCAGTTGTAAGCACAGAATTTTGAACATTCCAAACTAGAGGATTTGGCAGGCGTTGCCAACGGGATACCCTAAATTCCCAGTTTCAAGTGGTTTGAGAGCAGGGCTTGGGAAAAAGCACCGAAGGCTTGAACAAAGTGGACAGCAGACAAGGCTGGCCACCGGGCTGGCCACTGGGCTGGTCACCAGCAACGCTGCTCTGCGGCTCGTTGAAGAGCCACAGCTCAGCCAAACTGGTCCAAACTCCGGAAGATGGAGCATTCCAAATGGATTTTAACAAGAAAGTCCTTCCTCCACCAGAAGACAAGTCATTCCCATTTTGAGAGAGGCCGGAAAACTGAAAGCCAAGCTGCAAGGAAGACAACTCATTTAAAGGCTCAGCGGGTTTAATTAGAAAGCGCCAGCACTGAAGAGGTCTCTCAGAAAAAGGCCTCTTAACAGGAAATGGAAGAAAACAGGGTTTAAAGATGTTCAGACAGTTCTCTGCCAATAAAGCAAAGGCAATTAAAACTTCAATGCCTTTCCAGTAGCCCATCGTTTATTCGCAAGCAGCAAGTGCTAATGAGACACTTACACTCACACACACAAAAAAGCAGCCTGTGAAAGGGGGCAATGTCTTTTGTTATTTATCCAGTCAAAATGCAAAAGACACGCATTTCGCTCTCACAGGGAAAAGGAGAGAGGAAAGTATGAATCACAGAATGACATGGGGTTGGAAGGGACCTCTGGAGATCATCCAGTCCAACCCCCTGCCAGAGCAGGTCGCACAGGAACGTGTCCAGGAGGGGTTTGAACATCTCCAGAGATGGAGACTCCACCACCCCTCTGGGCAGCCACTCAAAGTGAGGAAGTTCCTCCTCATGTTTAGGTGGAACTTCTTACATTCAAGTTTGTGCCTGTTACCCCTTGTCCTGTCCCTGGGCACCACTGAAAAAAGCCTGGTCCCATCCTCCTGACACCCACCCTTTGAAGTATTTATAGGTGTTGATCAGATCCCCCCTCAGCCTTCTCTTCTCCAGACTAAAAAGACCCAAGTCCCTCAGCCTTTCCTCTTAAGAGAGATGCTCCAGGCCCCTCATCATCTCTGTAGCCTTCTGCTGTCCCCTCTCCAGCAGTTCCCTGTCCTTCTGGAACTGGGGAGCCCAGAACTGGACCCAGTGCTCCAGATGGGGCCTCCCCAGGACAGAGCAGAGGGGCAGGATGACCTCCCTCCACTTGCTGGTCACACTCCTCCTGATGCCCCCCATGATGCCACTGGCCTTCTTGGCCACAAGGGCACATTGCTGGTTCATGGTCATCCTGTTGTCCACCAGGACTCCCAGATCTTTCTCCTCAGAGCTGCTCTCCAGCAGGTCACCCCCAACCTCTCCTGGTGCAGGGGGTTGTTCCTCCCCAGGTGCAGCACCCTACACTTGCCTTTATTGAAATACATCAGGTTCCTCCCTGCCCAACTCTCCAGCCTGTCCCTCTGAATGGAGAAGGCAGCTTTGAACTTTCCAAGCTTTGGTCACCCAGTTACTGCAACCCTCACCCCAGGGGCCACGTCCAGCCTCAATGGCCTGACATGGGAAAGAAAAGGACTGCAAAAGCCCTAAAAGCACCAGTCTGCCAGTGCCGTTGAGTTTCTGCCCCATCCCTGGAGATACTCAGTTCAATTCCAGCTACGGCTGGAACTCCCTTCCATCCCACAGCAACACCCCGTCTTTCCTCAGGGTTTCACAGACCACGGGGGAGCAGAGGGGGGGGCTGGCTCTGCCGCACACCCCCTGGGCACAGGGGAGGCAGGCTGGCACCGGGGCAGCACTGAGTTCAAATAAGATTGCTCTTATTCATTCTGCTTCCCACCAGTGGCTCGTTCATAGCCCGGAGTTGCAAGTTTATTGTTCCAGAAACTTCATTAAGGTTTTTTGCAGGAGTCTTTGACAAACAGCGCAGAGGGAAGCAGGGCTCCCTTGTCCTTGAACGTAAGCCCCTGTCGCTGCTCACAGAATCACTTCACCTTGAGACAAGGAGTCAAGGCTCAGCACTGATTTCACAACATCACGTGCCTTTTCCTTTCGGAGCAGGCTGGGAAATAGCAATTGACTCAGAGTCACAGCTCTGCTTCTGCTTCACCCACAGGCAAACTGGGAGAAGCCGGGAGGCTCAGGTTTTACCTGGATGATGACTAATATTAGTTGTTAATACTACTTCGGTGGGGTCAAAACATATCCAAGGCTTGGACTTCACAGCACTATGGAATGTGGAATTGAGAGGGAGGAATGCTTTAATATTAGTTGTAAATACTACTTAGGCGGGGCCAAAACATACCCAAGGCTTGGACTTCACAGCACTACGGAATGCGGAATCGATTTTAGTGTAAGTGATAGACTATCGACAAAAACAGGCTCAGAGTGATCAGGTGGCTGGGAGAAAAAAATAGGAAGATGTGCCAGAGAGGTGAGACACAGGCAGCTCTCCCCAACGACACCTAGAACATTTCCCACAAGCAAAACTGGGATTTCTTTTCTTTTCTTTTCTTATTCTTTAAGTTTCTTTTCTTATATTTCAAGTGTGTGTGAATATGTAGCACAAAATATGCTTGGGAAAATTTCACTGAGTTTTTAATATATACAAATTATTATTTTTAATCCATATGTCACAACAGCAAGAAACTTCAAAGGGTTTGGGTGGTTTTTTTCTTTGTTTTGCCTTCAGGGTGGGATGGGGGAGAGGGGGAGTCCTCCCAGCAACATTTCCATTTACTGCGAGCCAATCCCCAGTGAGAGAAGTTGGTGGATAAGCCTACGTGTTGATGGACAAGAGCTAGACATGCCTACGGTTACCCTGAAGAAAAAGATGTATAGAAATGAAGCATCTCCAATATATTTGTATCCAGCCAACAACTGAGTCAAAAACACTTCTCCTGTCTAGTAGGAGATGTTCTTTAAAATGATTGTACCCAATATTAAAGGGTTTTGTACAGTGTGATCTAAGAAGTCAGAGTTTTGATTACTAGGTTTCTTGTGGCTTGCTTGGGTTTTTTTTCTGCCCAGTTTTTCAGCTTCAAAACTAATATTTCAGTGTATTAAGTTTGGGCAATAGTGCAGAGAGGAGTAAAGCAAGCTAATAATACACAAGGGCTACATAACTCCAAACCCCTGCAATCTGAAAACAATGCATTCCCCGGGCCAGAGCTACTTGAAATACCTCAGAATCACAGAGCTCAACTCGTAATGGCACTGAGCACCGCAGCTCCCAGTCTGCTAAGCTGGAAGATCTATGACAGTGGGATTTATAACGCTTCACTCCTCAATATCAAGGCCATTTATTCACGATAATAAGAAACCTAGGAGCTACTTAACACCTGACAGTAGCTGCACAGAACAATTTAAGAGAATTAAAGACAATTTCTATATTTAATTGAAGAACTATCTAGGCAGTTGAGAAGCCACAATTGCGAAAGACCAGCAGTGAATTTTGTATTTTGTCTTCTGTGAAGAACAACTTGGCATTTTCAAAGACCAGGAATAGTTATATTTTATGTAGGAAACAAAAAGATGTCAATTTTCATAATTTCTACATTCAGTCCCAAGTGCTACCCATTTTAGGTGGGTACAGGAATATTATTTTTATGCATCATTCAGGTACCCAGAAATAAAATCTACTTTTGCACAGGAGAACTAACCAAAGTCATGTCTTGCTGAACCTTAAACGTGGCTTCACCCTGTCCACTTACAAATATCACCTGAATAAAACCTCAGCTTGGTTTTAACCCAGTGCATTGTTGCTTTCAGAAACAAGATAGTTCAATGACATCTTTTACATCCTTGGCTGTACAGCAGCAGCTTCCAGGGCTGTTCTGTGTCTTGTGACAACTTTAAAGGCCACCCCAGGCTCCTCAGTGTGCGATTCCCCATGGCTGGATGCGACACGTGAACATCAGTTGGGTGCAAAGCCCCTCTCTTCTGGGGGTCTGAGGCATCTTATACGTGACCTCAGGAAGGTGCCTGACTTGCTGGAGAACACATTCTCCCATGAGTTACTTGGAACTTAAAACGGCTTTGATGTTACACTAATAAAGTCTGCATCATAATAAAGGTTAAGCCTCATTACAATGGCACACGAACGCGGTAAGGGTCTGTTCCACAGGCAGCAGGTCCCACACCACCTCACCACCACACAGCCCTCTGGCAACAAGAAAAGCCCAAAGCCCTACCAGTGGGTTTGAAACACACTTTTCAAGTGTGTATCCCACAAACTGCCCATGGAAACATCTCAGTGGTTCATTTAAGAAAAAAAATTTGCACTGGTACAACCATTCAACAACACTGTGTTAATTTTCAGTGGATTTTTTTTTTCTTCCTGCTTTAAATATACAGACCTGTTTTCCTCCGAGCATGTCTAAACCTAAGAAATAGTGCTGCAGCGCCTTAAATGTTAAGGCATAAATACAGACTGTTTTCCTTAAATATGTACTTAGGTTGTTTTCTAGACAATTGATTTTTTCAGACGAAAGCATCAGCTGAAGAGAGCAAATATTTGAATGGTATTCAGTACAAAAAAATGATGACTAACAGAACAAAATGGTGTAATTTCAAGAGCTGTACTTTATAATCATCATTTTGAGCAGAGCAGGGAACAGTGTTACAACCAGCGGGGGTACAAACCCAGCAGTTGCTGTAATCAACTTCTGGTTTTTTTTACAGAGATTCTGCAGCTTCACAGAGCTGACAAATTTTAAAATCAACCTGCCTATTTGAAAAAATACGTATTTTATGACAGCTTCTACTGCTGGATCTCCAGCCATGTCTGCAGACCATTCAGGCACCTGCCTCTGGTTCCTGCCGCTTACTGGGTTTGGCACAGGCCACGTTTGAGATGGACTCTGTTAATGGTTGCTTTTACTCCTGGATCTCAGTACCATGTCTGAGAAAACTCTTCCCCCCCCCCCCCCCAGCTCCTTCTTCTTGGAGACATACCCTGCAAGAAAAGGCTACCACCATTCTGGAGCTGCAGATCAGCAGTCACCACCCCTTAGATTTAGAACCATAGAATCATTGAGGTTGGAAGGGACCTTTTGATCATCAAGTCCAGCCATCAACCCAACACTGACAAACCCACCACTAACCCATGTCCCTCAGCACCACGTCTGCCTGGCTTTTAAATACCTCTAGGGATGGCAAGTCCACCAGTGCCCTCAACAGGCTCTTCCAAGGCTTGAAAACCCTTTTGGTATGGAAATTTTTTTCTTCTAGGGATGTCAAGTCCACCAGTGCCCTCAACAGGCTCTTCCAAGGCTTGAAAACCCTTTTGGTGTGGGAATTTTTTCCTTAATATCCATCCTAAACCTCTCCTGGTGCAACTTGAGGCCATTTTCTCTTGTCCCATCACCTGTTCCTAGGGAGAAGAGACCGACCACAAACTCTCTACAACCTCTCAAACCTCCCCTCCCACATGGGGAACATTTCCTTTGGTGTCAAAGAGACCGACCCCCAACTCTCTACAACCTCTCAAACTTCCCCTCTCATCCGGGGAACATTTCCTTTGGTGTTTCCACAACAGCCAGCAAGCATCCGCAAGGGATACACGCCAGGGGAAATTCAAAATGTGTTATAAGATCTATTTGGAGAGATTTGGCATCCTCAGAGAGAGGTGAGACAGCCCTGAGAAGGGGGAACCTCCACCGGTGCAGGTTTGCTATAGGAGAGAGGTCCCAGCCTTCCCTTGGACCTGCTCAGCAGGTCCCAGCACTGCAGGATGTGGGGAAAGCCTTGCTCCCATCCTCTGAGACTGCCTCGGATGCAAACCGTAGGAGGCTGCTCGAAAGCCTTGCTCCCATCCTCTGAGACTGCCTT
Source organism: Calidris pugnax (assembly GCF_001431845.1). Classification (NCBI taxonomy): domain Eukaryota; kingdom Metazoa; phylum Chordata; class Aves; order Charadriiformes; family Scolopacidae; genus Calidris; species Calidris pugnax. Next base: position 776,348 of record NW_015091127.1, on the reverse strand, counting down.
GGATGTGAACCGTAGGAGGAGGCTGCTCTATGTTGGTAATGCAACACCAACAGCCTCCCCAGAGACCAGCCATTTCCCTCCCTCCCATCGCGGTACGACAGCGGGAGCGCGGCTGCCTCTGCAGCTCTGGGTCATTAAGACACAAAAAGAACTGTATAGCTCAGGTATAATTCCCACTTCTAACGAGGTCCTTATTAGTATCCTGTGGGTGAGCGTTCCTACTGCCCAGCCCTTCGCCCTGTGTAAATCTCAGCTCCTCAGTGCTGCACTTCACGCCCATCAAACTTTAATGCACTGAGGAACACGTGCCGAGTCAAACAAAAGCAGGAGCGGTTTGTGCCTAGCTACAAACTGCAATAACCGCCTCAAAAACATGCCTTCTATCTTCACCGGGTGAAAAATCACTCGGAGCAAGGCAGGCAGCAGACTGCTTATGCATAATTTAAGAGCCTCATCTCGTTTCCACCAAGTCAATGAGAAATCTCCTACGAACCTTAATGCCAGCTGAATTGTGCCGCGGGGACCCAACGGCGCAACTTCTACCTCTTACACCAGGGCTGTGTACAAGACAAACTTCCCAAAGAAAGCTGAGCTTCTTGGTTTTCCTCCATTTTTTTGCACTTAGCTCAAATACAATAAAATATGAATTAAAGCAGAGGTAGGAAAACAAAAGGAAATCCAAGCATTCTATAGAGTAAACAGAAAAAAAAAAATCACTTCAAAGGACTGTAACTTCACATTTCAAGTCACTGAGGTGCTTTGTGTGACACGGCACGACTTCTGGAGGGGAACAGGAATTTTGGTAGGGCTGGGTAGAGATGCCCAAAGCAGGGATTGCTGTGGGCACAGGACTGAGCTTCTCCAGGGAATCTGGCAAAAAAGCAAAAGTGTTTATGCCACCCAGATCACACCAGATACAGACTTGGCCAGCAGGGGTTTGCTTGTTCATTTGTTTGTTTTCTATTAAAAAACAAACACACACACACAAAAAAGAAAAACAAACAAACAAACAGGAAAGGAAAACTGGTCAGAAGCTTTTTTGCCACAGTTACAGTATGAGTTTCCAGGAGGAGGAGGAGGGAGGGAGAAGAGCTCTTTCTTGACACATACTTGAAGCACCTGCCACGCAGTCAAGGCCATAAACCCTTCGGTTGTTTTTTTCTATTAAAAAAACTCCACACAACAAACAAACAAACAAAAAAAAACAAACACAGAAGGAAAACCAGCCAGAAGCTTTTTTGCCACAGTTATAGTATTAATTTCAAGGAGGAGGCAGGGAGCAGAGCCCTTGCTCAGCACGTATTTGAAGCGCCTGCTGGGGCAGTCAAGGCCATACACCCTGTGGTGAGATGCCAAGAGCCTGAGGAGTTAAAGAGTCTAAACAACTAAAGCATTAGAAGATTGGGAGCAAGGCACTGTCTGTCTTTATGAAGTTGGCCGAGGATGGTGTTTCCCATCCCACAATATTGTTCCCAGCCCCGTTTCCCATAACAGACACGTTCTGACCTTGTGTGAATCAGCACCGAGTTTCTACAGCTGAAAGTTTCCAGTTTTGTGGCCATCAGCTACTGATAACACAGGGTGGGGGTCAAACAAGGAATTCTCCAAAACCCAGCAACCTCAGGCATGAAGCTTCCTAGTTCAGGTAGGGCTAATGGTTTGTCTGCTTTCTGTCCCACCAAAATCTTCATCACAAATTCCTTCCTGTTTTTACCTCAGTGCTCTCTCCTGCCGTTACAAACATACGCTACAAAAATCAAATAAAGCTTGATTAATGCTTTAATCATTTTAGTCAGCAGTTTAAATTTAAGTGTGAGCCCCTTTTTGTCTTAAGATAGTGCTGGAAAACTTCATTTTCTGCCACGAGAGCCCCTGTTCCCCCACCGTGCTGCCCAGGGACTCAGCTCTGCCCCTCGGCTTGTGGATCCACGGCTCCAACTCCAACATTCACCAGGATTCAGGAAATTTGACAGAACAGGCTTCCCACAGCACTGACAGCTCCAATAACGTATTTTTAGAGGCTCAAAAAGGAGGAAAAAAAAAACCAAAAACTTTGAGCACTTTTCCTTCTTCTTGATGGGGTACACCAGCCCTGCTCCTCTTGCCGCGTCTCTGCGGAAACCTGCTTTGAAGAACAACTGTTGTGTTGGGACTTCTATAAAAAGGGCCATGGCAGATCTGCCTGTGGAGTCATCTCAGCAGGAGTCCACACTTGTTCGAGCAAATCAGCCCCAAGATCCCTCACGTATTTCAGTACGATCTTGGATTTGGATTTCTCAGAAGTCTAAGGAAATCAACCCCTCAGGAGCACCTCAGCTCTGCCCTCCTTCAGCACATGCCTTGTGAAAGCAGAAGATGCTTGGCCTAATTCCACTTTTTATGTCTTTCTATCCTGCATCTCATTTGTGCAAGTTCTCAGTGGTGCTTTAAAAATGCCATCAAACAAGATATGCAGTATTTCATCTATTAATTTGTGTATTAAAGTGGAAAACTAACCCCTTTTTGCCTCATGGCATTTATAAGCCTTGACTGAAAGCCTACCAAGTCTTGCGCTCTACTATCAATTAACTATAGGCTTGTTTCCCAAACGAGCAACCATCCCACCATCTCTCAGCACCTCCATAAAGTCTGTGAGCCTCACAAATCCAACTACAGGCGTGGATATTGCACCTAGCTCCTTTTTACCATGATAGGGTGTTTTTAAAGATAAATGCATTTCAAGCACATGGGTGATAGGAGGCTCTTTCTCCCTGCGTTGCAGAAATGGAACCACACATCACCCTCCCATCCCTGCACTCTCTGAGAGATTCCTCCAGCGTGGCACATCACGGATTCTCTATCGTAGGAGACAGCTTATCACCCCTGGGATGGTTAGACACCTAATATTTTAAACAGGTGAAGTCAGCTCTTTCAAACCCTACGAGCTCCTCTGCGTGGAAAGAGAAACCCGTTCAAATGGTCTCCTACCACCTCTCAGCAAGGACTTTGGGCAATAATCTGCACCCAATTTGCACATAGCATGTCTGCATGAAAAGGAGATGTGAAGTGTTATTTCCTTGCTGTTCTGCATCACTATGAGCTTTCTGTTGTGTTTTCTCCATAAAGCAGAGTAACTTTTGTGCATTTTATGCACGTCACTGAGCCTCAGTATCATGAATGTGATTTCTTCAGAAGAAAAATACAATGTGTTGCTCAGAAAAAAAACCAATCATCATTATTCCCATTTTTGACCCTCCGCTTCGTGCGGGACAGAACACCCAGATCATTTTCTAAGTGCTGTCTGCTGCGCATCAGCTGCCCGACATCCCCGTTACAGGGGGCATCGGGGTTACCCACCTCTCGTGGCTAAAGAGTAATTCCTCCTGCTTTTCAGAAAATGGAAAAAACTAATGGGCAATGCCTCGTATAGCACCGGCACAAAATGACACTAAAAACCCATTTAACATGTTTCAGCTTGAGTATTGGTGCCTTCCACCATCTATCCAGCACTGCAAAGTAGGAAACACTCTGTTCTGACATTTTTAGAGTGCATTTTTCAATGCAGCAGAACCCTATTTTTACAAGCAGTAGCTTGCACACATCCTACATTTAACTAGGTATTTTACCAAGGAAAGTATAAATACTTTTTCCCCTCCCCAAAGCCAGTTATGTACAGGACACCAACTAGCAGCATCCCTTCCTGGCAACAGAGACCTTTGCAGTTTGAGGAGAAATTATGCACAAACAAGCCCTTGCTACAAACAAAACCATTGCTACATACTTATACACAGAGAGCTGGGATTGAATTAGCAGCATAAGCAACACAGATGGAAATTCAGTCTGAGATACCTCCTAGAGCTGCCTCCAGGAGCAAACAGCCCTTAGGCTCCAGTTCATTAGACCTATTTATGCAGGTTTTCCAAAACTGACCCCACAGAGGTCTGCAAAAGCCCTTCCACAACAAGAATTTCTCAGTGAAAAAAACAGAACAGGCGAGCGCTCTCTGTTAAAAATGATTCACAATCGCCTTAAATGCAGCTTTGTGCTTCAGGAAATAGTTCATCAGCAAGCAATGTGTATTTTACAATTTCTGAACATTAAGTGGTTAATATTTATTCTAAATCTCCACTATCCCACGACTGCCAGCTTCGTAATTTGTTACTATTAATTAGCAACTATTACATAAAATAAAGTATGCAGAATCAGGCGCAGATTCAAGTGTTTGGCTGAGCCCCTCTCTGGCTAAGCCAGCATTGTTTCATTATTCATCAGAAGGTGTTGACAGAACACGGTGTGTGTTATTTGATCAGGAGCTGCGAGCAGCAAGTTTCTAAAAATATTTTCAGTTCTATTTATTGGGAACTTGCTTCTATTTTTTTTTTTCCTTTGCATAAACCAATTGCATGGCAAGCTGCAACACAAGCAATCAGCCGGTGTCATAAATATGCCAACAAATAATAAAAAGCTTAGAGCAATCATATTTCATTCATTGAGAGCTGCAGAAATCCCACAGCCTTAAAGGGGGAAAAAAACCTCCTTCGTTCAAACAAAATACCCCCTAGAAAAAGAAGAAAGTGACCTGCCCTGCCCTGCCCATTACAAAACTTGGAGAAATTCTCCCTTGCTGTGGTTTATCGTGCCCTGGAAGGCCCATCCCCAGGAGAAGGAGATATCCAATGCAGGACATGAGTTCAAATTCAGAGTAAACTCCTAAAGCCATGATTACCTCTCAATAATTAAACACCGGCACTTTATACCCTGGGATGAGCCTCTTTTCAAGCAGCATTTTGAAAATGTGAATTGGCACGCTGAAAGAGACTGCATTAATTTTTGCAGGTATTTTAATATAATTAGGAAAGTCGAGCTGAGTTGCCGTTACACGTATTGTGACAGCACTTTGAAATGCCAATTAGCGACCGGGCGCTGAAGACACCCAAGATAAATTGCTCCTTTAACAAAGGCGACACTGAAGGCATGAGAAAGAGATGGAAAAGTGGCATCTCCAGCGTTAAGAACAGAAGTAAGCCAGGCAGTGGACAGGAAAGCTCTTTTATCTGCCAGTAGCACTCAACTTACAGACCCCAGACAGGTTTCTGCAATCCTCAAAGCAGTATCAACATATTAACTGAGGGCAAGTCACAGAAGACAGTGGGCTTATGTCCTAGTCCAGCTTATTTCTCCAAATAAAATCAAAACCATGCCTATAGTCCTCCTGATATATCGTTCTGCTGTACCTCAAAAGCATTGCTACGTTTCACAGCAAACAGTCCAAGGTAACTATGGTCACCAACATTCAAGGAGAATTTACAGTAAGCAGCCAGAAGTATTTTTAAAGTAAGAGCCTTAAAGAGCAAAAGATGACAAGAGCTAATTAAGCTCTCTCCCAGGAACAAGCTGGACTCCTGACACACTTCGGGTGGCAGGGGAATTTTTATCAACAAACCATCAGAAAAATCAGAGACCATTTCAAACGCAGAGAGAGCTAGTCATGAAGGATTTTCAGCCTGTTCACCCAGACGATATCGTGCAACTAATCCCAGGAACAGCAGCCCGGATGGAGAAGGGACAATAAGCTTCCAGCCAACACCCAGCAAGCAGGGTTGGGAGAAAAGTGTGATAAAATGCTCCTACAATTCTGTAAGACAACAATATATACCCATTCAGTATATTCAACCCAGCTAAAACTGTAGAGTTCTAGGTATTCATCCCAGGGTTTGTTTTTGTAGGGTCCCTAAGAAAATCACTGCCATTCCCTGGGCTCTGCAGGCTCATTCCACGTCCCTTTTGGTCACAGTGTGAACCCACCCCAGCTGGGGACTGCGGCGGTACCCACACTTGGGAGATGCTTCACTTCTACTGATATTTACATCTAACAAGCAATCAGGAAAAGGAAGAACAGAAAGAAATAAGGTACTTCAAAGAAATAAACTCTGGCTCTTGGTTTTTTGGTTGTTTTTTTTAACCTCTAAATGAGTTACACAATTTTGGAAGTTGTTTAAATGCCAGTTTAAACTAAATGAAGACGTCGCAATGAATGAGTTTTTGCTGCATAGTGCCTTTTAAAGAGTGAAGAACATCCATTATGAAACTATAAAAAGCAGCAACAGCAAACTGTGCTGTGTTTATCTTGTCACTTGACATATCAAAATACCCACTTAGTGTCAGCATAACAGACAAAAGTGTCTACAAAAGCAGAATTTTGCTCTGTGTTTGGAATACTTGCCCTTATTTCAATGACAACTCTTACTAATAGAAAAAGATTCCTAATTACATGCTATTTTTCAGTATTTATGACACTGCGGACCAACAGTCATGTAATGAGAAGAAAGGCTAGATATGGCAATGTGACTTAAGATGCAGTTTAGTAAATATTTGGAGACAGACTGGTTTTAGTAGGCAGGGAATAAATTCACACCACAGTTCCTCTGAGACTATTTGGTCAATACTGTAAAGGGACACACTTTAGAAAGTAATTCCTAAATAGCAACCCCATTTTCATCTTCCAAATTGCATCTGCTTTCATTAACTTTACAAAGGAGTCTATTCATTCATTATAAAGATATTAAAATGCACTAAGCCTGCTCTTATCTCAAGGTATTTGTCATTATTTTGTACAGAAAATGGCACTTTGGAAGCTATTTGAAGTCGCTGTCACTTCTTTTTAATTACTGTTTGCGATTGATAGGCTCCCAGTGAGGTTCTGTGGGAGAAAAATCAAAGGAGAGACTGATGCTTCACTGGGTCATAGGTGTCCCCCTAAAAAAGGTTTAGTCCTGCTTTCTCTCTCCCCTCCCTGGCAGTGTTCTGCCATCTCCAGAAGAGGGTCAGCTGGAGCTGAAGAGCAGCAGCAAGAAACTGGAGATGGAGAGCTGTGGGGACGGGTGGCAGGCGGGAGAGGCGGGGGTGAGTCTCTGCACAGAAACCCATGGCACCACAATGGGGACACCCAACTGCAGGGCTTCAGGAACGTGCCCTCCTTTCCTTACTTAAATAAGCAGGGAAGCTTACTTATTCCCAATTCACAAGATGCTCCCAGGGCTGGAGCCCCTCTGCTGGGAGGAAGGGCTGAGAGAGTTGGGGGGTTCAGCCTGGAGAAGAGAAGGGAAGACCTTAGAGCCCCTTCCAGTCCCTCAAGGGGCTCCAGGAAAGCTGGGGAGGGACTCTGGATCAGGGAGGGGAGCCATAGGACAAGGGGGAAGGGTTTTACCCTGAAAGAGGGGAGACTGAGATGAGATCTCGGGGAGAACTTCTTTGCTGTGAGGGTGGTGAGAGCCTGGCCCAGGTTGCCCAGAGAAGCTGTGGCTGCCCCATCCCTGGAGGGGTTCAAGGCCAGGTTGGAGGGGGCTTGGAGCAACCTGGTCTGGTGGGGGGTGTCCCTGCCCAGGGAAGGGGGTGGGACTGGGTGGGCTTTAAGGTGCCTTCCCACTCAAACCATTCTGTGATTCTATGAAAACCAGCTTACCAGAATTTATTCTGTGGTATTCAGTGTGATGAAGTTGATATGGAAGTTACTTGACCTCACCTGGTTGGCCAAGATCTCTCAATGTCAAGTTTATAACTTACAGGAAGTTTGCTTTCTTAAAAACACTCTTCTAACTTCTCACTGTGGGCACCTTGTACTATTTCATGCTCTGCTTATTCCTTATTTAAAGCACATTTTAAGTTAAGGTATCTCTCATTATTATAGATATCAAGGTAATAGAATGCTAATAGCCTGTGTTATCTTTTTTTCAAATATTAGTATGGTAAAATACCTAATCTGGAAAAACCGTTCTAAATTTGTATTCATTTAGTGTGCACACACAAAAATTGGTCTTCACCTTTTCTTCATAACTCACAGTATTTTCTGCTTTGTTCAATCAGCTTTTCTGCTTACTATGGCCTTAATTTAACCGAGTGTGATCTATCAAGTCTCAGAAGAATTGCAAACATTTCACAGCACAGGACCCTAGAAGAGGATAGTGCTAGTACTTCCACGGCAGAGAAAATCTTCAATAATTTATTAATATCTTCTTGTTTCGATTCACCTACGAGTTCAGGGAGAAAGAAAGAAGTTGGAAAGAATATTGTAACTCTTGCCCCGGTTCTAAGTGAAGGTGGGGAACAGCTTGTATCCCTGTCCTTAACACTGCTTTGCCACCTCTTTTTTGTCCTAGATTTGCAACACCACACTGTCTTACCTACCAAACCCCAGAGGACATGGAAAAATGTTTTCAGATTCTATGCAATTGTGTTGCTTTGAATCAGTTACACTGGAGGGGAGGGGGCTACAAACACCTATTGTTTAAAAATCACAGTCCTAAAAATCACCTCCAACCTTCACACACAGTCTGTTCATCCCTGCTTGCTAAAAGCAAGTGAAGCATCTTCAAGATACTTTGGGTTTGATAGTGAGACATTATCCCAGCTACTGTTGTTAGAGCTTTTTTCTTTTATAATTTAACAAACAAACCAACCCAGGACACCCCCATGCCCTAACATACAGGCACGCAGACATCCCCAGAGAAAGAAAGGAAACCCTTTGGTGTATCTCCAGTTTGGAGACCTATTAAGCACTCACTGGGTAATATTCCTGCTTTTTACCTTTGTCTGGAGACTTCCAGCACATGCCTGATTCTATATTCTAAAATTTAGAAATGCACACTTCCCGGATATCAACATAACACTTCTCCCCCACTTTATTTGTTGTTGTTGTCTTACCTCAAGGCTCTGCAAGCCATTTTTAATTAGAGACTGAGCGACACAAACCATCCCTACAATCCCTGTTATACCAAGCAGGTAATCCCAGCTCCATTACAGCTGTTCCAAGTTCTTCCCTAAGCTTTTTGCAGCAGTACAGAGACATGATATTAACTTGGGTTTTTCCTTCCCATCTCTACGTTTATAATAAACATTTTCTCTCAAGGAAAACGTAGCTGTTACAAGCATCCTGAGTATTCAGCTATATCTGTATATAAGTTCTCTGCAATAGAGTATTTTTGAATGTTTGACTTGTGTTTACTGGCACTTCTTTTTCCTCTGACTCACACTAAGCGCATTTAGAAGAGTTTGTTCACTTTACTTGTTGTCTGTCATGCAAAGTCCAAAAGAAAAGCCACTGCTTGTAATAGAAAGTAATGAATAAAGTAGCACAACAACACTTTAAAATACTCTAAACCTGGAAACCTACATATATCTTTCCCCTAGGAACAAAGCTTAACCATTCAAACGCTTCTGCTTTCATTTCTTGGTCTTCCAAAAAGCAAATCCACGCCACACCATCTTTCAAAACATCAATTTTAATCTGGATTTTTACCAAGAGTTAATTTAGGACTCAGTTAAGCGCACATTAAATTTTAACATCGAAAGGCACTGTGCATCAGCTCCATCTGCTGCAACGCCACTGAAAGGTAACAGCTACAACTCAATTTTTTCATTTTGGAAACTAATATCATAAGTTCTCGCCAAAAATAAGCATAAATGACAAGCTTATGTTTTCTAATGAGAATTACTTACAGCTGCATGAAATTGATGCAGCTTTGATAGATGTTTGTCTGCACCCTCCACCACAGAGGCTGGATCGTTCCTTTGCTACGTCAATGATACAGAACAGGAAGATGCTCAAGCCAGAGATCTAACAGCACTCGGAGAATTTAGAGAAGGAAGAATGAGTTTACTTAGGAACGGCCCATGGAGCTCAGTGCAGACTGTCCCTTTGCTTGGTTCTTTAATTTAAGAGGAAATTCCCTGCTCGTCCTATGTTAATTTTCACTACTGTTAAGAGAAAGTACGACAAAACAGAAGCCTGGGGTTTAACTTGTGGACGACGTATTAGAAATTACAACTCCTCTTTTGCAGGCTTGGTTAAGAGGACTTGCTCTTTCTACTTGCACAATTTTACGAACTAATAATACTTTTCACTTGTAACTGGAACTGAGAACACACAAGCTTTAAGAATCACATCATCCTTTCTGAATAAAGAACCAGTTACTCATTTTGCTTGCATAAAACTCTTACAAGTCTTACTTTACCTTTCCATTCTCCTCCTATTGCTAATTATCCATTGCCTGATAATTTCCTACATCCTTTCAGGGAGTAGATAGCAATTTTGCCACTAAAGGTCCCTTCCAACCTAGACGATCCTATGAATCCTATGAACTTGTGGAAGACGTATTAGAAATTACAACTCCTCTTTTGCAGGCTTGGTTAAGAGGACTTGCTCTTTCTACTTGCACAATTTTACGAACTAATAATACTTTTCACTTGTAACTGGAACTGAGAACACACAAGCTTTAAGAATCACATCATCCTTTCTGAATAAAGAACCAGTTGCTCATTTTGCTTGCATAAAACTCTTACAAGTCTTACTTTACCTTTCCATTCTCCTCCTATTGCTAATTATCCATTGCCTGATAATTTCCTACATCCTTTCAGGGAGTAGATAGCAATTTTGCCACTAGCTAAGCACAAAAAAAAAAAAAAAAAAAATTAAAAAATCAACTTTTAGGATTCTCTTCTAATCCTAAACCTTTAGCACTGCCCTGTTTTGGTTAAGAAACAGCAGCAGGATTTTTGTCCTAGAAGTGATAATTAAAATGCTCATTACTGAACCACATTAAAAGACCTCCATAAAAAGCTTCAGACTGGTAATGGCTTAGGTTAGGCAGGAATGGTGAAAGATGTGCAGTGTTAGTGGAGGAATGAAAGGCCAGCTGCTACTCCGAGCTGTAGAGTAGGTGTGGAAGCACTTCCCAATTAATTTTTATAAATGAGGAAGTTCATACCACCCAACACTACACAACGGGGTCAGTTTCTTGGGTTTGGGGTTTTTTTTATGCTATAGTTTCAATGGCCTAATGTAACTTAGAAGTGGGGTCACTCTTCACAAGGCACAAGATGAACTGCTCACTAAGTGTGGTCTGAGAACGGTGCTCAAGACTCAACAGCACTTACATTTTCATGTAGAGAAAATATACGCATTCAAGAACTGACATACAACAGATGAAGGTTCAGAGGGTAGTGCTACACCTCTTACATCGAGTCTGTAAGTCAGACTGTTCAATAACTTCCCTAAAATGTAGATAAACGTAGATAGGGTTGAAGTGAGGAATTATCCTTGAAGTTTACCTCTGGCTTCTTCAGCTTTCCCTGCTTAGCATGTGTTCACACTGATTTTGCTACGAAATTCATTCAAGCAAAAAAGGAAAGGAAAATATGTTAAGCCCCCACTCTTTTTGCCTACACAATTCCACCACCAAACACACACACGTTGGCATCTACTAAGGAGCTGAAACAGGAAATTAAAAGACTACTCTTTTAAGTGTGATTAAGATACATGGAATAATATGTATTTAAATGCCTTAAGGACTCTTTCAAAGACTTCTTGGAGTCCTCTAAATACTTAAGTCATGACACGTATTTAATATTATTATAGAATAGGACTGCTTCTCACAGGATATTTTGAATCTGCATTCATGTGCACATACATACACAAATTAATTTTTCCTCAATTCAGTTTAAATCCTGAATATTTAACACTCAGACTGCTATAGTATATTATATTGTCTCAGAACAGTATTGGAATGGTTCCACAAGACCAAAGAAAGGTTTTGGCTTCAAGGAGTAGAAACCATATGATCTATAGAGGAGAACTTAATGTTACTGTGATTTACTTTAGGATTTTTAGGGAAATCGGTAGGGAAATTACCGTAAGCCATGATTATGCAAACCCCTTAAAATAATGAAGCAGCATTACAGAGGAGAGTGTGGATCCTGAGGACATGGAGCCTTTCTGGCTTTTGCTGTCAAAACAGCACTGCTTTTTTCTTACGAAAACCCAGACTTCCAAGAATTTGTCCATCATTTCTTATCACCAAGACTGCCATTAGAGAAACAGATTTAAATGCACATGCCCTACATTAATAATGCTTAGGCACTGCAAGGATTATATCAGAAGAAAGCAGGTACATTCACTACCCTGAAGCATTGAGAAATGACTCATCTGCTGAAGCAAAGACTTGGAAGAACTCTCTCCCACATGCTCCATCTTTATGGAAAAGGAATGGATTGTCATAAAATAAGGGTCTTATACAGCAAGGGCAAGAGGACAGAAATGACTGTGATTGCATTAGGGCTGGAGCTACATCCCAGACAGAATGAGCTGTTCAAATAATGAACTGAGCAAGGAGCAACCCCCTCCCTGTAGACCATTTTGCCATCTCCATACAGCACACAAACAACAAACACTTTGGGGCTGGAGCTACTGCAGAGATTCAGTCTTGCTCTGATAACATCTAGTCAGAACCTGGGCATCGTGGCAGCCACCAGAGGCTTTGGTAGAAATCAAAAAGTCAAATCAGGAAGAGGGCTACTACCTTTGGGCTTCCTTAAAGGATCACTCTATGACTATAGTGTAGTCCAGCAGAAGTTCTGTACTCTGAAATTATGGCATCAGCATAACCCCTTCAGACCCCCTCCATTTTAACCCGTTCATAAGCACATCCAAGAAAAATTCCTCCAGCTCCACAGACCCAGAATTACAAAGTAATTTAGCCAAGCAGCAAAGCCAGAAATTACTGAAATGTTCGCTCTCTTCGCCTTGAAATGTTACAGTCCTCTTTGGATTCAGCCAAAATATTTTGGCAGACCATTCCTTGGTTTTCCAAACAGAAAAGAGCAAGAACAATGAAACCAGCTGGCAACCAGTTCATGGACCCCTCAAGTCTTCTTTACAAAGTCCATCCAATTAACCATAAGGATCCCTGGTTTGTCTGTTCAGCTTCCTCAGATGTCTTTTTTCCTAAAATAGTGAGGTAGCTACAACAAAAGACCAAGTAGCCACCAACTGTTGGTTCATCTGGTAGCTCTGCTCTTGGTTCTTCCTTACGTGAAGTGCCCAGGAGCCTTAGAGGAGAGCAACACTTCTTCCTAAGAGGCAATCTCAAAGAGCAGGCATAGATTGGTTTAAAGGTATCATTTTTAACCAAGTGAGCACTGTTTGATTAACTTCTCCTCAGCATCCCAAAGCAATACATGTGGTATTCCTTTCCCTTACACAATGCACATCACTCAGTGACAACATCTTTTTCCAGATATCCTTATGTGCTTCTCCAAGGTCTGTAAGTAAGGCTGTTAAACGATTTGGATACCTAAATTGTGAAGGATGCTGTGGAAAGCATTCTCTAAGGCACCAGATTCCATCTGCTGTAGGCAGAGCAGCAGTGCCAATTAATTCACCATTACTTCAGGAAGTGCAGCACATTTTAGTGCCACAGGATTAGAAAGAACATAATAGTTCATAGTTGCAGCAGACCCAGTTCTTGGAAGTCAAATACTCATTAACAATAGATAAAGTGCATAATCAAAGTAATGCTCAAATATCCTGCTAATGTTATCTTGGTAGCATTTAGTCCTCTCTAGCTGTGTTTCTGGAAAGTCCATTGTCATTTCTGCAAAGACACGCGTTGGTCAGGAGGTTACTTACAGCAGCGCTTTTCAAAGCGGCTCATTTCAAAAGCAAAGGCAGAAGGAAGAGATTATGAAAAAAAAATAAAGGGCTGTGTCATCTCAAGGCAAGCCGAGCTTATCCCAGTGTATGCTGAGCACAGATTAAATGACACCGTGCGAGCCGCAAACCTCATCTTCACTGCAGAGGGGGAACCTCCCTCACTCAGAGCTGAGGAGTTATTAGAAGGCTGGGGATTTAAATTACTTTCTGCTGAATTTTTGACATTTGCTTGAGTTCAAAGGGACATTTCTTCCCCCCAAGACTGAATAATGGTAAGGCATCTTAATTAATGCAGCTGATCAGTGTACAGTATCTGCAAAGAAAGGATTTGACTGATTTGAGTTCAAGGTTCATTTTAACGTGAGCGATATGTTCCGGCCTTTACCACTTCTAAAGTTTTGAAGATCAAATTAAGTTTGACTGTACAATAAATAAAAGCACACAAGGAAACTGAAGACATCCAGAGAACATCTTCTGACCGTACTCTTATAACACTTCAAAACACAGTTCTTGAGTACGTGACTCGACACTTTGGCATCATACACAGCACACACATTAGAATAAAACTTGACTAAAATCAGAAGCAAGTCAGTTAATATTTATCTTCAGAAGTCTTTTTCTACTTGTCATACATTAAGTACATCTACTACGTAGTGCAGTTCTATTAATTTTGGCTCCAATTTCTATTTTTGTACACAGAAATTGGTTTCTTGTATTAAAATTCAGAGGAGGAATCTTATTCCCCTGATAAAGTTAACTACCATAAATAAATTGCAGGGGTATCCCAAGTAACATGCTTGATCTAATCAACAAGAAGTTAATGAGGCCAAATTGATGGCAGAAATTAGGCAAGACTAGCTGACAGGTATTTACAGATATGTTCAGCAGATAGGAGTGTGGAATCAATATGGGATTTAGCAAGTGAGGGCATCTGTTATGGGAACAAGTTAAAGTGCATTACTTTCTCCTCTTAACCTCAACAGAAGACAGCTAATAACAGGGCAAAGAAAAGAGGTGCAAAAGGTTAAAGCTTTCAGTTCGCAATTTTTACTGAAAAAGCCACAGAAACCTTTACAGCCTTCACTACGCTTTCATTATAAAAAGTATAGATGAAAGGCTTCTCGCTGAATTTTGTTCATCTTTGAAATGAAGGCAAGATCTACAGCTTCTTTTACAAAAGAAGCTAGAATGACAGAAGTATATTTTGAAATTGTTCAATACAAGAGTTGGTTGCTGAGATTCCCCTAAAGAGGGGAGACTGAGAAGAGACGAGGAAGAACTTCTTTGGTGTGAGGGTGGTGAGAGCCTGGCCCAGGTTGCCCAGAGAAGCTGTGGCTGCCCCATCCCTGGAGGGGTTCAAGGGCAGGTTGGAGGGGGCTTGGAGCAACCTGGTGTGGTGGGAGGTGTCCCTGCCCAGGGCAGGGGGGTAAACTCGATGATCTTCAAGGTCCGTTCCAACCCAAACCTTTCTATGATTTCAGTAAAATACAGATTAAGTTACTGGTAATGTTAGTGACCAGTCATTCAAGTAATCTGGATAGTAACTAATTCAAAGATACCCACAGAGCCCAAGTGTTTTGTACAGCAGTTCTAGAATGCAGTTTATAAGAAACTATAAGAAACAAGTTCCCTGGTCCAAAAGTAAGCAGGGGTCCCTACCTGGAGGACCTGAGCTCGGCTGTAAGGACGGTCACCACACAAGAGCTCTTCCTGATTTCCACTGGCATCTGCTCCTCCTGTTCTCCTTCCACTCCTCCATCTCCCTAACACAACCAAACCCTCCACAGCAGCGTGTCCCCCGTTTAAGTTTGACGAGCAGTATTAGTTATTAGTGCAACAACACCCACCCCGGGTTTTTGCCAGGGAGCTCTGTTAGTGATATACTTCCCGTGCCTCAAACGAGAGTGTGCTGCCACCACACATCAGGAGCCTCCGAGAACTCCCTGAATAAGGACAAAGCTATTGAGAGCCCTGTAAAAATCATAAAAGAAAATTTTCTTTTATCTTTTTTTTTCAGAAAGCAGAGCAAGAACTACAGGAAAAAACACCCAGCAATCACCACCTCAGCCATAAACACACGTTGTCAAACTCTCCAACTTACTTATAGTTCCTAGGGAGCAGTCGCATCACAAAACAAGCTTTAGTCTTGATTCCAATTATTTATAATGCTTGTTTTAGTATGTTTTTCCTTCTTTACTGTGGTAACCTAAAATGTTCTTTTCGTCTTTATGCTTTTATTAACATGCTATGCTATTCTCAGTTTCTACAACAGACAGTTTGCTTACTTCCCTTTCCATGGACTTAGAACTGCGCTTCCTGGAGTACTTCCAAAAACATCATTAAAAGAGCTCAGATGAGGAATCAGCTAACTAAATCATGGTTAAATCCTAATCCAAGGATCAGTCTGGAATTACACTGAGACACAAAAATACCTAGAATGCAGACTTAAAAAGCAAACAGGAAAAAAACCCGACCTTTTAAGTTATCAGTAGATTTTTCACAAAGCTACTTTTTGCTACCTATTTTCCTGTTGGCTGGAATTAGTCTAACCATGACTCCTTGTGTAAACCAATGAGATCAGAAAGGAAAAACTATGAAAGTTCTCTCTTTTATTTAAGTTGTCAGTGTGCACACTACTACATAAAAATTGCTGCACTGCATCTGATCCAAAGGTACCTCTGGCTTAAAATCCAATCTGTTAGTGTCTATTACAGGAATTCTTTTGGAAGAAACAGATTATGTGCAAGGAAGCAGGTATTTTTTTTCACCAGTGCATAGAGACAAATCATTAACAGAGCACACTGCCTCCCACTCAGGATCCTATCAGTTTGCACGTAGACATGGATTTCCAATAGTTAGTGTAGGCTGTTTGCAGTGGGTCTGGAGAGAAAAGTATGCCAGTTAATTCTGGTCCTTAAGTCAGATTTTATTCCTGTCCTCACCAGGATGTCTGAATATAGTCACGTCTCCATTTAAAAAAAAAAAAAAAAAAAGAAAAAAGGAAAAAAGATAATAACTAGTTTAAATTCATAAAATAACCCAACTTCAGATTGCACCCTGTCCTCCTCTAGCCTCCCTGTGCCTGAATTCTGTTTTCTAAAAATGCAATCCCTCAATGAGATGTGTACACAACCGGCTCTCAGCCTACAACGCAGAGCAGGGAAAGCTTGGTGTCACAAGGGTACACACAATCTGTATTCTTCAGAAAAGCAGATACCAAGAGATGCCAGAAGGCAACTTCATTTAGTATGAGCTGCATAGCAGAACGTAGTCATCTTGCTAAAACACTACTTCGTTGAGAGGTGACTCTGATTGTCCCACCAAGCAGCCACTAGATGTATTAAATCCTACTCAAAATGCACACTATCACTGCTCGTCTTCTGTAGAGCAAGGGCATAGAAACAAGAATTCAGCCAGGTAATTACGAGCTGCTCAGAAGTAGAACCAACTTTAACCAAAGTCCTTGAAGAACATTATTAAGCACACAGAAAGCGTAACATATTCTACACTTTTTCCTTCTTTACACTTATACCCTTAGATTTAGCCAGCTTTCCATGTGAATTCTAATCAAAAAGAACAAAAGCAACTCAGGATTTACCATGGCAAAATCATGAAGGAAATTCAAACTGCTTTATCTCCACAGAAGAGAAATCCTGTGGCACTACAAGCACTCACTGAATTAAGTTGTGCACGCGTGCTGCTCATTAAGCACGCCTTATCTTACACGGTAACCAGTGGGACTACTTCCCCAACAAGAACAACTCCTTCAAGAATTCAGCCTAAAAATTAGCTGCGCTGAATTAATGTGAAACCACTTACAAAGCTTTGTCTTTTCGAGATTGCAAATTCAACAACCGCCAGCCTGTCAGGAGAATTCGACTGAGCACAATCAGCACTTGGAAACTTCCACAAATTACAGCTGCCTGTTTCCAGTGGAAATCATTTTAGCCAAAATGCTTGCAAATGCTACTTTATCCACCTGGACAGTATCTGATTTTTTTGGCAAGACTTCGTTCTACTTTTCAGTAGAAGAACTGGAATCTCAGTAATTCAGAAGTCAAAATATTAGTATAATACATTACCTGAAGCAAAAATTTAATTAAATCACAAAGGCACTCCTACCTGTGCTTACACAACTACTGAAAAAAAAAAAAAAAAAAAAAAAAATCATCATTTTCCCCTTATTTCACGTGTAAGTACAACGCTATTGTATTTCCTTCCCAGTTGAGTCTAAGGAAAAAGTATTAAAGGGGGGAAAAAAACCAATTAGCCCATGCAGAACATTTTGTTTACAAAGCACAGATGGTGTCATGGCTGTGATGCTTAGAGTTATTTGCAGCACCTGAAGCTTTTGAGTCATGAAACATTACAATATGCCAAAAGATTCTTCAATATGTTGAAAATAAATCCAGAAAAATAAAAAGCCTACTACATGAAGTCCAGAATCATGGATTTCTTTTGAAGATGTCGGTTAAAGAGGCCCCCTCAACTGTCTTCCTCCTACCTAGCACTACCATGCACTTACATATTGTACTTTGAGGCAATAATATGATTTTCACAGAATCACATCAGGTTGGAAGGGACCTCTGGAGAGCATCTAGTCCAACCCCCTGCCAAAGCAGGTCCACCCAGAGCAGGTTGCACAGGAACTTGTCCAGGTGGGTCTCCAGAGAAGACAACTTCACCACCTCTCTGGGCAGCCTGGTCCAGGACCCCGCCACCCTCAAAGTAAAGAAGTTCCTCCTCATGTTTAGATGGAACTTTCAAGCTTGTGCCCATTTCCTCTTGTTCTGTCACTGGGCACCACTGAAAAAAGACCAGCTCCATCCTCCTGACACCCACCCTTTAAGTAATTTGGCTGTATTGCCTGAGAACTAGAACTCAGTTGACTGACTTCTTGACTAAACTGATGAAAAAAAAGCACAGTATCACACTCTTGTTTTTCTTCTTCCACCAGAGGATGTGCAAACACAAAAGGAAGTTTATGGAATAAGCTCTTTGCTTCTCGCATGCATTAACACTCTTAACTTTTCGAAATTTTACTAGGTAAAACGTCTGCTGTTGCAGCTGCTCAATGCTAAAATGTCACTCTGATTAGCTATTGATAATGGACTGGCAAGGTTTTTTTTCCCCCATGTATTAGTAATTCTGCTTGGCAAGTCAGCTCTGCAATTTGAAACACTTAGGCCAATTGTTGAGGTATACACTCAGCCTTTTCTGAAAATCAGAAAGTTGTTTTAAAACATCCCAAATTGGTTAAGAACAAATTAAGGCACTCAGTATCACCAGGATGTCGTGAAGGTCTAGTTGCAGTTTACAGTCAATTTCCATAATCCCTTTCCCTAAAATGGAGTGCCTAAAATGCCACGACCGATGCTGCCAAGTTATTTTGTTATCCTGAAGGCAATTACACTTGAGGAAAAAGCTTTGCTACTCTGAGTTCATTCCACTTAAGAGTAAAAAAGAACACAAAGTGGAAAGTTTTCACAAACTGTATTCTAGAGCTCAAACTGCCAACCAGAGCATACATATATATATATATATATATGGCCGTCACTGCTCTCTGTAACATCTCTGATGAAAAAATCCAAAATCCCTGCTGAAAAAATCCAAAATCCCTGCTGAAATCAGGTCAGAGCACCCCAAGAGCAGGAGGGCAGATCCCGTAGGGTGGTTTCAGATGCATCAATGCACTAAAGGCAGCAATGCCAAACTCCAGCTAACCTGCCTGCATGAAGAAGTATCACCTTCTTTTCCAACCTGGTGTCTTGCAAACACCATCCACACCTTCCCGAGTTCCATTTCCCTCAAAGAAAAGTGGGACTTTCCTCAGCCACCAGCCCGCCCCACTGGAGTTACAGCGGTTGTGCATCATCTACCACAATTATTCTGCTTGACATACAAGTTGCTGCCTCCCCGCGACATCTCAGAGAGATAAGCTGGACTGAAGCAACAGGGAAGAGAGAAAAAAATTCCTGAAGCCTTTCACCATCAATACAAAAATTCCATGAAGCCCTTCAGCATTAATACCATTTACAGTCACTTTGTGTTGTAAAGGCATTCGCATCCCACAGATGTCACAGCACACATTTCATTTTACCATCTACTCATTTCAACACTTTCACCAGTGGTGACCAGGGTTTATTATGCACAATTCGGAGAGTTTTACTATCATCCAAACACCTGCCACAGCCTTTGAGAGTGGACTACATTGTTTTAGAAACTTTTTTTGAATTATTTTTTTTTTCTCCCAGTTTCTCTCCCATTTACAAATTAATTCTTAGTGGTCAAACAAGCAACAGTACAAACCAATGCTGATGTTGCCATGCATCTGAGAAAGGTCTTTCAATTAACTGCCAGATTTAATAGTCAAAAAGTTAAACAATTAATAAGCCTGAAGGGCCTTTTAGAGACAAGTTTAGAGCTTAGCAGAAACAAGTTATGAGAAACCTGCTGAGCACTTTGGATTCTATCAATTATTGATTTTTAGTAAGCCTTGCTAATCCTTCATGTATCATTTCATAAAACAATTTCTAAGGTATAATCATAATACCAAGTCTGGGGGAAAATAAATCCAGCCTGGTATTAATTCTAAGTGTGCATTTCTCTAGCAGCCAAAAGGGCAGAGCAGACGTTCTAGTGGTGTATAAACAGAACACTGGCACAGGATTTCAGAAACAGATAATATAGGGCTAATGTGTTTTCATCAGCTCCAAGAATATCTGGAAAAAAACAATTACAGATGTTTATTAATAGCAGCTTAATCTAATTCTAAGATGTTAATAAGAGATGTGTTACTAAAGAGAAGATCTACTCGGAAAATATTGCTTACCCTTTAAGAATGCTCATGAACGAGTGAATGAACGCTCACCTCTAGCCCTCACTAGTTTTATAATTCTATCCAAAGCCAGAGTTTAAAGTTCCATTGTTTTAAATATCACACAGTTCCCAAGGTGTGGTTGCAGCGCACAATCAAAAGCAGGGATGCAGGTTGAGTCTCGTGGCCCAGACGTTGGGATGGAAGGAAGACCTGCTCACTGCTGTGTCACCAACTCCGTGGTACCTCAACCTCACCACGGTCTCCCTCCCTCCATTATCACTTCAGCATCAGGCTCTGCTGCCTCCACAAGATCCCCGGGACTTGGCCCTGCTCACCAAAACGAGCCAGCAGCGATGTCCTACTCTCTATTCCCAAACATCTTCTCTTGAGGAGGAGAACTGTGGCAGGTTTCCTGCCCCAGCAGCCCGGGATGACATGGTCAAGCATCCGCTGGACTTCATCTAACAACCCACAGTCCAAAACTGAACCACAAAGGGATGAATGGAAGTCGTTTTCCCCGTGAAGTCAGTCAATTCCAAAATATTTATTAAGTATGTATACACGGTGAGCACATAGCGTGTGGAATGGAAGTCGTTTTCCCCATGAAGTCAGTCAATTCCAAAATATTTATTAAGTATATATATACATGGTGAACACATAGTGTACAGTAAAAAGGATGAATTCTCCACGTTGCTGTCCTTCCAGTCTGAAAAATTCAGCTTTGTAATTTTAAAGCCATTGGCAACCCCACAGCCATCTCAGCTACTAGAAACTGTTTCCATGTATTTCACTTCTTTTAGCAGAAGTAAAACCAATTTAAATTAACATCAAGAAGCTCATCATATTCCACTTTACTCTGCAGAGGGTCAGCCTGGCATTTATGTAGAAATCTATTGGAGGAAATCTATTTTTCTAAAATTAGTAACAAGTGGTAATTTTGCACATTTTAAGGACTGGTGATAAAACTGTAGAAAATTCTTTATGGAATGACTAAAAGCAGCCAGAAAATGTCCTCTTTACATGTAGTCACTGAGTCATTTAGATTGCAAAGCAATATATTTGAATTTGAAAATTAGCTTTACAAATCTATCTACCTTTTAATTCTCCCAAACCTGTACTTTGCAGGTTATTAGAGAGGAGGCTGAGTCACACATTGAAAGTAGATTTTCCTAGGGTAAAACAAAACAAACAAACAACCCCAAAGCTCGCCTTCCTGCTAGACTTACTCTCTGGCTCAATTACTGGAGTTTGTCAAGGTCTGTTTAGCAGCCATTCCTCCCACCCTCCGCGCGGCACAGAGCGAGCCTGGCACTCTACAACTCTTCCCTGCTCTGAACTAAATTACACAATTACTTTTCCTCTTAATCTAATGTACATCTTTACAAGAAATTAGCCTTTTTGCACGATCCTCAACAGACACAAAACTTCCCATGTCCTCCACCTATTTACACATTGTGGAGAATTACAGACTGAGACTTTTCTTCTGGTTCTGCTAAATAATTTAGCTGATGTGATGTTTTCTCCACTACTTCAACCTCAACCTTTCCGTGATTCTACGATTCTACTGGCAGAAAAACAGCAAAGGAATACTTAGGGACATGGTTAATTAAATCTTACTTCTTTAAGCCATTCGCACTATTAATCTCTTACACGGATGGAAATGGGAAAAGAAGGAAAGCCAGAAGAGAGGTATGTTTCTGGGCAGGTTTTAGAGGTTTGCTGCATATTGATCACAGAATCACAGAATCTTCTAGGTTGGAAGGGACCTTAAAGATCATCTTGTCCAACCGTCAACCTAATTTTGACAAAAATAAACACCCACACAACAAACAAAAAGCAACCCCATCCCTAAATCATACCTCCCAGCCCTACCTCAACCCGTCTTTTGAACACCTCCAGGGATGGTGCCTCAACCCCCTCCCTGGGCAGCCCATTCCAATGCCTGAGAACCCTTTCAGTGAAAAAATTTTTCCTAATATCCAGCCTGAACCTCCCCTGGCGTAACTTGAGGCCATTTCCTCTCGTCCTGTCGCCTGTGACTTGGGAGAAGAGACCGACCCCCACCTCTCTACCCCCTCCTTTCAGGGAGTTGGAGAGAGCAATAAGGTCTCCCCTCAGCCTCCTCTTCTCCAGGCTGAATACCCCCAGCTCCCTCAGCCTCTCCTCATAATGATCTTCTGAGTTCCTCCTTCTACACTGCTGGAATCCTCTATTCTGTTCCTTACATTCATTGAACGCACAAGGTCCATGGTAGAGGTAAGAGGAACATCTTCTTGCTAATAAACCTTGAGACATATTATTCTTGCAAACTTTGGTATCACAGAATGGTTCAGATTGGAAGAGCCCTTAAAGCCCATCCAGTGCCACCCCATGACCTAGGCAGGGACACCTCCCACCAGACCAGGTTGCTCCAAGCTCCATCCAACCTGGCCTTGAAAGACTGTACTACATATATACATTCTTATCTGTAACTGTCAGGTCATACTACTAAATATTAAAATTTCTTGTAAAACAAATTGCATTTTCTACTGAAAAGATGTGAACAAAAGACAGCTAATTAAAAAGGACCATCACACCGACAATTTCATAGCTCACACTGTGCATGTGTTCATTACATCTGAGAATGCAAAATGTTCAAAGCAATTTATCAATTTTAACAGATTTAACAAATACCTACGCTTGAAAATTACATGGCACTCACTAAAAGGAAACCAGTGCAAGTTTATTACAGTACAGCAATATCATAAGCAGAAAGAAATTTAAGGACTTGCATAAACAATGGGGTAATTTATTATCTTTTGTCACAATGAGAAAACCAAGGGAAACAATCACGATGATTTTTAATTGTTGCAGCGTGTTATCTAGAGTCGTACTGCTTTTCTGCATCAACCTTGTCTCTACATAGTCAGATTCGGTGTTCAATTCATTTCAGAGCACTTCAAAACATGTTTTGGATAAACTTTCATCATTGTGACAAGCTATAAAGTACTGAAAACAAATCCACCAAGGCAGTAACTTCTGTGACCAAGCAAGAGTATAAGAGTATTCTAAGGCATTGCTTGTGCAGGGCATTCCATTCCAGTATGAAAAAAGCCAGCTACTCCACAACAGGTCTCTGGGTCAAGTTTGATCACACCCCCTCAACCACACGAGACTAAACCCAACCCACACGTTCCCAGTCCCAAGCATATTAGTGTGTGTAGTGTTGGGCTGCTCTGGCCCAGCAAACCCAGTATGTCACAGCTTTGGGGTGACATGGAGGAGGGAAAGACAGGGATAAAACAAGCAAAAGAAAGATGTATGTATTTGCCTGTCCTTTTAAATCCAAATTCTTCTCTTTACTGCTTAGAGACAACTGCTGAAAAGGCCCCCCTAGAAGAATTTCAGTTTACTGAGGATGAGAGTGGTGCAGGTTTGGCAGGATGAGTCTGGTTTGAGGCAGACTTCTAGAAGAATTTCAGTTTACTGAGGATGAGAGTGGTGCAGGTTTGGCAGGATGAGTCTGGTTTGGGGCAGACTTACTTTACAAGCCAAGCCCACGTCATTCCAGCATATCAGTTCTGACCCACACCAAATTCAATAGACTGACCTGTTTGTCCTCCTGCATCTGCGAGAAGCACAAAGATAATTACTGCGCTGGTTCATCTCATACCAGAACACCAGAGAAAGGTCTTGCTTACATGTAACAAGCCACTAAACTCTCATAGGATAAAGGTGTCTAGTGACAGAGAAATAAACAGCAAAGTATCATCCATCTGACCTCAAAACAACCTTCTGGCAGAAAGCAGTTAAAAAAAAAAAATAAAAATGGTTGCATCTGAGAACGGTGGGTGTTTTTCAGAGCAATCCTTTGATCTGAAGTGCTAATGCTACTGAGAGCCAATCAGTACAATCCTAACCAATGCTTTTGCTTATTAACATCAAGGCAAACATCAGCCCTGAAGTGATTTCACTCACTATGGGATGTGTCCAGCTAACGCTGAGACAGGACACTTTGTTCCTGGCTTCTCACCTGCTTCCAGCTCCGTCCTGCACTTCATTTCATGAATTCAGCTGAGCACTTTGGCAGAAGACACTGGCATGACACGGTCAGCATCCTGATTTCCTGGCATTTTTCTGATATTCCTGTGAGCAGGAATGATGATTTCTTCTCTTCAGCGTTTAAGTAGTATTCCCTAGACCGACCTTATAATTCCATTTGAGATGATTACATTTCATCTTCATTTCCCAGAAATAAAGGAAAACAGTATGAAGGAAATTAACCGCAAGATAAAGCAGCTACCTAGACACAGATGAAGAGCTCAGCGAGCTTTCGCCCATGACAAGACAAAAGCTGACCAGGATTTTACAAGGGCAGGAACATAAACGCACACCCTCGGTGATATTTCACCTCTGCTCTGAAGAAACACATTCCAAGAGGGAGGATGGAGGAGCTGGAACGGGAAGAGCATTTCAGGAGGAGCACGGCTCTGCCTTCTGCCGGAGCTGCCTGCTACTGCCTTCATCTGTTAGCCTAATTTTAGACTCTCATAAAAGTCTGGAGCTGTCTTGGAGTAACTCTAGCTCATGCTGAATAACAGAATTAATTCAGTGAACAGCCTCAAAACAGAAGATGATATCAGCGCTCCAAGGCTCCCGCTGATTGCCTGCAGGTCTCTGCAGAGAACACATGCTGCTCATTTTCACCACCACAACCCCAAAGCCCCTACACAGCAGAAAACGTGCCCCGGGCAGCATTGCCAGCTTCTGCAGATGCACCAAGCCTGAGCCCACCCTTCCTTTAAGGTGTGGGATTTATCTGCCAAGACTTACCAGCATTATTCCATCAGTCTCGTAGCCTGGTCCCTTGCCCATCAGTCAAACAACACACACACACACACACACACACATTCCCCCCGCGACGAAATAATCCTGGTTCATTAAGATGCGTGCCGGGAGCAAGGGCTACAGCTCTATTAACATTTCATCTTTACCAGATCTGAAGTAACTGCCTTTCAGCTGAGCCTATACGCTACCAAAATACCCCAAAATATGGTCTCTCATGGATGAACTCGACCCTTACCAGAGTGCATCAGCAGCAGTGATGCCACACACACACACCACGATCTGAGCAACCAAACCCTACAGGAGACCCAGCAGGTCAAAACAAGAACAACTATTAGAGGTTTAAATGTGACCTCAATTACAGATCTGCAAATTCACATGTCAGTGGACTTATTTTTAGTTTGCCACGGCCGATCAGCATTAGCCCTTCCACAGCTTGCCAGCATATTGGCAACCCCAGGGGAGTCCACAGCTTGCCAGCATATTGGCAACCCCACGGGGAGTTAAAAAAAAACCACAAACCAAAATCAACACAAAACAACAAGGAATAAAAGGACAGGCATCTAAATAAAATCCAAACTACAGCAGCTTGTGATTTTGTCCAGTTCAGTTGCTGTATATTAAAAATATGCTACCAACCTCCCCTGCACAGCCTCAAACTCGGGTCAATAAAACACCAATTTTGATTTCTGTTGTAAGGAAAAAAAAAAAAAAAAGCACTTCACAGGATCTTTGATCACTTCCTACAGACTTCTGGTTTTCTGATATCAGATCAATTATTCTGCAGTTCACCTGGTTTTGTGGACAGTCTGCACACCCTTAGGTAAGAACTGGATTTTTAATTCTGCAACTGAAGGTCCTTGGCTTTTAACTTTTTTTTTAAAGAAATAAAATACAGTATCTTTAGATACAAAGTCCTGAATCCCCAAAACAAGCTGCAGAGTATTATGGTGAACCCACAGCCAATATTTTGGACCTTGTTATCACTGATGGATGGTCACATTCCTTGAGAATCAAGACATCTGCTTAATTGTAATGGTCAAATTAAAACAGAACACTTAGAGATTGAAGTATGTAATTTTCAAGTTTCAGCCCTGTTTAGAGCACTCTTACAAGTTCTAAAAGTTTGACTCACAGGCACATTTTCAAAGAGGTCAGTTTAAAGAAACACCCCCAACGTAACAAGTATAAAATGCTAAATGGACAAGTTAAAATCTGATAAGCACATTAAATTCTCTAAATTAGCTGAATCTTCCAACTGCATAGTGAGTACTGTAGTAATGAGCCAATGAATGGTCTCACTGCCAAGTAAAGAAGAGGAGACTATTAAGAAAGCCTGAACAAGTTCAGGGACTTCACCCCAACACAGATGTTGGCCCCCCAAAACTGGCAAGCAGCTGGCTCTCAATTCAATACAAGTGAACATTCAGTATGCATTCTGATAGGAAACACTGAAAACTAACTATAAATAATTTTTTGCAATTATCAAAACTAAAGTATGAGTCTTAAACCATACTGGAGATAGAAGTATTCAAGAAATGTCTTGTTATCTATTACTGAACTTATCCAAGGTAGAAGATAATAATTAAACTATAAACGGCATGCTATGTATAAATAAAAACCGCATTTTAAAAGATCTGTTCCTATTTAATGCTTTTCAATAATATTATGCTTTTTAAATGAAATATTTTCTTAGAACAAAGACATCAAGACAGAAAGAATGCAACGTACACATACCTGACGCTTCTTGAACTTTCACCTTCAGACCTGTAAAGTAATACACAAATATTTAGGACATAATTACTTGCAGGATTTATAAGCCAGAGAGTCTAGAAGTGGTAGAGCTTCTCCTGCATTCTCTCCCTTTGTATTTCAGTTAGTTTTTCTAAGGCTTGTTGTACTTTCCTTGCTAATAGGACAT
Source organism: Calidris pugnax (assembly GCF_001431845.1). NCBI lineage: Eukaryota > Metazoa > Chordata > Aves > Charadriiformes > Scolopacidae > Calidris > Calidris pugnax. Next base: position 749,318 of record NW_015091127.1, on the reverse strand, counting down.
TTAAAAGAGAAAGCAGTATACTTAGGTTTAGAATAAATCTGTTATAAGTTAAAAAACAGTTAACGGTTAAAGTCAATAATTGCAATATTAGCATATACTCTGAACCTCTAAACCCTCAATAAACACCTTTGCAACAGCAAAGATTTATGTTCCATATTTGCAAGTGAAAAGCACCAGCCTCTGACATTATTCCAAAAGCAGATTAGCTTATTTTTTTTTAGCCCTTCTTCACTCTTCAGTTGAAAAGGTCATAGGCAAATATGTTTAGGAATCTAATCCCCAGGTCTATTAGACACTACTCAGAAAGGCCCAAGGTTTGCAAATAAAAGTAAATTTAAAACATTTAAAAACCTGCAGTTGTGCATTTTTGAAAGATAAGCTAGACTAAAGTACAGAAGATCTTAAAGGGCATGTTTTTCTCAAGGTGAGATAATTTTATCAATCAAAACTGGAACAAAGCCTCTCTCTCTCCACCCAGTATTTTTAAAGGAAGGAAATTTTGCTGCGCGCCGTTCTAGCGAGCGGGAAAGAACGATGCACCAGTATGATGCAAGTTCAAATCCAACTTTATTAAACAGGCTGCGTTCTTATATATTCTTTCTGTTCTCCTGTACACGCGATCACGCGCCGAGCACGCAAGATAGAGCCAGCTTGATTGGGTAGCACGCGTTGTCCACGCACCCTTAGTCCTTAAGTGATTGGTTAGTCTAAAAAGATGCTATATGCGTATTATTCTTGCTATCAGCATTTTCCCATCCGCATTTTCTTACTTTTCTGCTAACTTAAATTGCAACTGTATCCTTTAGTTTTAGCTCATGGCCTTGGTTCACAAACCCTGGTATTCATTCAGTATCGCTAAGGCCCCAACAAAATTTAAATTAATGTCATCCATACTGATACATTTTCCTCTTCCAAAGAGAAGCGGAAACATAATACTCCCCACATTTTGTGAACAAACACAAAACTCACAAGAAAACATACATCCATTTGCCCAGGTCCTCTCCTTCCTCACTCCAGAACAATCCAGCCCCAGCACTACAGAAACCTCAAATACATCAGTAGTCTCTGCAAAACCAGGAATCAAACACACAAAACAAAGCAGGCAATTCCAGAGCAAAACAAAACCTCAAAACACCCCTTCCATGTCATGATCTTACCAGGGACCCAAATTAAAAAAAGTTATCAATGTGAACTCACAAACTCTAGCACTTAAGCAAAAATAACCTAGCACCAAAGTTGCCTCCTCAAAGTGAAAGACAAGGGTCTTTCTTTGGGTCCTAAAGAATCTTTCCTAGTTGACTTGGGGGGCAGGAGAGAAGACTAATTTCATATTAAAATCACTTCCATCTCCAATGACAACTTGCAGATCATGCTAGAGGCAGTAGAAAAAGTTTTGGCTGGTAAAAATTTCGTGACTCTTAATGCCAGAAAGCAAACAGTACTAATACCTAGTTTTCAGAATCGATTGTAGAAATAGGTACTGAAAATTGATGCTTTTTTTTTTCCTCCTCCCTTCATTACATGCTCTAACACTGTCTTTATTTTCTTCAAGCTATAAGAAAATGGGTTGATTTTAAAAGCACAAGCAGAGAAGAAAGAAAGTAAAATGAACTTAGTCTCTTGTCACAGGCTGTGGGAATTGAGCGGACTGAGTGGAAGTGACAGAAAGGTGGCCAGGTACACCCACAAGTAGGACTATCAGTCGATGTTCCCCACAGCTAACATCATGACATACTTTAAATAAGAACAGAAATTAGCACAGTGGAAAATTCTGTTGCCCAGAGCAAAGGGAATCAACTTCTGCCTGTAAAGAAGAACACACTGGACTGTCTCTCAATCTGGAATGCCCAGCAGGCACCAGAACTCACCAGGTTTTGCTGTAGAGCTGAACTGTGTTTCAAAAAAACCCACTTTTCCAAACTTGTTCCCATTGTCTTTTTACTTGGAGGTGATGAAAAGTCATCACTGTCCTTCACTTCTGGAAGAATGATGACTTACCAGTATCTCTCACCACTATAAAAACCTACTGTAGCATTTCGTGTACCCAACGCAGTATCTAACCCACTTGAAGAATACTCTGTAAGAGCTCTGGGAATTTGGGTGCTACCAGCAGCACCATCTGTTATCACAAGATGTCATAGACTCATAGAATTGCCCAGGCCGGAAGGGACCTCCAAAGGCCATCTAGTCCGACCCCCCCGCAGTCAGCAGGGACACCCCCAACTAGACCAGGTTGCCCAGGGCCTCGTCGAGCCTCTCCTTGAATATCTCCAGGGATGGGGCTTCAACCACCTCCCTGGGCAACCTGTTCCAGTGCTCCACCACCCTCACAGTAAAGAACTTTCTCCTAATCTCCAGTCTAAATCTGTTGCCCTCCAGCTTAAAGCCATTGCCCCTCGTCCTGTCACTGCAGGCCTTTGTAAACAGGTTCTCCCCAGCCTTCCTGTAGGCTCCCTTCAGGTACTGGAAGGCTGCTATTAGGTCTCCCCGGAGCCTCCTCTTCTCCAGGCTGAACAACCCCAGCTCCCTCAGCCTGTCCTCGTAGCAGAGGTGCTCCATCCCCCTGATCATCCTCGTGGCCCTCATCTGGAACCTCTCCATCAGGTCCATGTCCTTCTTATGTTGAGGGCTCCAGACCTGCACACAAGACTCCAGGTGAGGTCTCACCAGAGCAGAGTAAAGTGGCAGAATCCCCTCTCTGGACCTGCTGGCAACACATCTTTTGATGCAGCCCAGGATGGGATTGGCCTTCTGGGCTGCAACTGCACACTGCCTGCTCATGTCCATGTGTTTTGCTGCATGTTTAAATGATTTTATAGAACAATATAGAACGGAAAAACAATCCCACAAATCCGCACCCAGAGGAGCTCTTAAATAAATATTTAAGAGCTAGCACTTCGTGGGTTCTTGTTAACGAAGACAGGCTCGGCTATCAGACGGCTCCACTTCCAGCTGCGTTACTTTATCTTATTCAAAACATGTCAACATATGAACAGGTCTGCATTTCCATCCTGGCACCTTGCCCCAGTGCATCCATCCCTCTAACCCGCGCGAGACGGCTGGGAACAGAGGCAAGGACAGGATCAGCAAAGGGCTAAATTCCAGCACCAGGTTGGAGCTTCATGAATTCCAAGCTGACACAGCGTTGATTCCCAAGTTTCCTGTGCTTCCCTTCTCATTTTTTTAAAGCCTGTCTGGTCACCTCAAGTTGTTAGGTTTTCAGTTGCATGCACGTATTCCGATAGACAAAAGCTAACTTCAAAGCAGCTTTTCCTACATGAAAATGTTAAGTGAATGGAAGGGAAGGAAGAGAAATGAACTCACCTATGCATCCCCAGGAGTAATGGAAAAATTAATGAATGAAGTGTTTAACTGACACCTTCCCACACTCCGTTTTTAGCGAATTACATCTTGCAGAACATACACTTTACAACTGAAGAAGATGTTATATGTAATTGCTTGTACTTTCAAGTTTTCAAACGTAGCTGAGACAACTGGATTTTTAGTGCTTTAATTTTCCGCCTTTCCTCTTGACTAGAAAAACAAAACCATCTCAACCAGGAAAGTGTCTTAGAGCGCTCAAAGCATTCCAGGGACACCAGAAGCAGCAACCAGCCATTCTAGACCACCTCTCCCTCAACTCGCTATTTCTCTCACTAAAACTCAAGAAGTACTTGAAACCAGGCGTTTTGGACAAGGGAGGTTGGGAGGAAAAGGCCAGGTCCCTGCAAGGTGCTTTTTGCTGAGTGAAGCTCAGCCACACCATGGCTGGAACCATCTGCTCTCTCAAGCTGGTCACCTTCCAGCCCAGCACAGCTACCAACGGGGGAAAGTGGATCATCACAGCCTTTATTTATTTTTAGGATCCCAAAGGTAAAAAAACAAGCTGCTAAATTCTGCAACAGCTAAATTTGCATTTTCAAGGCTGAGATTTACTTGAGTAAATTCCGAAGAGTTATTCAGTGATAGTCGATTTTACTCAGGGAATGAGTAATTGGTTTGCAGGGCTGAATGAACACACTGCTGACAAAAACACTACTACTTGTACTTTGAAATAAAGCACTACATTTTCTTTAAGCGTTCTTTAAAACCAGGATTTTGGATCAATATTTAATGTTTCTGCTTACGCTATAAGCATGTGCTGGGCTCTGCATTATTTTTTTCCTTCTGACCCAGACAAAAGAAACAATACTGTCACTGCCGAAACAAGGAGAAAGGTGAAAAAATGCCTGGCAATGTATTGCATTGTTTCTTTTAAGGTAGACCATAAAGGAAGAAAAAGCTACAAGAGATATCTTATCTCCTATGCTACAGTACTTTATTTTAAACAGAATATATTCCATTTATATATTTAAGTCATATCAGTGATGTGATAAATGGCACGCAACGTTTCTCCTTTCATCGCTGGCTGGTTTCCAATATTTCATTTTGACTAGAATTAAATATTAATCTGCACACCCCACTGAAGTACAAGTTTGTTTTCTTCCTGACGCCAGGGACTTTATTCTCAGTAGTAAACACGGCAAAACACACCCTCTTTAAGATTGTTACTGTCAACAGAAGCAGAAATGACTTTGCCATAGCAGTATTTACTGTAATTCCATTGGAAGCAGAGGCCAGGAGGAACAGGTTCGATCATAACAAACCTTGAACCAAAAACCCAGTGCAATGAAAAACAAAAACTCCAGAACTTAAGACTTACAGGAGGCAGAAAACCAAAGCGACTATTGAAATTCTGAATTATTTTTGTTTACATCTAAATGAATCACTGCCATCACCCTCCATCTGTCAGTCCACATCTGTGAAAACTGGAGATTTTAAAAAACATCTCCATTCACGGTACCAAAATGACTTATTACCTTTTGCTTTGCATACCCAAGAGACAGGCACCACTATCCTCCTATAAACACACCAAGCAGGAAAATGACAAAGAAAGTATCTTGGCTTCCACTTGCTAAGTTCATTTGCAATTTTTCAACACAACATTCCTGGTGGGAGGTTGTCAGTTTGGAAAAATTAAAAGCCATTTACAGGAATATCACAATTTTCAAGAAAACATTGAGAATAGCACGAGACAGAAAAGCCACTCAATATGGGAATGCAAGAGGTTCCCATTCCTAACCAGCAAATCTCTGTTTCATTTAGGTAAGAGTAGGGTCTTAAATCCCAGGAGCAGCACAGCTTCAAGGGCAGAACTCATTCAGTAGCTTTTCCTCACTCAGAAAATTTTAGCAAGTCTCTGGCTCCCCTCAGCAGGAAACCTTCAATTCTCTCCATTATTCCCTCCTCTTAAAGTAATAACAAACAAGCTGAAAGTCTTATCTCATTTGATTTGTTGTTTACACTTAAAGCTGTACTTAGAAGAGAAACAGCATCATGTAAAGCTGCTTCCAAAAGCAGCTTCAGGACCAGCTTTCAGTCTGACTCATGAAAGTAATAATTTTTAAAATAAAATATTGTTCATAACCATTCAGGCATATTATATAGAATGATATACACAATTACTCCTGCAACAATTTCAAGCTTAGCAGACACTTTATTCAGGCAATAAGGAGAGTTATGGCAGTGCTCTATAAAAACTGATTATATAGAAAGTATAAACAAGAGTTTTAAAACTCTATTTGTCTAAGATTCATATTCAGGATGCAAAGTTCTGTTTTACATGGCAGGGTAGAAAGAAGCAGAACTGAAGTCTTATCATAAAACCCCACAGGTGGACAGGATTTTAATACAGTTTCACAGCCCCACACCCACCCACGTGGTGGTAAAGCCAGGTCATATCTCCTCAACTATTTAGAATTGTCACTCCCATCAGAATACAAAGAATTGAGTAAAAGTTTCTAACAGCATGTCAAACTTCCATGCTAATTAATCACATTCCATCTGAAATACATCTCGCAAGCCACAAGAATTTATTTATTTAAATAAACAGATTTTAGGAGACCTACTACAGGTATGAGTATACAGTCGCCTCCTATTAAAGAGCATTCTAATTTCATTTTTTACAAGAGGAAAAGATTGAATCAGATCTTTACGGAGCAAGGGTAGAATCAATGCATTTGGTTAAGCCCTGCTTTGAGCACAGAACTTGCCTCAAGAAAGCTATGCCTGTTACAGGTTGTCCTTTTGTAGTAGACAAAGTCTTTCAGCATTTGTCACGCAGATGAACAGATTACCTTCAAGGGAAAAAGCTTCAGGGAGAATTCATTACTGGGTATATAAACACTACTATTTGTATCAGGAGGAGGCATTACCCTGCTTCCAGTATAAATCTTCTGTGGGTTCTGAGCAGCAAGTGGAAACAAGGTGGAAACTGCCAGCCCCATCTAAAGCTTTCCAGCACGCTGTGCCTGGATGATGTTATGTGCCCTTATGGATTCACAACAAACGCACAGTAAATGAAATAAATTTATAAATTCTGTTGAATAAAGAAACACTCTTATTCCAAGAGTCTCAAAAAAAGAGCGGCTTTGCTCGCTGCACGTGGAGTCCTATGAGATACCTAAAGCCCCAGAGAGAGGAGCACACGTGGTGCCGTGCCCTTCTCCTCCCGCCGAGGAAGGCTCCATCAGCACGTACAAAACAGCATGTCCAGGAACACAGACATATGGGATAGAGATCTCCCTTTCCAAAAAAGTGGGTTAGTTTGCCAGACTCTCTATTAGGCAGGGTCAGAAAAAACTCTACTGGGCTGAAGACTCTCTCTTAAGAGAAATAATAAAAAATTAAGTCTATTAAGACCTGTCCTGTCAGTCGCATTGTAACAAGGTAAGTTTCAGAATGAGAAAAATTACTCATTTCACCACTAATTATGGCCCTTTCAGAAGGCTCCTGTTATTATGCATAATGGAATGAAGGAATGAGCACTCACAGCAAAAACATGCTCTTGGGCCTGCCCATCACAGTAGCAACAGAAAGAACAAATCAATTACAGAAGTACGATTACTGCACTGCATTTTGATTTAATATTGAGATTTAAAAAAAAAAAAAAAAAACACCAAAAAACCACCTTGCACAGGAGGAAAACCACTATTTTCACAGATTATTAGAGAACAGTAATATCCTAAATAGTCTTTTTGTTCTTTTCCAAATAAAATGGGGAAGTCTAATGGCCACCTTGAATATCGCTCTTCCATTCAATTCAGCACACTCCTGGACAAGATCTCAAAAAAATTTTCTACAGAACAAAAAGTTTCTTTCAGCAGGTGACATCTGATAAGCCACACAGGATGCGCATTAGGGTTAGGGAGAGATAAGCTGCTGGTGGTCACCAGCAATCTTGGAAAGAGGTGTTTCAAGTCAGATTAAAGGTAAGCTTAAAGACATCAAAAGAAAAAACAGTGTAAACTGGGTGCCCCTATTGCAACGCCAGTAAAGGTCTTTTCATTGCTTCACTCTTCAGAGCTCTGCTTATTAACTCAAGTCCTCTGCATACTGAGGAAAAAGGAACAGAAAAAAGCACACCGAAGATTTTTCCTTGAAAAGAAAAACGGTAACAGGAACCCACGTGTTGCTCTCATATGACTTTTTACTTAAAAAACAAAACAAAAAACTAAGTTGCTAGAAGTGTTCCAATGTCAACAACTAAAACAAGTGTTTACCCAATAGAATAGAAAGATGCAAAGTTTGATTTTAGTGAACATACAGCATTTGTCTCAGCAAATGTAAGGACTGGCATATGACACACAGCCTTCAAACCCAGCACCACCTCAAGACTCTTGGTCCCTTTGAGACAGAGGAAAAAAGTGTTCTTGGATAGTATACCATGTTTTTAAATACTGATTTCATGTAATGATGAATGTATAGAATGCTTTGTGTTTCATTATACTTAATGCTTCATACACTTCAGCTCACAGGGCACCACTCCCCTGCTCATGTATGCTGTGTATTTATACCCTCAAAAAAAAAACCAACCCAATAATCCAACCATAAACATATTTTGACTGTAGAAAAAGCAGGAAGAGTTTTGGCTTGATTTTCCATTACCAAAAGCGAAAAAGGAGTTTCAATTGAAGTCCCAAACCCTATAGAGCTTAAAAGTCCCATCAGAACCGTATACAAATGGGATCTGGGCTGGTACCTCAGGCTAATGGATCTCACTGGGGATCATGGATGAAAGTGCACCTTCTCCCACACGCAACGGCAGCACCAGGATCAGTTAATACAAGGGTAAACGTATGAATCACGAGCTGCAAGATCCAATGCCAGTTACATAAGAAGCATTTTTAGGCATCATTTTGAAAGAAAAAAAAACCCGAAAAGCAGCAGGTGCCCAATTCCCATTGGACACCATAGCAACAGAGTAGGTAATTAGCAGTTACGCTGCTGGAACTGCTCCTCTGCGACCAGCCCGGGGCTCGCGCTGGTAAACAGGGAATTACCAGGTTATGGCAGCTCTCCCCAGGTCCACCGACCCCAAACAGAGCCTGGATTCTACCCTGCGAGGGAGGAAGGAGGTACGACGAGCAACAGCTCCGTAGAAAAGCACAAGGTACGACTGACTGCTTATAAAGGACCTATTTGGTGAGTTTACCAAATCGACTGGGTATTAGACATACAACAGCCGATTAACAGTGTTCACAGAAACAGCACACCCCTTCACAAAGAGCATAACCAGTCACATTCTTCTTTTTTTTTACAGCACACCCCTTCACAAAGAGCATAACCAATCACATTCTTCTTTTTTTTTTTCCCCCCTATATTTTCTCCAACTCCCATTAAAGAAAGTAACTTTGTTTTTAGCTATCTTAATTAAGTGAGAGTATAAAGCTGAGATGCTCGGGGGAGTTTACACAGATTTACTATGTGCAGTCCTTAAGTGCCTGCCTGCATGGCCCTGTATTTGGGGAGAAGACCCCCATCCTAAAAAGCATCCTTCCATTCCAGCTCTTGGAACGCATTGCTTCCGTGACAGTGACTACCAAACCCCTCTTTAGTCCTTACAAAGGCACTACCCCCACACAGACACTTCTAGTAACCACGTTAAGAAAATCAATTCCAAGTGTGAGCCTGGACAGGAACACTGAAAACAGCCACTTCCTTAGATAGTAGATGCCATTTTTGTCTTTTAAAGCTAAACCGAAGCAGACATGTCTCAATCTCTGAGAAGCAGCAAATATTTTTCTCCTATAGATAACTTGCCATGCTACCTCTGAGAAATACCGTGGAAGTGCAGCTACTGGCATATGGTCCCCGTAAAGAGTTTGTTATATCTATTCCTGGACTGCCTACAGCCACTGCCGTCCAAGAAACGTCTATTCCAAACTCTCAGCAATCTCTGGTGAGAGATTGGGAAAAAAATCAGCTTGATTCCCCAGCTCTCATGGTGTATGCCATGGAGCTTCAGGCTGAACGTACCCTCTCCACACTCACCACCTTCATCCAGGATGTGTATTTTAGTGACCTGGGTTCTCTTTTCCCCTTAGTGCCTGAAGACAGGTTGAAGCAATGTACAAGATACAAAGCCCCACATATTTTCAAAACAAGCAGCTCCCTCCACAGCCTGTGCCCTGTGCTCTCCATCATCAAGGTTATAGAGACCATCTGTCCGCCCAGCGTGAGGCAGAGGAGGAGGCTTCCTCCAGCATGCAAACAGGGACCCACCGTGGGCAGATGCTCCACGCCACCCCCTGGACAGCCCAGAACAGCCTCCCTCTGCCTCAAAAATGAACAAAACCAGTTCAATACACAGAAAACTTGGCACAGAGATGAAGCTACCTCAGGACACTTCTGGCTACCTGGAGGAACGCCGTTCTCCTGGAGAAATGTCATTATCCTCCGCACACAACCGTCCGTGTTCCCCGGGGAAGGGAAGGGAGCTGCTGGGGCTGTTTTTCCTTCTGGGAACGCATCCATACAGCTGTGTGCAGGCTGGAGCAGCGCTGGGCTAAATGCAAAGCAACCCAGAAATAACTTTTATGTTCCTGTCCATCCTTAGAAGGGAAAGCAATTAAGCTGGAGGGTAAGTCAAGAAGCCCCCTTTCCCACATCTCCCCCTAGAATCCTGGCATATGTCACTGAAAAGGACCCGTGGAACAGAGAACCCAGCCAAGCAGAACACAGGGGAAAGGGAACAAAGCTTTGTTTGACAAATTTTTCTATTCTCTCTCCCTGCAGCAGGGTGGAACAGAGAACCCAGCCAAGCAGAACACAGGGGAAAGGGAACAAAGCTTTGTTTGACAAATTTTTCTATTCAGAAAAAGCAGAAAGGGCTTTGGGAGACCAACGCCTCCAGAAGAAGGCATCACTGGGCTAAAAAGGCTCTGCAGTTTCCACCTGCTTTACACCAAGTCCAGCACCAATACCTGTCTCTTGAGATTAAGCAATTAGAATCCGCAGTGAAGCCAGTTTATGATCTAAGAAAGAATACTGCCAGAGAGCCATATGGAAGGGAAGTAAATATTTTGCCTTGTTAAGTAGGGGGTGCTCTTAAAAGTCAGCATCAGAATAAAGACTTGAATCTGAACAGATAACTGTTTACAGTTTTTTGTGTTTATGGTCCCTCAAAATCATTTCACCTCTTTTCATTTTTCGCCCCCTTACTGTTCAATTATTTGCAATTGCTTATAAGTGAACAATTAATATTAAGAAAACTGAAATAGTGCATCTGCTTCAATTCTGCCTGTAATCCATCTCATTCTTATTACATTAATCATTTCACAAATGAGCCAATTCCTTTTTTTTTTTTTCTTTCCCTGCAGCCACTTCTCAAACTACTTACTGTTTCACCTCTGACTCGCAGATTTGTCTATCCTTTCCACGGCTCAGGCACCAGCAACTTCAGGATCAAAACTCATTTAGATGTTTCTTTACAGCTCAACTAATTGAGTTCATTTTTTTCAATAGCTAAGGAAGTGAGAATGTAACTTAACCCCAGAAGTCATGAAGAACTGCATAGCAAATTTTAATATATAATTGTGCACCAGAAACCTCTAAGCAAGTTCAATGATACTGTGAAGTTGAAGACAAGTGGAAGACAGAGTTTTCTGCAGAAGTACAAAGTATGAAGACACATGAGCATATGGTGTTCCTCTGTATTGAATATATCTACAGAGGCATTATTCTAGCTTAAATTAAGAGTGATCATAAGTGGCAAGACACTAGACAGGATTATTTCCGACTGCCTTTCCATTTACAGGAAAGGTCTTACGAAGAAAGAAAAATCTCTTTAAAATTGGAACTTAACTAAGGAGTGCATCCTTTTACCTTACATTTAAGATAATAGTTACGATGCAAGTCTGGCTTTTCAGTCATGGCTCCGATTACAGAGGTCCTTACCTCTGATGGTAGACAAAGGCTTTTCAGAGCAGGAAGATATCTGTAGCAGAACACTTTATCATCAATTTAGCCTCAAAACATACAATCATCGGTCATAAAGATTTAGAAAATGATCAAATCAAGCTTCATCTTTCATTCGCATCAAGTATTTGTATTTTCCTTAATAAAATTATCTGTCTGCAGAGGGTTGTTGTCAAAATGTATTTCAGATACACATGTGGATTAGTTAGAGTTAGAGCAAGCAGCCAAGAAGCCTTCAACAAGAATAAGCAATTTTCTACACATGGAATTTATGTCTTTAATCCTCAGGCTTGGGAGGCCATTACATCTCCACACTTATTTTTCATATAAGACAAGATCTCCCTATGTTTTTTCTATAAGGAGAAAGAACAAACAATAAAACTTAGGGGGACATAGTTGGTGTCAACCTTCTGTCCCAGGGATTCATTTAGTCATTGATCCAACAATAATTACAAATCAAAATCCAACATCTGAAACCTCCCTCTGCAATTTAAACCAAAGGACTTGATGGATAAAATCTTCAGCATAAACTATACTTAAGTCTTATTCCAAGACAGGCATCTGCACATTACATTCCACACACAGATTATTAGAAGTCTGCGTGATTTGTCAACAAAACGGCAAAGTTATGTTCTAAGAAAAATTAAATGGAAACTAGATTTCACACTAAGGCACAACAAAAGTATTAAAACCTTAATGCACTTAACCTCTGGATTAACCTTTGGGATGAGGCCAAATGTGAAGGCAACCTGAAACATTTGGAGACATAGAACTTGCTCCCAGTGGACTTGATATGGCTTTCACGGGGAAGAGACACGTCACCGTTCAAGACAGAAGCTGTTTGATTCTTCAGACCATTTTTGGTAGATGTTTAATTCCCCATCATTCTTTGCTAACGAGCCATGTTAATTTGGCCCCAAAGTCATACTGATCTCAGTGGCCACATGGGTAACCAACTGCTACCTGTGTTTTGTTGCCATTGATTGCTTTTTCTCCAATTAAGACTAAATTAGAAAACCCGAAAAGATGAAGACAAAAGAAGCATATATTCTAGCACTATAAATCACTAGACAGAAGGCATAAAGAATGGAATTTAAATCTTAAACTTGTTTGATCTCATTTACTCAGTTAAATCTTTTAGAAGCACTGTAATTTGTAACTGTTAAGTCTCTGCATACAGAAATTTCAAAAACGCCCTACTATAAGAGAAAATCCCACAGACAGGATTCTTGGCTTCTTTTTAGATGCCTGGAGGCCTCAGTTTCAATTATAATGGCAGTACTTACAGCTAATGGTTTTCTTGCTATTAGTCAGATTCCATCTGTCCTAAAACCTGCCGTGGTTATTGACAGAGCCATCCCCAATACAAAATGCCCTTCCTTAGTCAATCTTGAGGTTACAGTTTCTTGAAATGATATTGGCACTGGATAGAGCAACTTAGCCTAGTTCTTATCTTCTGAAAAATGCCTTACAAGTTATTTTGGTGGATTTTCTTTTGTTCGGTTGTTTTTTTTGGGTTTGGTTTTTGGTTTGGTTTTTTTTGAATGAATTTATTTTATATGGCTTGGTTTCTCTGTGGGGTTTTTTTTTCCCCTTTCTTAAAATTGGTCCCCCAAATGCAAGCTTCAGTATGATTACAACTTTCAGGGAGAGTTTTAACAACTAATCCTGTCAGCTTTTGGAAGATTACTTCAAATACCTTCTTTATCCTCCATAAGTGTTACTCAAACACTCCCCGAGAGATCCCTGTACCTCAGCATTACCTGTTTTTTCCCCTCAATTCACTGTTTGGCATTTTCAATTGCTTCTTGACATCAATACATTATATTATTATTTATTTTCTTCAGATCAAAGCACTCTCCATCAGTTTATACTGACCCAGACACAACCAATGAGTATGTAGAGGGTTTTTTGGGGCTTGGGTTTTTTGGGTTTTTTTGCTTGCTTTTAAATCCTCGCAGCATTTTGTGTTACTGTTCACAGTAAGGTATTTCAGCCCTAACTTTTGCCAGCATGCTAAAGTGAAAGCAGATGATGTATCTACCCATTTGCCTGTAGTAAGAGCACGTTCCCTGTATCTTTGAAGTTAGTTCTTCCTGCTAAAAAACGTTTCATAACCTCATACACTGTGTGTGTGTGTGTGTCCCCAAAAAGTCCTTTAAAGAACAGGGGGGCACCAGAACTTCCTTAAGCATTACCTTATGTAGCTGATGTACATAGATACAGGTCCACCTGCCCCGTTCCAGCTCAGAGGATCCAAACCCTTGCTCCCACCAGGGATTTACGTTCTTCTTCGTCCCTTTGGCATAGCAAGCAGAGAGCAGGAATGAGAGTTGGCTATTAACTACTACAATTACTTTGCATCTTTTCTATATGTTCCTTAGAGAGAGAGACATATATATACAGCAGACCAGTCCCTACGGCAAGTAAGACTATTCCCACAGTGACACTCTCAGTGTTATTTTTTACTGCCGATACATTCCATCTCAGTATCTCCACTTCACAGAATCACAGAATCTTCTAGGTTGGAAGGGACCTTAAAGATCATCTTGTCCAACCATCCACCTATCTCTGATAAAAATAAACACCCCCACAACAAACAAAAAGCAACACCATCACTAAATCATAACTTCCAGCTCTACATCAACCCATCAATCTTTTGAACACCTCCAGGGATGGTGTCTCCACCACCTCCCTGGGCAGCCCATTCCAATGGCTGAGAACCCTTTCCGTGAAAAAAATTTTCCTAATTTCCAGCCTGAACCTCCCCTGGCGTAACTTGAGGCCATTTCCTCTCGTCCTGTCACCTGTGACCTGGGAGAAGAGACTGACCCCCATCTCTCTACACCCTCCCTTTCAGGGAGTTGGAGAGAGCAATAAGGTCTCCCCTCAGCCTCCTCTTCTCCAGGCTGAACACCCCCAGCTCCCTCAGCCTCTCCTCATAAGACTTGTGCTCTAGACCCCTCACCATATTTGTTGCCCTTCTCTGGACCTGCTTCAGCACCTCGATGTCTTTTTTGTGGTAGGGAGCCCAAAACTTGACACAGTACTCGAGGTGGGGCCTCACCAGTGCCCAGTACAGGGGGACAATCACCTCTCAGGCCCTACTCCCCACACTGTTCCTGACACAGGCCAGGATGCTGTTGGCCTTCTTGGCCACCTGGGCACACTGCTGGCTCCTGTTCAGCCGACAGTCGACCAACACCCCCAGGTCCTTTTCTGCCAGGCAGCTCCAGCCACTCTGCCCCAAGGCTGTAGCGCTGCAGGGGGTTGGTGGGACCCAAGTGCAGGACCCGGCACTTGGCCTTGTCGAACCTCATCCCATTGGTTTTCGCCCATCTATCCAGCCTGTCCAGATCTCTCTGCAGAGCCTCTCTACCCTCCAGCAGGTCGACAGCATTCATTCCAGAACTCTGCAGCTCCAGGATGTTTAAGCCTCAGCATCGCCCAGCTGAAGATACCACAACAGACGTCATTTGTTCTCCTCGCTATCTCTCCTCACCTCCTTGTGCCCTTGGCTTGCTGTGCTGAGATAACATGAAGATTCTCACCGGAAAGCCCGGGTGACCTCTAGATCATTACTTCAATTTTCAAAGTTTACCCAACAAAGCCTGTAGCCCAGCATGCTTAACCTCCTTTTCTTTGGATTTAGAGACATCCAAGGCCTCTGCCCTGTATTTCCAGCCCCAACTATTGTCTTAAGCAGCTCCTTTGCTGCCACCTTTTAGTCTCTTTTTGCTCTCTAACAAGCACCACTAACACAAAAGAGGAGCTGCTGTTTACTCTGCAAACCAACATCCTATATTTAGGTAAGAGCTCACTGGTATGAAAGTGTTTTCAAAGGAGACAAAACGGGGATGGGAGGGGAAAAAACGCAGGTGTAAACCAGTCTCAGCCATACAAGAGTGAGTTTTAACCAAGTTCAAAGACAGCACTTATTTGGCTTTGTGCTTTCTGTTCAAAATATGATAATGTGGTTTTATTTGGCTGTTGTCAAAGCAGTCCATAAACAAATGCAGTTATTTTTAGCAGCGCCTGAGCTGCTAGCAAAATTTAAATAACGCCCAATGAGTGGTACTGGCACAAGCAAATAAAAGGATAATAATATTTGTCTGGAACTCAATACATTAATTGCTTAACCAGGCTTTCCCTTCTAGGGGGTCAACACTCAAAATATGTAAGAAATTTAGTATCTTCATCTTTGTAAACCCACACAAGTTTATATGCAATAGGCGTAGAACTGGGGGAAGAGCATCCTTTCAGATGCTCATCCATCAACAGCCCATTTTTATAGTACTCTGACATTACAAAAGCAATAACATTCCACTCATGGAAATAGCTAAGCTCAAAGATCAAACGTTGATGATACTCCAGAGGCTTCTTTACATACATATTGAAATTTAAGATTCCTTTTCTTTTACAGTAAATCAACTGTCCCATTTGAATAGTCACTTCAGTTTATGAAATGATTTTGATGGATCACCGCTACCTGGCACAACGAGTTCCCAAACCAATCTCGCCTCATAAAAGGCAGTTCTTCTGGATAATGATTCCTGAGCCCTACCCGAGCTTCCAGTGAGGATTATTGCAGGTGTGCTGGTCAGCCACTGCCCAGCGGAGGCCAAGGGCAGCAGAGGTACAACAGGGTACACACATCCCTACATTTACAAGCTGTACAAAGTTTCTGCTCCACAAACGGCTGTTCAGAGAGGGCTTTGCAATTCCAGATCACGTCAAGTGTCATGCAACTAAAATATTTTCAGCACAGTTCCCTTTTTGGATAGTCACCAGCTTTTAGGCACCGATCCCTTTGCACGGCAGCAAATTTGCCCACAGAAGCAGAGAGGTGGGGAGATGGCAAGAGACAGGATATTTTTGTGTATTGCAAGTCTGTCCTGCTCATTAGACCAATACAGAAGAGATGTAATTCCTATACAACTACAGCAGTATTAACTTTAATCTAACTAGCATAGAGACGATAGCAGCAAGGACACGGTGATTCCCATGGCAACATTAGCACAAAATGTACCAGTTCGACTAAAAACACTTGGTCTTTCCTCGGGCAACCGAAGCCTTTTCTGCAGCATCTTCATTGTTACAATTATTTAAGCTATAATGAGAAGAAAGTTAGGAGGTATGCTTATTAGTGGTGGTTTGGGCTTTTTTTTTTTTTTTTTAACCTGAAACAGAGAAGTATGTAAGTTTCTTCAAAAGAATTCCAAATATCCAAATACAATTACAGTTAATAGCATAATAAATTCCATCGTATAGGGTTTAGAGGACATCTGGGCTTTGTTACTTCTGTCCAGAAAGGTGTACACGGTGCAGATTTACACCTTATTTGGGCTATCTTTTCTCTTGTTAGCACTGCTTCCTTCTGCTGAGAAGGCAGAAGGCAGGGAATTTGTGTTCCTCGCCCCCAGTTGACAAGCAGCAGCTCAGTGAATTCGACGCAGCGCCGGCCCCGTGCGCCGCAGCCACTCTACAAGCCAATATTTCCTCCCAACGCTCCCGTGAAGTGCAGAGATAGCTTCCCCTCCCGCAAACACCCCTCCAGCATTTGTCGTAACAGGCTCCCTGGGAAGGCGAAAGGGATAGAGATATCTTCCCTGCAATGTTTATTCTCCGGCGCAGCAATTCCTCTGGAGAAGGAGCCGGGCTGCAGCTGTGAGCCAGCAGTCAAGTCATCCTTGCCTGGTTAAAAAATAAGCAATCCATACCATTTGTCACTGGGCTATTTTTGTTTCAGCTGTTTCTATCAAACCTCACAGGGCTGAATGTCCGATGAGTTGTGTGCTCATTTGACTACTAAGTTACATTGATTATTCCCCCCTGCCCCCCGCCGTTAGCCATACAGTAGTTTTATCCAGCCTACAGTTTTGGTTTCAATATCCTCGGGGTGAGCTGCATAATTACCGGAACAATGCACTTGCAAATTCAGCATTAAGCTCATCCAAAGCCAATATAAATGCAACATAAGTATAAATAATCCTATCCCGAGCTGTTGTCACTAAAACTTCTTATTCTTTGAATTCTCCAAGAAAACCCTTGAAAACGCGCAGTTATTCCTGAAGGAACAGAATCTTGTGAATTGTACTGCTCTGAACATCAGTAAAGCATTAAGGTTTAAGTAAACTTCTCTATGAAAGCTTGACTACTAAAAGAGCTTTGTTATTATACCATGTGAACCAGACCGACTGCTTGTTTTATAAGATGAGTTTAGCTCAGCCACCACACTACAGCAAGAAATACTAATTTCTCTGCTTGTTTACAATACCACACAAGATTTCAGAATGCAAAAATCAGTGCAGCCCAGACCCTAAGACACTGCCCTGCTTACGTCACCCAAAAATACTCCTGGAAGCACTCTAATCAACCCCAAGATCTTTGGCAGTAATACCAAAGTTAACTCTGAAGGTAAATTCCTATAAAAAGCATTATTTTAGTACCTCAAAATGCATACTACCTATCAGACCCAACTAATTCATTTTCCACATCTCTTGACTGCGACACAAAACATCTCAATACTCCTTTCCTCTTGATGTTTGAGAGGCCACAGTAAATTTAGATGGAAGTCTTCCTACTTACATCAGTGTTCTCCTTGAGTTCAGGAGGCTCAGAAGCTTTGGACAGCAAATAAGGTTCCTGTCATTAGTTAATATTTCACTGAAAGAGCTGAGGGGGGGCGTATATTATAAACTTCAAGCATCCAGACTTGGAACATGATGAATTTTATTTAGAAAATGTAATTAAAGTTTAAAAAAAATTAATTAGATGATAGATACTAATTTTGACCTAAATTATTTTTCCCACTGTCAGGCATAGCTGATATTTATCTGTCTTCATTAGCTCAGTTTGTTTTGTTTTTTTTTCCTGTCCCCAGACCAGCTCTCACTGGGCTCTGTCCTTTCAGAGAGAGCACTACAGACTGAAGTCATGTCTAGGGGAGAGAGCAATTTTTCTGCATTCACTCGCACTCATTTCAATAGGACAGATGCACAAAGATCAAGAACGTTACCATTAAAAACCCAACAATTAACTGGTTCAGTTAAAAAAAGTTAATACCACAAGTTGTTAAAGTGGCACCACATACTTCTTGTATCACATCCTGGGAATTGTTCACTTTCTGGGAATTTCCATGCTTAACGTTCCATATGGAAGTGTTGAACCGGTTCACCTTATCTCTTAGTAATTAGTGGAAGGTTAGAAGGCAATTACTGGACATAATGAGTCTCAGTTCCAGGTTCTAAGAGAATCCTCAATTTACAGAGAATCTTTAACTTGCAATATATTAGACATCATTACATATAAATTCCATTTCTCAAATCATACAGTCTTAGGTAGCACAGACCAAGACAATTTGGTAAGAATTTTATGTCTCAAGAAGTTACATGGCATAAAAATGTCAATAGCTCATAGACAGAGCGAGAAAGTTTCTCTCCACTTTTTAACAGACTCTTGAAAACTAACAGCCTGAAAGCATTCCGTATTCTCAAATCAGGTGCAATTAATATGAAGAGTCCTCTAGCAGAGATCAGAGCAGCCAGGCCAGTTGTCTGCACCAGCAGGTATGCAACTGCTTTTGCTTGTAGATGAACTGAAATAACAATACAGGGAATTTATATTGATATGTCCTAAATATATTTTGAAAAATTAAGTGAACATATGGGACAGTAGGGCAAGTTACACAGGTAAAGTATGTACAGGAAAAGTCAAGAGTCAAGTGCTGTTTCCTACCTGGCAAATCTTTGCTCCTAAATGTACTAGTTGTGCCTTACGGAAGGAAATACCTAAAGAAAAGAAAAATTCCTACATAATGGTTTTCACAGAGTGTGGCTATTCAGCAGATCACCACAGACGTTTGGAAAGGGTGAGATCCTCTACAAGCCTTGCTCAGGTCTGTGTAAGAGCCTTTGAGAAAGGGTATATATAATGCAGAAGACAGCGTCAGGTAAGTATGCTCACCACCAAACATTCTAAAACAAAGTCAGTTTTACATTTTACTGAATGTAACTAGAAATTGGGAAAATTACACAAACGTTACTATTGACTGTTTGAGAAAACCACAAAAATGCTGAAGCACTGTAATATTTTGATCCTGTCTCTCAAACGATGACAGCAACTTGAAAAGTCAAGAAAAATAAAACAAGCAAACAAGTCCCTTGCCTCTGTTGTACATCACCTATGGAAAGCTACAGACGCCGCAGCGATAGCACTGAAAACAAGTACCACAATCAAAAGCTTATATTATATTAATATTATGAGTTAGGTTTTTTGTTTTAATTGGGTATTCACACATCTGAGTTAAACTGCCTTGTTCTTTTGCTTATTGCTGCTTTCACTTGAGCAGATACTAAGGTAAGATCCCACTACAGAATAAAAAAAAATTCAGGTCTGCCCCATTCTCCATGTTGGATTTACCAGCCTAGGATATGCAGCTACCCAGGGAAGACCAGCAGAAGAAACAGCAAGCATTTATTTGAACTGGGTTAAGTGGACTGAGAGAGTCTCAAGAAAACGGTTCCTGAGTCTGGGTTATGTTTCCTGAAGCGACTTCAGATTTGTGTGAAGAGATGAGAACATTTAAATAGATGCTTATGAAAAGATACTATCTTGTTTTCAAATTTCATGGAGTGGTTTAGGTGGCAAGGGACCTTAAAGATCACGCAGTTCCAATCCCCCTGCCATGGGCAGGGACACCTCCCACTAGATCAGGTAGGTCTAGTAGGTCTCAATTTCAATATGTATTTCATCTTTTCATTCCTTCCTCTTTACAAAGTTTCACCATGTAGTACTTAGAAAGCAATTCCAAATCATTCCAACTCAACTTCAGTTCCAAGAATCTCCAGCATGACTTTTTTCCCCTGCTTCCACGCTCCTTACAAGTACTTACAGCAAATCAAAAGGAAAGAACATGGTAGGTCCCTGCAGGCAGATGAAAACCCATGATGTATACTTTTTGTCACTTCCACAGAAAGTGAATATAATAGTTTGAGTGCTTATTTTCTGTACTCTTTATGAAAGATAGTCTTGTGATACACACCTCCAGTATTATTAAGTTTGATGATTTCATTCCTGACATTTAAACTTCCTGCTCATGAAAGACTAGAAACACTTTTGTTTGTTTCTAGTAAGTTAATTCACAGAGCTGCATGCAACAGTTAAGAACATATGAAAAGATGACTGCATGATACTGCCTTCAGATCTTATGAATAAGATTATTCATAGGCAAATAACTCAATGAAATTAACACATACCACTAGTGACAAGGCATAATTTCGTTAGTCAACCATGTCAAGGTTAGTACAGGTCACTACATTGATGTTTGCTGATCATTTCTGCTTTCAATTAAATGTGCATAAACGAATCTCAACAGACACCAATGTCTTGTTAAATTCTAACATTTCTAATAGCGCTTAATTGCTCTTACCCTAAAGAGAAAGCCGTAAGAGGACTGCATTCATCACGATTTGTCATGTAGTCATAATACTATAGAACTCATTTTTAAAAAAACAGACAAGATATTGTATTAGTTCAAGTGATGATCTTGAATTCACAGTATTTAAAGATTCGTTTTCATACTCATGTGAGTAGTAATATGAACAAATGAATACCTAGCTAGTGGATTACATCCCTCTTTACATGCCTTCTTGCACTTAACTTCTATGTGCTGCCGTATTAAAAAAAATACAGACTGCTCGGAAGAGAAAGCCACCAAAAAAAAATGTCCTAGAGACAGAGGAGCCTGCAGATTTGAGTGTGACTACAAGCCCAAAATTAGGCTGGGATTGCAAGGTGTGTGTGTGTGGAAGGGGTTAAGTCCTATTTCTGCCTTTCTGATCTCCCACTCCTAAATAAAAAGTCATAAATCCCGTTTTTATTCTAAAAACACCTGACTGAGCTTGAATGTGTTTTCCCTGTGAAAATTAGTGCAAGGTGAATGTTGCCAAGACAGAGCGAGTACGAGCCGCTGGATCTGATCCCAACTCTGCAGCCCATCAGTTTGCACAGACAACACAAGAAGATTCACTTTTTCAGCTAAGATGCTTCCAAGATCGTTGCCTGAGATGTTTCCAGAGATAACTCTGTCAAATAGTGCTTTTATACAGATGTATCTGCAAGAGTAAAAAGCTTGAAGAAGATACATTAATACTTGGAGGATATCTCAAATTATGGCATTAGGTAAGAGATAGCACTAGTAAAGATAGTTGCATAAAAATCCATCACTTAGAGAAACACTTTCCAGATGTAATTCCTAGCTTTCTGCTTCTGAATTTTTCTTCTAATTATTACTGCAGCATATTCTAACGGGAAGATGTAAACAGCTTCTGTAAAAATGGTATATTTATAACACTAGGAATAAGAAAAAAAAAGCCATCATTTGGTCCAGTGAAAACAAACCTCAAAGATGTGTCCATTCCAGCTGTTGCTGAAGTCCACAAATCATACGAGATCCCACGCTCACGCCTCTATAACCTTCCAGTTACACTCAGCTGATCCTCAAGTCCTGTTTTGAACACTAAGTGAAAGACCTGAAGGGCTTCAGAGTCATAGCGTGGGCCTTTTGATGTCAGCGCATTCAAGATTTCACAGGGGAGTAAAATGAGCTTGATCAAGACTGTTCTTTTGGTGAGTAAGGGGTTATATTTTTTGGAGGGAAAACTAAAATCCCAAAGCCATTTCCTCTCTCGTGCATCTTTTGATGGGCCAGCAAGTCTTTATTCTGTAAGGTTCAGAATACAAAGCTGTCCTAAAATAGCTTCTCTCTACAGAGATACCCCAGCTCTAAAGCGTGCCACCAGAGTGTTTTCAAAAAAAACTAGAAGGTGAATATAGTGACCATGGAAAATCATCATTTATAGCTCTGTAAAACAACCCTGAAGTCCAGTCTGGACAGTTTTCTACCCAAACAAGTTCTCAGTAGCTTGAGATAAAATTTTGTCAGTCCCATGCCCTAAAGAGATGTAGAAGAGAAAAAAAAATGCACAGTTTTACTGCTGTAGAAGACTGATTTCTTTTTTTTTTTTCATTTGCGATATGTTAACCTGTAGATGAAATTGTAATATTACAGAAACACCAATTAATAATAGTTACAGACTGGTTAAAAATAAGGCGAGTGTTTAAATCCACAATTACGGGTGGCACTTTCATATTACCCCATTATGGAAGTGCTCTATGCAGCCACAAACTCTAGCACACATCTGCTTAGAAATAGATTTTCATGCTTTCAGAATTAGACTGCATGAAAGCATTTTCCCACAGAAAAGTTAGTTTTGAGAAGGGTTCTATGAAGCAGGTGTTCTGTTCCATGTTCTTATGTCACAGCACTGCTGGGACTTCTCTACAGGCAGGGAGAGGTAACTAAAAATCAAAGTATTAGTCTTTGCAGCTATGAAGCGTTAATAATGACCAGAAAGTATGTGAAATGTAAGAGGACTTTTAATCTAGACATACGCACAGTGAAGCCACAGCAGGTTAGTTTCTGAAGCTGTTGCTTATTTTTAATATTTAAATTTTTGCCATGCAGATATCTTACTATTTTTCCCATCATGAACCACTTTGTTCAATCCTGCAAATTACTTGCCTACCCAGGAACTAACCAGTCACTTTCACATTCTTTGGCTCTACTCTATTTACTGTGCTTTTTCGTTTTGGTACGTAGGCTATTTATCCGCAGACATTTCAATAAATCTGCTTTTGAACTTTTCATGCTACAGCAGTGATTTTAGACGAGTTACACAAGTTACACTGAAGCACCCCATTTTCTTTCACCAACAGAAAAAAGCTTACTCTCATGCAATACATCATAACTTAGAGCAGCAGAACAGCATGTTTAAGAGCAGTATAGGTCAAAGGACAGCAAAAATGTATTTATTCTCATTATTATATTACAGAAACTACATCCTCAAACACCACAGCAACTACTACCTTGTAAATACATTTCTACTCCTTTCTCATTGGGTTTACCTTATGCACTCACAGAGATTGCAGGTCCACGATCTACTGTGTGATTTTGAAACATATTTGGGAGCCAGCCAGTTAAGTCTCATCCTTTGGGACTAATCTTTGCACCATTGACAAACCACCATGACTATTTCATCATGTGTATTTTTGCTTCCTCACCTGTTTGAATGGCAGCAGACCAGGGCAGTTAAACCAGAGAAAAAGTCTACAAACTGTTCACTAGAAATCTGACATAAAGGCTTGAGAAATACAATACGCAAAAATATCTCATCCTTTGGGACTAATCTTTGCACCATTGACAAACCACCATGACTATTTCATCATGTGTATTTTTGCTTCCTCACCTGTTTGAATGGCAGCAGACCAGGGCAGTTAAACCAGAGAAAAAGTCTACAAACTGTTCACTAGAAATCTGACATAAAGGCTTGAGAAATACTGAAAAAATGTATTTCCTGTTCAACATATGCCCCAAGCCAATTGCCTGAAGGATAACCTGGCAAGTGTCATATCTACAAACTCCTGTGCAAGTTTTTCTGTGGATTCTGTGAATAACTACGTTTTGAAAGCAGTTAACCCTCAAACACCACAGCAACTACTACCTTGTAAACACATTTCTACTCCTTTCTCATTGGGTTTACCTTATGCACTCACAGAGATTGCAGGTCCACGATCTACTGTGTGATTTTGAAACATATTTGGGAGCCAGCCAGTTAAGTCTCATCCTTTGGGACTAATCTTTGCACCATTGACAAACCACCATGACTATTTCATCATGTGTATTTTTGCTTCCTCACCTGTTTGAATGGCAGCAGACCAGGGCAGTTAAACCAGAGAAAAAGTCTACAAACTGTTCACTAGAAATCTGACATAAAGGCTTGAGAAATACAATACGCAAAAATATATTTCCTGTTCAACATATGCCCCAAGCCAATTGCCTGAAGGATAACCTGGCAAGTGTCATATCTACAAACTCCTGTGCAAGTTTTTCTGTGGATTCTGTGAATAACTACGTTTTGAAAGCAGTTAACAGAGACAAGTGCATCTTACACCTCCTGGGTATGTTGTACACCATCCTGGTACACGTATGCTTCAGATGTGCTCTGTGAGAGACCACACACTGCTCATCTCTGCCAAAAATGCAGGTTCAAATTGTATTGACATTGTTCTTCTTTAGGAAAGAGTTATTTGCTCAAATGACCTAGCTCAGTATAATAATAAGGCAGTAAAATGATTTTAGATCAAGTATTATTCTACAGAGCAAAAAACATCCAGCTGAAATAAAACAACATTTAAGGGATTTCTGGGTAACAAGACTATCATTTCTGCCAGCATAGACTTAATGAAAGCCCTTTCCTTCACAAGGAAAGGAAGCCTATAGCTAAAAATCACCACTGGAAGAAGAGCTCAGCATATATTTGAATATATTACCATTAACTTCCTCAAGGAAGCTTATTTTACAGAGGACATCTCAGACCTTAACCTTATTTTTGATAGTTTCAGAGAAGTTTATTAATATTCTAATATTGTTTATCATAACTACACTGAAAGAAATCAGTAGTTGCATTCAACTGTCATTCTTGTACATGGGCCAAAAGCACACCAAAACCATAGGCATTCAAACTCAAATATTCAAGCTCAGGAAAGGTCAAACCTCGCTTTTTTTCGCACGTCCACCTCTAGCTCCAACCTTAGAAAAAAGGATTTAGGCTAACTCTCATAGAAGTGCCACTGAAGTCACTCTGGGATGGCTCTCACTGAAATAGCATACTCACCTCTTCTGCAGTATCGCCAAGGAAAAATTTAGGTTTTTGGAAACACCACTGAATGCCTGCATTTGCAGAAGCGTCATTAAGTCTAATTTCACATATGCAAAACAGCCTAAACTGCGACGGGGTCAGCAGCTGCCTGGGGCTCAGTACCTCTGACAAAATTGACTCGGAACCGTACCAAAATCCTTCTCACTCCACTTTTGTACTGATGTAGAATACGTTGCTAAAATTAAGCAATGCCAGGTTCAAAATAACAAAGGTCTTTTGCTGTGTTATCACCACAGAAGCACAGACAGTCAGAATTAACAGTTGCAGCTGTGCATAAGAGGTAAGAGGACTCTAAAGGTCTTTCCTTCATACAGCACTTCCCGAGCATCCTTTCCTACAACGGTTCGTTGTGTCCTCACAAGCTCATAGATCCCTCTCAGAGCATCGTTCCCACTGGGGCAGGGCCCTGCTAGGGCTGCCTGGGCACGGGGATAATGTTCCCCATCAACTGATCAACCAACCATCACCTTCATCCTTGGGTTAGCTTCAAATCCATGAATTGGAAATTACCAGCTGTCAGTCCCTGAGCCACACAGGAGTCCTTTTTCTTGAGTACAGACATTACTTTTCCTTTTCCAATCTACCAACATACGTACCAGGGGGAGCTTACATAAAGCTTTGATGTTTTAGTGTGATGGTCTTGCCACTTTGTGACAAGAAGTGCTCTCTGTTCCACAGCTTATTTCCTAAGTGAGTGCCAAGAGCAGCAAATGGGGACAGAAAAGGCTAGTAAGCAACAGAGGCAGGAAAATAAGAAGATAGGCTAAATTCTCACTTATTCTACCAGCTCTTAATACTTAACTATACTTATTTTAAAACATTTAATTTTAAATTGAAGGGAGTCAGAACTAAAGGATAAAAATCTTGATAACTGAACTGAATACACAGAAACCCCATTAGAGACCCCTTGCACTGCACTGATACCATGATGTTAAGGAAAAGACTCATCTCACTTCCCCGGAGTTAATGACATTTTAGTTATCGCTAGAGCCCACTGAACCTACAGGCTACCTGGGCAAAGTTGACCAAATGCAACTGAAATTAAGACAACTTAATAGACCTGAATACCTACACAGGGACGACACCAGCAGGCAGGAAGAACAATTTTCACTTGCCTAAATACATATTTATTAAGGTTACATTTACACCTGTACCGCATACAGTACTAAGGGCAGCTAATAGGAAGTTGCTATTAAAATCATCATTACTGGAACAGTGAATTATGAACAGAAGGAGCAAGCGTGAGATTTAATTTCTTGGTTTCTTTACATTCCTAACATTTCAACAAATACTAATCTGTCATTAAACGCCATTCATACACCAGCCCTAACTGCAAAACAGCTTCTTAAGCTACAAAGAATGTTTCCAGTACACCAGATTTTCAGATTCCACACCCTAAAACTGGTTTACAAAATAATCTTTCGTTCAGTTCACTGGTAAATATATGTAGAAACTTCCCCAAATGTTCAGATTAATGAAGGTTCAAACTTGAGAACTTTGTTTTGAACATTACAAAGAGGTAAGGTTCATCTGCACGCACAACGTGGCTTTTGTAGGCCCAGCAGGCCTGGGCTCAGCACCCCATTTTGCTGTGAACTGGCCTCCTTTGCAGCTGCTACTGCCTTAAATGTTTAAGTTTGGGGGTTTTTTTTAAATTCTAAACAATCATATATTGCCTGAAGAACATGCAACTGGAGTTATTTGTGATAAACAACACACGGAGAGATTCTACACCGGTGTGTCTAATTAGCAGAAAATCAGTTTACAGTTTAAGAATTACCCCAACCCAGACAGTTAAAATCCTTAGCTGGTGTGAGTTATCTCGACTGAAATTAAAGGCCAGGTTGGAGGGGGCTTGGAGCAACCTGGTCTGGTGGGAGGTGTCCCTGCCCAGGGCAGGGGTTTGGAACTGGATGATCTTTAAGGTCCCTTCCAACCCAAACCATTCTACAACTCTATGGAATTAACCTGAGAAATATGGTGTTTGCAGCAGCCTGGGGCAGGGACTATTGATATGAGGAACACAGACCTAAGGCAGATCCATCAGCACGTGGAAATGAGTGCTCAGAAATCCTGTAGCTTAACACCAAGCACATTAAAGGCAAGACACTGTCACTGAAGAAGCACAATTGCTGCAAAGCGAGTGCCCCTGAGCCGTACAGCATGTTCATAACACATCTGGCTGAAGCAGCTCAGTACTTACAGGTTTCCTGAAAGAGTCAGAAATGTTAATATGATTCATTACGCACGCATTAGTGCCATGTTTAAAACAAGCTTTGCTGCACTCCGACCTAAAGCCTGGAGCAAATGAACCAGCTGCTTAGATTGCACATCTGCTGGGTTGTATCCTAACTCCACAGCCTTGCTTTGTGGCCAAGAAAGTACATTGAGGAATACAATTTAATAAAAGTTTTTAGAAATATTTCAGAGAATCCAGAAGAATTTTTAGCAGTGAGCTTTGTGATCAGTCACGAGCTATCCTTGATTTTATTATTTTCTAAAGCAATCCATTGTTTTCATCCTTACTGTCTACTGCTTTTTAAAATCAGGACAACAGGACAGTGTTCCATTTTATGCCCTCAGTAATACCTTAAAATACTTCTTTTCATTTGCAAACTCTCAAGAGCCTTGTGAGAGCTGACACCCGAGAGGTGAACAAATAGAATTTTCTATATTTTGTGCCAATGTTCAATAGATTGGATAGGTCCCTCCATTTCCACGAGGAAAACCAACCCCTGGGATATTTCAATTCTGTCAAAAATACTGTCTATATATACATTTATTAGATCCTTTTCTCCACAGTACTTAAATTTTAAGAGTTAGGCAATGTGTAGATAGAGCTTCACAACCTGGAGTTGTACACTGCAGGTATGAGTCAAATGAGTCATTCTATATTCACAAGGTAGTTGCTTTAAGATAATTAATATGGGGAAAGTTAGGTATGTAAAGAAGATTACCCTATCTAGAACAATTTTTTATGTAGCACATCTTCAGGCAATTTGGACTGCAAGATAATATGGTTTTTTTAGTGCACTTCTAAAGAATTCCCAGTGCACTGAAAAAAAAAAAAGTATTTCTAACACACTAAGTTTTTAATATATATCCAAACCTGTACCTTTTAACAGCCATGCTAGGATATATAATCTTAAGTGCTGTCTGTGTCGAGAGCTTTTATATACTTCAGTCTAACAATTTCATGTATCACTTAAACAGCAACTGTTCCCAGCACTGATATATTCTACAGTCTCTTGGGAAGAGTCTACGCTACAACTCCAGCAGCAATTGTTGTGGCCATTGGGGTGCAAAAGGCAGAGTTCATCATTTTTTTCAGAGGTATTCACAAGCCTCATCTTTTGTTATCTACTGATGTCAAATAATGACTACTTTTAACATCAAAAAAATTGAGCGTTGTTCTTAACAACACTGTTGCTGCAGTGTTAATTGCAGGTATTCATTAATACCTGACATATAGCAAAAGTTAATACCTGAAATATATACAAGGCTCCCTGCGTGGTTGGGTCTAATCAATGGAGGAGATGTAACAGAAGTAGATCAGAATAAGGAACTGATGAGGAAAGGAGACTTAAAGACACTT
Organism: Calidris pugnax; assembly: GCF_001431845.1. Lineage (NCBI taxonomy): Eukaryota > Metazoa > Chordata > Aves > Charadriiformes > Scolopacidae > Calidris > Calidris pugnax. Next base: position 720,644 of record NW_015091127.1, on the reverse strand, counting down.
CTGTGTGTCCAGCACGGGAAAGGGAGTATTGGAAAAATCTTGTGATGATTTTAATGGGCAGCTCTCGTGGGCAGAGTTACTCTTCACAGTGAAGGAAGGCGACGGGATCTATAGGAGCTGAGAAGCACCACAGACTTCCAGCTGCTGGAAAGAACTGTCTTACAGAACACATTCATTGCATCAGTTAACTCACACTTTGATTACACAGGATTAAAAAAAGACCATTAATACTCCGTGCTTCTGCAGACACGCCAACTAGAGTAACTGTCTTTTTTCGGTGCCAATTAGTAAGAACACAGAAGCCTTGAAAAGACAAAGCCCTCAACGATTAGCAAAATTAATTCATCAGTTGAGTGATGTTATCGTGTATACACTTCATATTGACTTAGAAAGCTGCCAATCTGAATACTATAGAACTGTTACAGGCAAAATAATTTGAATAGGCTGGATGCTGGAGAAGTAAAATCTAGTATTTGTGTTTAGGATATTCTGTGACTCTTTCAGAGAATTCAGTTCAGGACTGGAAAAAGAGGTAGGATATACACACCCTTCCAAAATAAGGGCTGCTAATTTTATATTTTATTTGAATAGGTTGAAAACACATTATGCTCTACCAAAATAGGTCTCTAAGAATGGAGTAACACTGCTCCAGGGCTTAAACACCGTGCTCCAAGAAATGTCTTCATCCAGTCCCTCTGCTTCAGTCTAAACCTAACACTTCTACTGGGATTTCCACAGTATAAAGAAAGCATCTTCTGTCTCCAGCAGTTCCCCTTGGAAAACTACGAGCCACTCTCCTCAGCATTAGATCTATCTGCAGTTTCTTTAGCATTTTCTAGTGGCTCATTTTTTCCCCATTTTTTCAGTCTGTGTTTCTCTGTGGCTTAAAAAATTTTAACACCAAAGATTACATAAGGGTGAATACATTTCTCTAACTGGAAGACAGACTGACCAAGCTACTAAATCCTAAAGCATGCTATTCTTCAAACACAAAAAACAAACAAATGAAAAAGAAAAAACACAAACCCACATACAAAAAAAAAACAACCCAAAATGCCAAAACAAAATCCCAAACACAGCACAGGAAGCTTCAGAGCTGCCAAATGAGATCTTTAACAGAAAGAGGCCACTTCTCCCGGAAAAGGGAACCCTCCAAGCTTTTAACTTAACAGCTACTGCCCAAAATACTAGGACATTTAAGAATACCTTCTTGTGCTGTGACCTTCAGCTAACACAAATGGAAAAAACCACTGGTTTAGTACTATGGCATGTTTCAGTTTTCCACATTAAGAGATTTAAGGGAGTCAGTTGAAGCCACTAAAAGGCAAGCCTGACAAGAACGTTCCACGTGAACGGGCTCCCTAAAGCAGCCAGCCACGGTCCTTGCCAGAAAGCTATTAATATTCCTCTGCTCGAAGGGAAATTAAGAGCACTACAGGAATTTCCCATCATGCAGTTTTATCTCCTCCTTCTTTGTGCTCCTGTCACTGGTTCCCCTAAAAGTGCCGACATCAGCCCTTGACAGCTTTCCTCCTCGGATTCCGTCTCAGTCAAGCTGCCAGGAACAGTTTTGTCTGAGCAGGAATGGGATCGATTTACGGCAGTCACTAGCACGGGGTGCCTAAATCTTCTGTGATAGGGCTTTGCTTATCAATAACACCAAGCTGGCAAAATACATCGCAAGGCCGGTTGCTTGGCCGAGGTACCACATTCATCACCAGCAGCGTGTCCTCTCCTCCCTGCCTCATCTACAGCATTAAGTGCTTCGAAAGCCACGGAGACAAGCACACTGCACACAGCCTAGGTTTCGGGCTTTTAACCCAATGGAAGATGCTCAAACGTCAGTCAGATTAAGCAGAGGGCCCATGTCAAAGTAGTGTGTTGATGGAGAAAGATAACCATTATAACCAGAAATGCTTTTAGTTACTAATGGTGACCACAGGATCCAGCATTTCTTCTGCTGGTTGATAGTTCAGGTGACTAAATACTGTTGTAACCAGCCAAGAGCACAGAAGAACAAGAAAGTAAGAAGCAATTATCTCTGGATATTTGAAGAGTGATCCTATTTACCACAGCTACAGACCATGTTACATGTTGGAGCCATTGCAGAAGGCCAAGGCTGCTGCTGAACACAAGGGATTTTAACTGCCACCAAGAATACCCAGAACCACAGCTTACTTTCTGTTGAGTATTTGCAGAAATAGTCTGGAGAAGAGAAGACTGAGAAGGCATCTGACCAGCTCCTATAAATACTTAAAGAGAGTGTGTCAAGAGGATCGAGCCAGTCTGTTTTCAGTGGTGCCCAGCGACGGGACAAGAGGAAATGGGCACAAAATTTAATGTAAGAAGTTCCATCTAAACATGAGGAAAAACTTCTTTCCTGTGAGGGTGGCAGAGCCCTGGAACAGGCTGCCCAGAGAGGTGGTGGAGTTGCCTTCTCTGGAGACATTCAAACCCCACCTGGACACATTCCTGTGCAACCTGCTCTGGGTGAACCCGCTCTGGCAGGGGGTTGGACCAGATGATCTCCAGAGGTCTCTCCAACCCCATATCAAGCTGTGATTCTGTGAAATACTTGTCATGCTTCAAGTTTTTGAGAAGGATCCTTACCCAAAGGTCAGTACAGCTCAACCCACAGGCAGGGAAAGAGGAAAGGTAAAAAGGGAAGAACTGAAGTTTGCATTGTTTTGAGGGGTCTGCCCTGACAAGAAGGGGCTCCCGTAGTTCTGAACTGCCTCCTCCCCAACAATTACATGACTCACCGAGACATTTGTGTAGGTCTATGGGATGAAAAACGGTACAATTAAGCAATAATTTAAGTGACAGCGCTGCCAGAACTTCATCAGTTGATATCAAATACACAAGGTACTTCTCTATTTCAGAATTAACTGTCATGGAAGTGACAGAACTGAGGTATGATTTTGCAAACTTTCAGAGGAGAAAAATAAAACCAAAACTCACTGCCCACAGAAATTCTATCTTAATCATCAATTCGATATTCACGTGCAGGAAAGCCCAGCACTATTCCCCACCATGGTCCTCGTTTGAAGAGCGATTGACCCTGTGGGTCCCTGCGTGGAGCCAAGACTCGGTACTGCGCAGATTTAACTAGGGTGGCTCCTTCCAGCCACGTGTCTTACAGGAGGTCCCTGCGTGGAGCCAAGACTCGGTGCTGCACAGATTTAACTAGGGTGGCTCCTTCCAGCCACACGTCTTACAGGATTGAAGTTGAAGACAGATGCTTAAATACCTCACTGAATCACATCCTACGCATTTCTCTCCCATCAGCAAAGGAAACTTACCTATCAGCAAAGAGTAAGGAAATTCCGACACAAAGAAAGCTAACGAGAACAATTTACTGCAGTAGGATTTATTACAGGTCTTAACATTTCCCAAGATGAGTCACAGACTCAAACACAATAGCCAAATCTGCCATTTGCATCCTCTAAGTTGTACGTCAGGAAAATTGACTCATTTTTGGACATTTATGACGGGTTTCACACAACATGCCATTGCGTTGGTGTTTTTACAACTAACTAGTCTTCACGATGGGCTAAAACCTTGTGATACTTTAAAAGAAAGTCTATGTATTTGTATTTGGAATAGCTCTTCAGCGGGTGTAGCACCAGCTCCAGCAGCCCTATGCCCACAACTGCCTTCTATGCTAAATGTATTTTGTTCATTTTTGTTCATGTTGTGTGCTGCCCAGCTCCTCCAGCATTGCAGCTCTGGTGGACATCCTGTTTCTCAGTTCTCCACTCAAACACTAAACAGAACTAGCAAGAAGCTCCAGTAGAGAGTAGTGAACCAGGCAGTCTGAAACAGGGACCTTACACAAGGAGTGCACCTTTGCAGGCTTCTCTTACTATAACAGCAGTATGTATCACTTTGGGTAAGTTATTGCAATTGGTCTATCAAGTTAATTCTAAGACACTAACCAACACTTTACAAATGTGGTAACTGAATTACATACAACATACCCTTCCACAATAGTCTATGCTTAGTGATTTTATTTATGTGGCAAAAATAATTCAATTTCATAGAATCATAGAATGGTTTGGGTTGGAAGAGACCTTAAAGATCATTCAATTGCCCCCCCTGCCCTGGGCAGGGACACCCCCCACCAGACCAGGTTGCTCAAAGCCCCATCCAACCTGGCCTTGAACCCCTCCAGGGATGGGGCAGCCACAGCTTCTCTGGGCAACCTTTAAGATAGAGTAGATAGGGACAGCTAAGGAAGATTAATAACAGCTAAGCTAGGCAGGGATGGGTACTGGACAGTTCAGTATATGTTCAGTATATTTGTTAATAATTTCACAATCGATGGAAAACCTAGGGCTCACAGCCCACATATATGTCAAGGGCACTAAGGAAGACGTGACCAAGTAACCCACCTCTTACATTCCAGTGCTGACCATACTATATTCCATGCAGCATTAAATCCTCCTCCACCTTACACTAATACTTAAACCACTGTCAGTAGTGACATTGCTGATGGAGATCATTACGTGATCAAGAATTCACCATCTATATACCAAAGTGCTTCCTACCCCCTGCAGCAAGTAGTTATTACTGTCCACCCTGCAGCTGGGTTTCTTGGAGAAAGGAGGTGCAGGACCTTGTGCAGTTATTGTACAGCAGCACCAAGAAAAGAATCATGTCTTTCATCACATCCCTTTCGCCAAGATGTCAACTGAAGCAACAGGAAGATGTCATGACTAAAAAAGCTTCATGAATCTTTCCTTTTATTATTTTGTGCGCTGAAAAGGTATGGCATTAGGGTTTTTTAATGTAAAATACATCAATGATGCTTGCTTAGATGGACAGGAAAAAAAGGCAAGTCAACCCACACAGTTAATCTTGACGTCTTACACATTGAACCAAGCCAGATGTTCCCTTGAGTCTCATTTTCCAGAACTAAACATATTCTGCTGGTGTCTTTACATACGAATGAAGTGTTTCTCTGCAAAACAGCATAAAAGAAAGATGCACAAGCTGTTCTGGGTACCATGAAATTCAACAACTTCCCTTTAAATGTAAAACACTCCACGGCCTGTTTCACTTTGCAGACCTAGTTAGGAACATGGCACTACCATGCACCCATCCGGTTCTCCAGCCAAAAGTAACTGGCAAAATGTTAAGTTGCAATAAGCTTCCTTCATACTCACAAAAAATGCCGGTTTCAAAGTCAAGTCTTAGTTTGACTGGCAAAACACAGGAGAAAACCTTCCAATTAGGTCACAGAAGCAAAAAATAAAGTCTTTCCAAACAACCATGTATGTCTGCCACTAAAAGCCTTCTGTATTTTCAAAGCATGAACAAGAACAGTTAATTTTATTGCTACTGGAGTTCAGTCAAGATACTAAATGTGGACAAGAAGTGTTCCCAGTTCCATGCAAAGTTAAAAAAAATGGAAGCATTGTTCCTCCTTCCAATAAGTGACCCACATAGGCTACAAAATATTTTTACTCCTTCATTAGAAATGATTGAAATTAATGTTCCAAAGATCTTATGAGCTCCTAGCATCTATCTGACCCAGTAATTAGCCTCACACACACAAACAGAAAAGCTTTTCAATCCGCACAATTTAGGAGAGCCATTTGGTGCATTATAGTCGAATTGGCACAGATTGAAGCATTTCAGGCCATTTGGGTTTTAATCTCAAGTCAACGGCATCAACTAACATAAGCCAAAGAGACAGTTACAGGAATATTGGTTTGTTTTGTTGTTTTTTTTTCCCCCCCGTCCATGTAGCTGATGCCAGACCAGAGGCAGTTCCAGAAAGGAAATACGGAGGGGATGCAAATACCACCCATGGAGGAGCTGAACAAAAGATAACTTCCACTTTTCTCAAGGTTGGGCTGTGTCAGTCAACTGAAAGATGATTCACAAAGTGGTACAAATGCTAAGCTGCCCCCTTCAAAGAAAGTTATTGATAAGAACAAGTTAACCTCACACCTGACCCACACACAGCAAGAGGTTGTTAGAACACTCAGCTAGAAAGTCATATTTAGTTTAAGCTACAGAAATTCACATCTCAAGTGGAAACTCCTTGACTTACTTTGCTGGTGTCATCTGATGCAACCTTCAAGCAAAACTGATTCATTGAAAAAACACTAGATGCACTGAATAACACTGAAGTTTATACTAACAGTTCTTTCAAATTCCAGAGTAGTGTGTCTAGAACTGGAGAGTTACACTGATGAGGCGAACCTTCTCGCTAACTTCTCTCCATTGCTATTTCACATGATTTCTTTCTATTCTACATTTCAAAATTGCATTATACAGAGCAAGTCTGTCACCAAATCTTTATGGAAATCATTCTGTTCATAGTAGGGTCTTAAAGCTATCAGCTTTCCACAAACCTGTAACAGGGACACTCTCCTGTTCCTGCTTGAAAGGCTAAATGCTCCTATATCCACTTAGTAGGAGGACCGGATGAAGTTCATCACAAATTTGGCCATTCACGCCCAAAACTTTCAACAGATGACTTTACATTTAAGCATACAATCTGACAGTACACATGTGCTATGACTCCACACAAAGATGGTCAATTATGTAATATCATATATGTGCATACACAGATACACCCAGAGAGCAATTTCTCATATCTAGATACAAAAATCATACTAAAAGTCAAAACAGCAAACCTCTACCTGAAGTTGTAAATAAAATGCTTCCGCATCTGACTGCTCAAACCTCTAATTTAATCACCCACCTATATTAACTCTGAAAAAGGCCTCACAATAAAGCCACTGTGTAGCATCATATGTAGCATAAACCACATCCATATGTTGGGGAGAAGAAAAAAAAAAGCTTTCCACTGGTCATTTTGTCTTTTAATCCTTGACCATTTGACGTGATTAAGAAATAGAATACGGTACCTTCAGGCTGACTCATTTCTCAGTGAAACTGACTGCGCACAGCTTCATTATTTCCGAGATACTAATATCTTTGCATATGGTTTCTCACCTGTAACCTGTGTGTCCTGTCTACACAACTCACTCAACATTCCCAGTGGTCTGGATTCAGTCCCCAACCTTGAATTGTTCTATTTCAGGTAATTACTTCGGAGAGTTTTGCTACAATTGCCATTAATGTTCCCTCAAGCGGTACAGCAGACCCTTTTTCTGTTTTGTTTTACCTCAATACCATAACTAAACCCAGCAATAAAGACATAGCACAGAAATTACTTATCACAGCATAGAACATTTCAAATATAACAGCAGTTTAGATTTATGCTCAACGTTTAAACAATTTTCATTTGAAATGCCAAAAGGGGATTTTTATTTTTTTTAAGAGATAATTCAGTTTTATTATTTTTTTCATGTTTCTCCAGCAGAAGAGAACTATAAAACAAGTTTTCTCACCAGAGTATACCAGGGAAAGGGGGAATCTTTAGACAGTGAGTAACAGAGGAGGTTGCCCAGTCACCAGAAGATGCTGCCCGTTCTGCTCCCCTGGCAGAGGATCTGTGCAGGACCACAAGAGCAGTGTAAGCTGCAAGGGCACTTCATTGTCTTTTGCCAGGGGACTTCTCAGCATCACATCCGCAGCCTCTGGTGGCCTTTGTGCCTTTTCCCCTCCCCACACACTATTTCTGTGACTGGTAAGTGCCATACACGTATACAAACACCGCTTGTTAGTATTTAAATGGACATTTTAAAATGAGTATGTAAATCACCTGACGTTTCTAAAAATACCTATATGGTTCTAAGCACAAACCCAATGCATAAAATTACAGTCTGATCTATCTAACAGTATTACTGCAGTCAGCACATCTACTCAATTAAAAATTCAGCTCATACATACATCAGTGTCAATAATATGAATGTCCTCCATAACTTAAACAGTTCATTAATTACTATCACAGAAAATGATCATTACACATCAGGCACAGGCTTATGGTAACCACTGACTCCATCGAGACTTCTCATTTTGTTTTTCAAACACTTCAGATTACAAAAGCAGCACTTGTCCTATGATCAAATATTAATCATTCTGATCTATTAAAAAGAGATTAGCTTTCTATCAAGCAAATTTAATATATTATGGGCAGTAAATAGGCCTTGTATCACTTATCTTCATAATTGGTATTATTACTATAAAGGTATATTCTGATTTGCTTCCCAGTGATGCAGTATGATCTGTAGTATGCAGTATCACTAAACATTGTTTCTACAGAAGGTTTTCTACGAAACACTAAAAAATTACACCTCTTATATTTGCACAGCAAGAGCAAAGACACCCAAGTTCTCATATTTGTTACTCATCTTTCTAATAATAGGGGGAAAGGAAAGACTAAGCCCTTCTTCAAGAGACACAATGGCCACAGCACAGCTTCAAATTAACGGGAGATGACACAAAGAAGTGGCAGAAAACCACAGGGCATTTGGAATAGCATGCTGACTGCGTAATGCGTCTTCAGGAGGAATAAATAAGTATTATCATCTCCCCGTTTAGCATTCAAGTTACTTCTCAGCTCCACGCAGGTCTGACTGGATATGAGAGCATCCAAGCCGAACCAGCCCCAGAGGCCACGATCCCGGCTCCGTGGGAGCACCCCCAAGTCCTGGGGGTCACCTTGCTCTGGTGGCTCTGCCAGTGGTGGCTCCTGTGGCAGCTCCCCCTGCCCATCGGTGTCACCAATGCATTTCACCCACGGAAGCAACTGGGAATCCAAATTTTCTCCAGGCCACTGTCTGGTATACTGTGAGTGAGATGCAGAAAGGGCACCCCACAAGAGCTTCTCTCTGTCATTTGCTGAAGAGATTCTGTTCATAAGTCTCACAAGAGTCCATATGGTTTATTATATTGTATTGGGCTACAAAAACATATCACAGAATCGTCGAGGTTGGAAGAGACCTTTCAGATCATCAAGCCCAACCATCAACCCAACACTGACAAACCACCACTAACCCATGTCCCTCAGCACCACATCTGCCCAGATTTTAAATATATCCAGGGATGGGGACTCCACCACTGCCCTGGGCAGCCTCTTCCAATGCTCGACAGCCCTTTTCTGTGAAGAAATTTTCCCTATTATCCATCCTAAACCTCCCCTGGTGCAACCTCAATATCTTCCTTGTCATGAGAGGCCCAAAACTGGTGGCAGCACTCAAGGTGGGGCCTCACCAGTGCCCAGTACAGGGGGACCATCACTGCCCCAGTCCTGCTGGCCACACTGTTCCTGACCCAGGCCAGGATGCTGTGGGTCTTCTTGGCCACCTGGGCACACTGCTGGCTCATGTTCAGCCAACAGCTGACCAACACGCCCAGGTCCTTTTCTCCTGGGCAGCTCCAGCCACTCTGCCCCCAGCCTGGAGCATCCATGGGGTTGTGATCCAAGTGCACTTGGCCTTGGTGAACCTCACACCATGGGCCTTGGCCCATGAATCGGATCTGGCCTGTCCAGATCCCTCTGCAAAACCTTCCAGTATGGCTCAGAAACAGCATAAATGATCCCAAAAAGGTAAGCAAGACGACAGCAGTTTTCTTCTGAAAATTGTCAAATTGAGTCAACTATTTCTTTTCCCTGAACAGTTTTTCGATACTTGAAGCCAAGCGTTTCTGGTAAGTGCTGCAGAGCCACTAAGCTGCTACGCCTTGATGTGGCAGCACTGGAAGTTAAAATCTGACCAGGTGCCCACTCCAGATGGACCCCCATCCCCAGCTGGCAGCCCCCCCAAGAAGCAGAGGATGCGATGGCAAAGTTAATGAGGAGCAGCATCGATCACAAGGCAAGCGGAAAACCTGGGTTCCCTGTGAAAACACGGGATTAAACACCAACAGCTATAAATAGGACACAACTTCCCACGCCTTCCTCTCCGCGGCAATGATTTACCAGTGGGAAGGCGGCAACAACCGATAGGACAGAAAGATGGAAGCTAAATTGAAGCTTTTTGAAATATGCAAAACAGGGCCTGATCCAGCTTCCTTCAGTCTAACAGTCTTGGGAGCCCTCGGCTCCTGAGAAATGCCAGACTGCTTGGCACATCACTACGGGGACAAATCCGTATTTCAGAGGTGAAAGAAAGATGCAGCACCACTTCAGGGTTTGAATTTCTGTATATTATATGTTACGCTGGGAAAGCAAAACAAAAAAATTCTCATTTGAATTCCCAGATTTTTTCAAAAATACATTTTAATTGCTCCAAGTCTCTATTGTCCATTTTAAAACAGAAGCAAGTGAAAAAGCCAAATACTCCTCTACAGACCAAAGCAGAGTTTCAAAGAGTTATCCTGTTATTTCATCAGGAATCTTTTCTGCTTGGAAAAATGTACAACAAAGCTGCCTTTCTCTCTGCTTGAGAAGGGCAGAAAAAAACTATTCCCTTATTATTTCCCCATCAATACAGTCAACTAACCTGATAAAGTGATATTATTTTAAATAAGCAGTAAATTAATTTTTTAAGTATACAATGAATAGTGTGGTATTTAACTTCAAAATCCACGATCCATGCTTTCATCTACTTTTTAAAACCCATGGAAAAAAAGTATATCTGTGAGAAAATAGATCAGGGCACAAGAGCTAAATTGGTATTTCTAGAGAGAACAGAGTCTCTGATCTTGCGGAGAAGAATGATCACCATAACCCCCAGTCCTTTGGCAAGGACATCGCCCTACAAATAACAGTAATCTGTAGAGGTAATAAGAAAACTTAACATCAAGAACAAGAACTAAAACTCTTCCCCTCTTATACCAGAAGTGCCTTTTTGTGATTTATTTAGCCATCCAGTATCTGTGCTCATAAATTGTACCATCCAAGATGGACACGCACATGCAACACAGTCATGTATGATATACAAAAATAAAAATAGTGAATTAACATCTGACTGTTCCAAATGTGCCATCTCCTCCTAGCGAAAACTCAAGAGAAATGTATTTCAGGAATGTTTTAACAGAAATGTGTTCCAGTTATGAAATTAGTTGCAGAGAATACGGCACAGAGTTTTTATTGCTATAAAGTTATAGACTAAATTAAGAGGAGTTTTCTACCCAATATGGAACATGACAGATTTCAGCCACGGGGCCAAGAAGCTACAAAATAATACCAGCGCTGAGATTCCTCAGCCCCTACACACACAGCACATAGGATGCTGCACTGAAAGAGACATTCCTATTTACCCAGCAGTGACAGAACAATGCCACAGGCACTGAATAGCTGGGAAAAAAAAAAAAAAGAAAAAAAAAGGTTTCTCAAAAAAACCCCAACTACTTCCCGGGAAAAAAAAAAAAGAAAAAAAAAAGGTTTCTCCAAAAAACCCCAACTACTTCCAAGTGTCCTCTTTTCTTACACTGCTAAGACCATTTTCTTTCCCCTTGTCTTCATCCTTATTGGAATATTTATATTCTATTCATTCATGAAAGCATCAGATGTTCTGTAACACCTAGTGCATGTTTTTTAGTTAGAAATTTCACCTGACCACAGCCAGCACAGTCACTGTCAACACCCAGGTATCTCTCCCAGCAGATCCCACTTACACAGAGGTCTAGTTAGCTGTAGGGCATCAGTGAAGCCCATCACAGAGCCCAAACAGAGTATCTTAGTACTTAAAGTAGACCAAAACGCCCAAAACAACATCCTTTACTTCTAGCAACAAAGAGCTTTATGTAAATTCCTTTAAGGACCACAAGCCTGCTACAAAAAGCCCTAGTGGTTCAATTTTCGTGTTATGAAAACCTGGAGTTTGGGTCTCTAGAACACATTCTAGATGTGGTTTGGCAGAAGTTTATGAGTGGCTTACACTGCTAAATGCTCAACGGGTTTGTAGGGGTTGGACTATAGGCTTGGATTATAATCTACATATATTTTCACTTACTGGCAATCTAGAAGGCTACTTTGCTTGCCACAACACTCTTCTGTAGGACTTCGTTACCTTGGGATAGGGTATTCTAGCGAATTCTAGGATTCATATAGAAACATTTAAAAGGGATAGTGCTATTCATGTTTATGCATGGGATTTGAACTTTATCTGCTAGTTCTGAGACTCAAAACAGTTCAAGGCTAAAATGCAGTTCTGCTAATCAATATCATAAATCACAGATTTTAAAGACTTAATTCCCGGTCCATTTGTTTGACTCTTCCCCTCTCAATTTATTCAGGATTCATGGAACATCATGGCCTTCTTTACTGGTGAGAAATCTTACTTTGGTCTGTTTTATTGAAGTTTCTTGAAAAGGTACAAACAAGTAAGATATTTCAGATTGATTCATTAACTTCGTTTTTACTGTGCCAACAGAGTTACATATAGCATCCAACTAAGTCTTATTTTTAAAGTTTTTCTTAAAATACCTTGGGAAGACTGTTTCAGTATTTATTTCACAATTTGTCTAACAATATAGCTAGAATTTCCATATCTGTGAATCTGAACTGCAATTATGTCAAAGACCATTTCATTCGGTGCTCTCAACTTTTCCAGAACAGTTTAATACTGATTCCTGGTGTTATTGTTCAATTCCTCTTTTAAAGAGTCTTCAGTCGGACTATTATTCAAGCAAACTTCAAGCAGATTAAACGGTACATAGAGTATTGACAGTTTGATGCTGCAATCAAACATCTAGAACTTTTGCTGAGTTTGAAACATTTTATAGATAGTTGCTAAATTACTACAGAGATCCTGTTATTGCTTAGCAATGGACCATGCATGCATTAATTTAATAACGCTCCAAAGTATGTGTGGGTTTTTGTTTGACACAATTAAAACAAGAACAAATAATTCATTCAAGAGTTCAAATACAAATACTTCCAACTGTTGATGTTTAGGTAGGTAAACAAGTAAGGCTAAAGGAATGACTTGCCAAAACCAGCTGGAAATCCCAAATTTTTGCATGTCTGTGTCACATTTACATAGCCAGACTTCAGACATCATCTACCAAATCCTAAGGCATGACTCTGCAATTATATTTACAGTGTTTATTATCAGTGTGTTATTAAGCATCCAATTTTTACCCTCTGAATTTCATACTAACATTTATATTAATTACACAAATTGTTACTAATTATACAAATTATTATATAAATTATATAATATCATTTACTACCACAGTATAAATTAGTACCAATCACATAAAGTAGTATTTATCTCCATAAGTCACTGACATCAGGTTGCTGCCCCCAGACGGATGATTCAGGAAGTAATTGTTTAAGATTTGCTATTTCAGTTTCGCCAATGGTTAAATTAAATCTCACAAATTAGCGATTATGGTTAACTCAGACCAATACTCCCCCTACCTCTGGCAGGATACCCATTAATAGCTCTGCACTGAAGTTCCCTTCCTATTCCCCTTCCTCCAGAAGTACTTTTGTTTCATCAATAAAGTTCAGTGAAGAAAAGACGTTTTCTTATTACAGAATCATAAACACCATTGTCTGGGTTGGATGGGACCTTTCAGATCAAGTCCAACCATCAGCCTAACACTGACAGAAACCATCACTAAACCATGTCCCTCAGCACCACGTCTGCCCGGCTTTTAAATACCTCCAGGGATGGCGACTCCACCACCGAATACGTTAACTGAATGCATACAGACATAAAGAACACACATCATCGCAAGCAAAGATACCCCACAGAAGGGTGCTCCGGGAACACTTGCCAGCAGCTCGGTAGACACTTCAAAAATGTGAAATGCAAGCTTACCCACTCAAACTAGGATGGCAAGTCTTCAATTAGACACCCTCCACTTACTTGGTATGTAATGTTTATCCTCCTCACGAAGACAGAGCGGTGCCAAACCTGGAAGTGCCTACAGTTGCTCTATTTCAACCGACTGATGAAACCTGAAGGATGCCTCCTCTGAGAAGTCCCTTGGTTTAGTGAGAAAGGGGTAGGTTAACCAGGAACAACCACTCAGTTGAGAATCCAAAGGTTGAAGACGTGTGAAGGATCCAGATAAACTGCAGAACTTATTTACTTTTCCCTAGCCTTACACATCCAAAACTGGCTAAAACCGATATTTGCAATACCTGAGAGATCATCCCCAAAGAAACAAATTTCTTGTCTTCTCCGTTTAAGACCGACTGCAATCACAATAAAGCTGTAACTGAATAAACCATTTCAAAAACTACAAGTTCTCCTTGTAACTCGTACTCAACGCTATGTACACTGAGAAGTTAAAAAACAGGCCAGGAGCTAAGAGTTAGTTCAATATTAACAATGAATTGATGTTATCTGGCTTCTCACATGACAGTGTCACCGAGTTTCAGTTACCAATGTCACATCTGTTGACACATTTCTTGAAGATGGACAAGGTCAGCTAAAGGGTTATGGAAACAGAGTCAGTGGATAGGTGGGATGAGAATAACCATAAGGCAGCAAGTTTCCCTTGCAAAAAACAACCGCTCTTGCACTGACAAACAGCAGCATTTGCTAAAAAAATAGCTATTTGGAAAATAAAGCTTGGAACTGAAAGAGTGAACATCATCCCCTGGTCTGTCAGCAAAAGACTAGGACATAAACTACAGCTTCAACAGATAACTAATTTCTTTATGGCTAAATAAAAAAAAAAAAAGAACCAAACAAATGGGCTTTTAAATTAAGTTCTAAAAAGAAGCTGAACTTTTAAAGTCAAAGGAGTGAAATATATCTATTTTTACATAGTCAACACTGAAGCTTTGAAAGCTTATAGGAGGAAGAATAAAAACCATAGCAAGCTGATCAACATCCTCCAAAGGGAGACACCACACTAAAGTGGTCCTTATAACTGAATAGCTGGGAAGCAGATGAAGCTAGGCATCCTATATTAATTATATATTATATTATATTAAAAGTACAAACATCCTATATTTAGTTTTACAAGTGCTTGTGTTTTACTCAGGATCAATGGTCCATCTCTCCACATGCCATAGGGACCATTCCCTCCATGCTTTTATTCGCGCAGCCACCTACGGTGCTTAACCAGGTGCTACCCCTTAAATGCCCTCTTTAAAAGAATGGGAAGAATGCTCCAAGCCTTTTCACAGTGCCATCAGTGCATGAAGTGGGTTATTCTTTTTAAAAAACACAATGAAACTCAACCACCAAGTGGGGCTGAAAAATGTAAGTTACAGCTTCTCAATGGAAGGTTTAAAAGCCAAACATCCTATATTAATTATATATTATATTATATTAAAAGTACAAACATCCTATATTTAGTTTTACAAGTGCTTGTGTTTTACTCAGGATCAATGGTCCATCTCTCCACATGCCATAGGGACCATTCCCTCCATGCTTTTATTCGCGCAGCCACCTACGGTGCTTAACCAGGTGCTACCCCTTAAATGCCCTCTTTAAAAGAATGGGAAGAATGCTCCAAGCCTTTTCACAGTGCCATCAGTGCATGAAGTGGGTTATTCTTTTTAAAAAACACAATGAAACTCAACCACCAAGTGGGGCTGAAAAATGTAAGTATCCTTTAACCTTGGCTTTGGTTTAAGTCATGAATCTTTCCAGCTTCAGACCAATGAAGTGCAATAGCAACCACTTCTGTTTGCAATGTCTCCCAAGAAAATGGAAAATGAAAGCTTCAAGGCAGCAGAGAACAATGCTCAAGGAAGACAGAAATACAAGCCCTTAGGAAAACCAACCAAAAAAACTCCGTGACTATAACAGAAGGTTTTATTGGATTAAATTCAACACAAAAATAAGATTGTGGGCTTAACATATGTATCCATTTATGTTGAGACAGAGAGAATTCCTCTTCCATTCCCATCACTTTTGACAGCACAGAGGAGAGATTCAGCTCATTTGGTGCTGACAGCAAAACCTGGTGCTAAAGACAAGACATGTAAGCATGTGAAGTGCTTTAACTAGAATTTCGGTGATAGCACACACACAGTAGATCTGACTAACTCTGAAAGAACTTTTTCAGTAACATCCTTAAAAACCAACTTTTATTATTAGAACTTTTACTTCCTCATAGATCTAAAAAGTCAAAAAGAAGCACAGCAAACCACTGCCCATGTCTAGAAGATGTTTCAGAACAGACACTTACTGCAATAGAAACCTTTTATTTTTTTCTGTAGTCACTCCATCCATCAAATATAGAATTGGAAGAACAGCTCAAGTTAGCAGTGACTTAGAGCAACTCCTTCTTCCAGCAGACATCAGGGTGTTTTAATAGGACTTGTCTCAAGTCACCAGCTATTGCAAACCCATTAACTGGAAATACAAGCAGTTCCTTCTTCATTATGGTGCTCCTGCCTGCTCTCTGCTAGCAGCTGGAAAAGGGTCTGCTCCAGAGTAATTAGGTTCTCAACCAGCACAGAACAGGCAAGGTCTTTCCAACCCAGTAGCAGTAACATTTGTTTTATTTTTAACTGTGTAGCAAAACGCATACTTTCACACCATTACTGAGGAGTATAGTGCCTGAACTGTTACAACTGCATTTCTACTGATCAGGACATTAAGTCACATAAAGATGGGAATACGCTGTTTAATTCTGCCCGTAAGGTTAACTACACTTCCCCTAAATACCAAATGCACTTTACCTGCTCCTAAACACCTCTGCTGTTCATCATGTTACTAAAAGCACTCTTAGATAGCTATTCCACTTCCCATCTGACAAGGAAGAACTGGTCCTCCAAGCCAGCAGAGCAGCAGCATCCAGGCGGCAGTCGCACATCTGTATTGGCAATAATAGTTAACTCTCTATTTGTTTCTCTAGTTTATTCCTCTATAGCTTTTGTAAGATAAAGCCAGAACTCTAAAGTATAAATTGCTATTAATCCCATTCACAGATCATAGTATAACCTAGTAAGAAACTGTAAATAATATTTGGATAAGAAAAATTGACCACCTATGCACATTACTACTCTTCTGGCAAAAGCACAAAGCGTAACACTGCTTAAAAAGAGCTCAAGTTTGTATTTCCACAGATAATCATCAGCAGCAGAAGTGCTGCTGAAAAGTTGCAATACTGTCAAAAAAACCAGCAGTTACTCTTGGCTGAAAAGTTGCAATACTGTCAAAAAAACCAACAGTTACTTTTGCTTTATCACTTTGTAATAGAAGGCAAAAGAGTCAACAAGCTGGAATTCGAGAGAGGGAACAGCCCTTCCTATGACATCTCGGGAAGCCCAGACCTGGAACAGCCAGCTCAGCTCCAGAAGCTATTGAACTTCACCTAATCGATAATTAGTGATCTCACTAACGAACAGCTACCCAAATAAAAATGCCGAAGTGCAAGAGAAGGATTGCAGAAAAAAAAAAGAAAAAAAAAAAAGATGAATTCCAGTTATTCATAATCATCCACATGCTGAAATACTAGGACCTGTCTCTCAGATGCAACCTTTGAAGCCTGTGGAAAAAATGGTACTTAGAAGCAAAAGAATTTATTGTAGTATTTCATGATTTAAAACATCATTTGCTGTGTATTATGTTGTAATTCTGCTGCAGAAATTCCACCTATTCAAAGTGCCTGGTAGCATTGTGCTCTATTGTTTAGTCAGTTCTCTGCAAGACGCCACCGAGAAGGCAGCAGAGATTAATTTTCATACGCCCTCCCTTCGGAAGACATGATTCACTAGAGGAAAAAGCGTTTTCGCTTTTGATGGCTTGCAAGCTATTTTTAGAGGTTTGAAGTTAATCCAGCTCTGAGCTGCTCTAGCAGTGATATATCCTCTCAGCCTCAGCACAGGCATTCTGGCCAGTCTGCCCTAGCAAAAATTCTGTCTAGGTATTAAAAAAAAATAATAAGTTAACATTTTTAACAACTGAGACTGCTTAATTGCTTGTGTTCCTACCCAGGTATTAATATGGACCAACACGCACTCACTGGGAGTATATTACCCTCCCCAGGAGAGAGTTTTCAAATCAAGGTAGCTATCATGAAAGCCCCCGCATCCCGGGCTGCATCCCCAGCCCCGTGGCCAGCAGGGCCGGGGGGGGTTCTGCCCCTCTGCTCCACTCTGGGGAGACCCCCCCCAGTGCTGCCTCCAGCTCTGGGGCCACCAACAGCAGAAGGACATGGAGCTGTTGGAGCAGGGCCAGAGGAGGCCACGGAGATGCTGGGAGGGCTGGAGCCCCTCTGCTGGGAGGGGGTGCTGAGAGAGTTGGGGGGGTTCAGCCTGGAGAAGAGAAGGCTCTGGGGCGACCTTCCAGCCCCTTCCAGTCCCTCAAGGGGCTCCAGGAGAGATGGGGAGGGACTCTGGATCAGGGAGGGGAGCCATAGGACGAGGGGGAAGGGTTTTACACTGAAAGGGGGAAGATTTAGATGTGATCTCAGGAAGAACTTCTTTGCTGTGAGGGTGATGAGAGCCTGGCCCAGGTTGCCCAGAGAAGCCCCATCCCTGGAGGGGTTCAAGGGCAGGTTGGATGGGGCTTGGAGCAACCTGGGCTGGTGGGAGGTGTCCCTGCCCAGGGCAGGGGGTGGAACCAGATGGTCTTTAAGGTCCATCCAACTCTAATCATTCTGTGATTTTATGTATTACAAATCTTGCAATTTTTCTCATCCAAACTCTCCCCTCAATAGAAACGAGCATTTCAGAGCCACGCATCCTCCAGTTTGACCCCGATATTTACACACCAAACAAAACTATCTGGACGAGTAGTGTAAGGGGTTAGCCGAAGGCACGGAGACAGCGTACGCTGCTAAAGGCAAGCCTTTCAAAAAAGAATCTGGTAAAAGGAATGGATTGTTTCATGCCTCATCTACAGAGAATTTGCACAACGACCTGGCACAGCAGCGAGCTGGCACCAGCTGGCAAACGAAGATTCCTCAAAGAGGGGATGAAGCAAGTGAAATGTTCCTCCGGTTTTAAGGAGAACGAAGATACAGAGTGCATGCTTCAACAGATAGCCTCAAGTACCACATAAAAAGGCAGGATTTTTAGAATTGGATTTTTAAGTAAAAGCCTATTCTGAGACAGCTGGTTCACTGGAGTATTATGCTCTGTTCATCCCGTGAGCACAGGGGGAAAAGCACAAGGGAGAGGGAAGGTGAACCCCAAGTAAGTGTCTGAACTTAGGGTAAAACAGGATGCTAACACACTCTTTTTTTCTACCAAACCATCATACATATATGATTTTCCCTGAGTTTTATAACCATATCCCATAACATAGAACTTTAGGAATTACCAGCGAAGGAGTACGGATCCAACCTTGCACATCAGTCAAGACACATATCATCACAGGACACAGCTGTCCTTAGCCACCTAGGACATCAAAACTGCTAACTCACAGGTGTGCAGAACCCATCCATGACCAGAGCCCTTGTTAATAAATCCAACTGATGAGTCAAAATTGGCATGAAGCTGCAGGTTCAGATCTATGTGCTGAAGGGGCAGCAACACTGCCCACCTCCTCCCTCTGCTCAGCTAGAAGCAGAATGAAGAACTAGGGGGACTGTATTCTTACCAGGGCTGTGAAAGCACAAAATTCATCTTGCTAATTGTGGTTTCTCACCACCCAGTCCCAGGAAATGGGGAGAAGGGGTTCCACCTGCTTTTATTGATAGCATACAAAATAGACAGCTTCACCCAAAACACTCAGGTTGACTTGCCCTTGCCTAGGCATGGCCATTCCTCTTGGACAAGATCAGGAGTGTTGTGGTTTAATTTCTGTTCTCTTACAGCCAAGTCAGAGCTGGGGAAGGATCCCAGCACCCCAGCAGGCACGTTAACCCCCCCGGCTCAGCGGGGAACGTGCTCACCCACAGCAGCTCAATGGCAGGACCTCCACCACCAGCCAAACACCAGGGAACGCCACGGACAGTGCTCAAACCAACCCAGACACAAAATTCACTTGAGACGAATGAAAGCAAACCACAGAACCAGCAGCTTTTAGAAATGAACACTAAGCTCTCATCTTCAGCTGTCTTCCGAGTTATTTTTTCCACGCCTCCTGCCACGCAGACATTTATTCACATGGAGCAAAACACAAACAAGTCAAGGTATTTCTATACCATACGCTAAGGCAGAAAAGAAATTGCTGTAAAATGCCTCTTCCTTTCAGAAAACTATTCTGAAAGCACTCTGTTCCTATGGTGATGGGGTCCTACCTAGAGGAGCAAAACCAGTGCCGAAGAGAATAACACACAGGATCAAAACTGAGAAGGGATGTAAGCGCAGTCTGGAGCCAGAGCTTTTCCACTTGTTCCTATGTGATGCCTCAGTAAGGCTATTTTTTCTTACTATGAAGGAGTTATAGCCCCTACTGTTATTTCAAGTGCCATTTTGTCCCCACAAGCCATTTAAACTATACCTGTATTAATATAATTGGATTACAGTAAGAAAATTTAAATTGCTTCCAAATGCATCCAATTTTAAGTTTAAAAATCAAATCCTAGTTTATACAATATACTAGGCTATAATTACACAAGGAATATAGGAAAAATAACAGTGATTTAAAGCACAAAAATAATTTCTTCTTCTCTCCGCATTGGCATAAGGATCCATATCGTGAAGATAATTTTGCTGGGTTTAACAAGAAGCTCTAATCATGCTGGAAATGCTGGTACTGACTATAAAACAGCTCAACAAACTACGTAAGGAGGCAGCACTGCTAATTCGGTATTAATAGGGATTGCCCACAAATAAAAACAATTTATATGTGGGTTTAAAGATTACAGAGAACATTGAGAGTGTTCTGGGGTATGGCTCTGGTGTTGGATTTTTAGATTTTGGGTTTGTCTGCTTGTGTTTTGTTTTGGGGCTTTTTGTTGGTTGTTGGTTTTTTGTTTCGTTTTTTGTTTGTTTCTTTGTGGTTTTTTTTTTAATAAGTTGGGGAAAAGAGAGAATAGAATGTGGCACACAACTGAAACCCAGCTCTACTCCAGAGACAAGGCCAAGTATCCCACTGTACTGCAAGAGTCCAAGGGCCACAGTTCATGGAATCTTGAAGTCAGAAGGCTCTTCCTAATATTTCCTAGACTTTGGACAGGTTAAGATTACAAACACAGCCCCAAAGCCACAGTTTTCATAAGGACAACTGAAAAGCTGGCAGAGCTCACATGCAAGCTTAGAAATGAGAATCAAATTTAACACAGGAAAGCAGGGGCTTCTGAAAGTTTGTCAATAAGGCTTTTAGTTTTCCCTCTCTTCGGTTTCTCTATTCTCCTACTCCCACAAAAAAAAAAAAAAAACCCCACCAAAAAAACCCCAACAAAAAATGTCCTTTAAGTCTGTGGAAAAAGATGTAAATATGGCATGGGGTCGGTCAGCTACCAGGAAGCCTGAAAGCCTACTTGGAAAGCTCCATCCAGAAGCAGAGCACACATGGAGTGCTGGACCAGCTTCACCCAGGAACAGCCTCATCTTGTACAAATGGCATCAGTCACACTTCATTTAGACATAACTCTTGTCACAAAGCAGTATGTCTATATATACACACACACACGTACCCTTCAAAGCGTAATTCCAATATTAATACCCAAAGCATCACATTAAGTTCACTATTCACAACAATCAATTCGAATTGCCCTGGTTTTACTTGAATCAAAGTTGCATCTGATTAATTATTCTCACCTGATGGGAAGCATTTACTCAGCGTTTTGCACAAGTTTAAGTAACGTAATTTGAAATAACTTCAGACGTGGTGCCCTGAGCCTTTAAGCTAAATGGAGACCGTTAGAAATGGGTCAGGCTGGTGATATAACACAAGGCGCTCGTCGCTACAGCGCATCGGGGAGCGCCGAGAAACGCTGATTTATGTAACCTGGATAATGCCTTGTTTATAAACTGCTTGGAGATCCTTCGAACACCGGGGCACTCCAGGTCTGCTCCAAAGCCTACTAAGTTTTAACGTGGGCTTTGTATCCCGGGGGGAGAAGGGGGGGAAGCAGTATCGAGGAAGGAGAGGGAAGGAAAAGGGGCTACAAACTAAACATTTGCATCTGATACAGAACAGCAGCTGGTCGTTTGATAAAATCCCACCACAGCAAATAAAAAAGAAAATTCAACGCTGTAACATTAAGAACTCATTTATATTTCAGTTGTAAATGCTGTTCTTGCTTGTGCTGCCAGTAAAGATTTACTGATTTTTAAAAACCACAGTAATCACAAGGCTTCTGCAGAACGTACCTATTGTGCCTAAATTTAAAAAGCACTCTGTTTAAAGCTGAAGTTTTCAGTGAGGAAATCGGTAGCTTCTCTACAAATTGATTATACTGAGCCCCTTTCCACTCACTCCTGCCCTTAAAGTGTCGGGTTTTTGGCAAAGACTTTAGCAAAACACTCTCCTCTGCAAATAAAAATATGGGCCAGTCTATCACTTCTGGCACTTTGCTGCAAGCCAAACATTTTCCCCACAGAGCATTAAAAGTTAGAATGTGCCATAGCAAAATACATCAAAGAGACAGCTGAAAAATATCATCATCCCTAAATAAAAACTGGAATTCCAGAACATGACTGTAGCAGGTGGGAGTTCAAACACTAAAAATTGTGAGATTAGACAAAGATACCCCACCTCTTCAGCTCTTCTTTACCCTCTTTTCACACCATGCCCAGCCTCAATCCCCATCCTGTACTTAGGAAGGTGACCAAATTCCCCACCTTCCTACATCACTACACAGCAGATATATATTTTTTCCTGATTTTTTTTTTTCTGCTCTCTAAATCAATGCTGTGCTGAAATGACAAGTATGGCTAGGAAAACCTGCGAGAGCTTTTCCTGAGTGCTCCCCACACAATTATTTTAAACCACTTCACCCAGCTGCCAGCTTCTCCTCGTGACAGCCGGCGCTGGCTTCCCTCCTGGCCACGGGCTGGCTCCTCTCCACGGCTACGGAGTTTCAGCCAGAGGCTGGAAAGAGATTCATTTGGAACAGAATGGAGGTATTTGAAGCTCTTCCCAATTGTTTTATTCTTTTATTCTTCAGTCCTAGAGTGTGTGCTTTGGGTAACACCAGCTTTCACATGTGGCGAACGCTCTGCACAGGGAGGAAAATAACGGTGCAGGGGAGTCTTCAGAGAAACCTCCAGGCACAAACAGCGACAGCACCAGCATTTCTTGGTTGTTCCCAGAAAATAAACATCCTAATAGGGCAGAATCCGCAAGCAGGTTGCTACCTGGAGTCCCACCGACTGCATGAAGTCGTGGGACCACATTTCTGAAGGATTAGCAGAGCTTAGTCCCGCTGGATGCTGAGCTGCAACTGAATTTGATGAGAGAGAAACCGAACACTATTAAGAATCAAACTGTTAAAGTAACTGCACAGAAGCATTTATTCCTAACAACCAGCACTTGAACTTACAGCCTGCAATTCATAAGTCTCAGCTCCTTTAAAGCCAAAAAGCAGTTCTACTCTCGGTTTTAAAAGAAATACAGAGGCGTTGTAAGGTCATCCCCACCTTTTGAGCATCTTACTCCACATGAAACTATCTCCAGTAGATAAGAACAGCCTTCAGTTTTCCATTCCAGCGTGTATTAAATTATTCAAACACCATCCCGATTTCAAAGACAAAGTGGATTCCTAAATACATTTCATATGCAAATGTTAATACTGGATTATTCTTAAGCATCTATTGTGAGATTCTAGCGCAGCTACATGTATTCCTACATCAAATATAAATGCCTGCTGTATTATTAACAAACAGATCTCCAGCTCCCCATCCGCAGTTCTTGCTATAAGCAACAAAAAAGTCCGTCATGATGCTACTCCTGAAATTCCCCTCCAAGCAAAACTATGCCTTGCTGGTTTGTACTAAGAACACGTCACTGCCGAGCTCCAGGATGTCCTCACCATGCTTCCCAACCCTCAAATAACTACTTTTGTGTTGCTAACATTCAGCCTGTTGATCTACCCAGAAAATTCAAACCATGCGCTACCCTACAGTATGCACTAATTACCTCCAACATCAATTACAAGTCTCATAAAACCATTTGCAGGGGGTGACGGCTAGAAGCTTGCCAGGACTTTATGTCATTTAGTATTATTAAATTTGAAATCTATTATCATTCTGCGTTGTGCAAGCTGGGCTAGAGTTAAGCTGATTTACCGCGACACGTTATGCTGCCCGGCCCCGAAACACACTATCTGGACACAGGAAGCTTTTCTATAAAAAGAGACATTAAAGCACAAACTCATAATCTACTGGAACACAGAGGAAGTGACAAAAGAATCATTACTTCAATATCAAAACCGTATTTCAAGTTTACCGGGGTAAACTAACTGTAATCTCTCCCAAATAAACTGTGTCAACATCTGCACAAACACAAGCTACTACATTTATCCTGCAAGTACTGATAGAGGTACTACAGATGTGTCATTTTTATTAGTAATTGTGTAAATCTAGCAAACATGCTAATACAGGCATCAAAACATATCAGATTAAGTCACCCACATAACAGATAAGTAAAGGGATGAATAAAAACATTAACAAGGACACTAATCCTATTCCTCTATATCCAATTTCTACACAGGGATAATCTCCCATACCTGTTTTTTAATAATACAGTACGCCTTTAAGAGGACCACCAAACCTGACAGAAGGCATCAATGCATGATAATCTCAAAAAGATTAAGGAAAGATGATACAAAGAATGTGACAGCAGCCTTTTAAAACCAAGTCATCGGTTCACATCCAATATTGTCAGAAGAAATTAAAAATTGGACCGAAACGCCCTCACTCAGTTTGACAAACAGATGTTATTTGGCCCAGTACTTGCATTACAGTAACTGAAATTCTGTAAAACAAGCCCAAGCTTTCAACAGAAAAGTGATTCCTTCACCCCAGCTGGCAATAACAATACCTGCTCCGTGCCCTAAGGCTCCCGGTGAAGGCATACCCAAGGGAACAGCAGTGGCAGAACATTGGTTATTTATGGACATTTAAAGCCCTCAGTTGGCTGCAGACAGAGGTGCCTAATGTCTTTACAACTTCACCTCTCAGTATATCAAAAGCATTTAGTGAAGTACCTTATTTTATTTGTTTTAATGCAAAATGAAGCCAAACAGAGGAGGGCTCTGGGCGAAGAGTGGGAAGAGGCTGGAGGATGGAACCTGCACTTGCTCTATGCACTCAGGCAAAGAAGTGTAAACTTCAGGCTTGCCAGCCAGTTAACAACCATTTAGTATTTCTATATCTGTATGTACAACATTCCCGTTTTGCCTGAAATTATACTTGGCTAAATTCTGCTAAATTGATTGCAATGTGTAGAAGTAAGAAATGAGCAGAGATTGCTTACAGACAGGTAAACTGGAAGTGCTGGGAAAAGGATTACCTCCTGGGAAAGAAAAATCAGGATAAGTATGTGATAAAAACATCAAGTGACACAGACACTTACACATGACCTATCCTTGGAAAACTAACAGAGCTCTGGAAGCTGTAAAGCATGGATTAATATACCAGACAACTGCTCTAGGACTCATACTATTAAAGTGTGTTCGGTTTGCGAGACCTCAGGTGAGCAGGAGGAAAAAACCAACCAACAAGCATGGATTAATATACCAGACAACTGCTCTAGGACTCATACTATTAAAGTGTGTTCGGTTTGCGAGACCTCAGGTGAGCAGGAGGAAAAAAACCAACCAAACAAACAAAAAAACAGAAAAAAAAATATACCTAGGGATTCTGAAAAGCTTCAGATAACTACCATCAAGCTCCAAAGTCAGCATGAAATTATCAAAATCACATAATTGAATTTGGAAAGCCATTGAAACTGACTCAATTGCAAGTTATTTCCTTATCTTTCAGCTAGAATTTCACCTTATACTTCTATTAAGAATAGGTTATCCTACACGAGGAGGTGAATCCAGCCTAGTGTTAAAGAATCTGTTAGTTGAGAAGCTACATCATCTGCAGCAGGTTCAAGTCATCTTGCTCACCTTCTCTGGGAGACTGGGGTTCCAGTACAGCACAGAACAAACTGACTGACACCACTGCCTCGGCAATGGGATGCCAGTAAGGGACCAGAACTACCCACACTTCAAAGTTTTGAGGCACAATGTTTATGTTCACTCCATTCTCTCATGCTCATTTTCCATCACTGAAGGTTTCCATAATAAAGGAGATACAAATCCATTGGTCTGCAGGCTGCTCCTCGCTCTTCAAGGCTTACTGTCTCCTCATTTTATCATAATCTTTGGCCCCAATTTCCCTCCTAATACTTAAGCATGTGTTATTTTAATTCATTTGGGAAAGAGGCTTAATTTCTCTTCTTTACCAAGCCCACCCTTTCAATTTGTAAGTACTAAACTGATTTTTAATTGTAAGTCTTCAGCTTGAGACTCTTCAGTTACACATTAGACTGAGATAAGATTACCACTAAGGGTGAGCTTGCTATACCAGCTGGCCACAAAATAGGAGAACTTTTAGACATGCTGATCCCATCCCTCCTGAAATTCAGCAAGTTTTTTAACACCCTCAGCTCTTACTGAGGCGGATACAGAACAAGAAACACCTGCAACCCCCAGAATCTGTAAAGGTCGGGAACCTCCTCCTTAAATAACTGTAGACGGCCAACTCGATCTTCAGGTCCTCTTCCTGAAACACACTTTTCAGCATTGACAACACGAACACAGTCATAATTTTTGCCTTCAGATCAAAAATAGCAGCGAGTGTTTCCTCAGCAAGATGAGACATTCAGCCACAGACACCTTTAAATTGCATTTCACATAGTATTTGTGGTAAGGTTCTCCAAATTCCTTTTCTGGAGGGAGGGAGGAGAGGAAAGAGGGAGAAGACTTACATTTTCTAGGTTGACTGTTCTGGAAGGATTTTCTTTCCTTTCTTATATAAAGAGCAAGTTTTTCATTAATGCCAAAGATCCAACACCAGATGGCTTCAGTAAAAAGCACTAGCACTATAAACTAGGTTTTCTACACCTACTTTCATGAAACTTGGATTTCGCCAACACTCTTGACAAGGGAATGGTAAAACTCCATCTGAAACTGTGTCAAAGACCCCACTAGCTGCTTTTACATGCATTCACGATTTAATCCCTTATCACCTGATGCTCAGATCTGCAAGACACACACTTAAAAATAGCGGCAAAGAGCGCAAAGCACGGAAAGCAGAAAGTCCAAGAAGGCTGTTGTGGGATGCCATATGCTCAGATCTCCAAGACACACACTTAAAAATAGTGGCAAAGAGCGCAAAGCACGGAAAGCAGAAAGTCCAAGAAGGCTGTTGTTGGATGCCATTCTTGGCTACTCAGTAATTCACTTCTACTGGCAGCTCAAGCAATGAACTAAATATAAATGCCACAGTTTTAATAACTATACTGTTGTTTTGTCAGCAATACAAGTTCCTGAGGCTCCCAGGGTAAAACTGCCACACTTATGAGCATTTCTGGTTCATCCACTTAATTTAAAAAAAAAAAAATAAAATATATATATATATATATATATAAAGTAAGTCAGACAGCAATTTATTTTGCTTTGGAACTAGGGCTTTGTTTTGGGTTGGGTGTTGTTTGGTTGGTTTTTTAATTACTACATCCAAGTAACAGCAAAGTTCTTTCTATGCCTTTTCCTACTACAGTGCCATGATTTCTTCTGCCCTTTTCTACTGCAGTGTGAGGATTTCCTCTTTAGTGTAATCTAGTTGTGAATTTTCATTAAGTTCATCATGTGCTTAGTGTTGAATAGCAGCAAAACACTCCTGAACTAGGACACTGCTTCAAGGTTACCCAACAACTGTAAGCAGCTCCAACTTCAAGACAGTCTGAGCACTTGTTCTTTTTTACCAGATTTACAAAAAAAAAAAACAAACAAACATGAAAAAAACACAACCTCAAGAAAACCCAATTCTACCACCACATACTAGAACGCCAGCATATCTAAAATCATTATAAATACCAGCCGTAGCAAAGTGTTCTCCAACAAAGCAGTGAAAAAAGCTGCCTTCAACTTTAAATGCTTTGAAGCCCAAAAGCAGAAGGAAAATCCAACTTATAAAAGAGGATCTGGCTACAACACAAGAGGACCATTTACAGGCTTTCTGAGGTGAAACTGTATTTGGATGTTCCATGCGTTAGTAACATAACCCCTGAGAAAAACCAAGGTCCAATGGACTGCTTAGTCAAATACTCTGCAGATTATTTTTTTTTTAATTAAAAATACAGATCTCAGCACAAAATTTCACTGTGCCTCTAGTTATAAGTGGTGCCATATCGCTCTTACTGGTAAAGCTCTCAAAATGTATTTTCAAGGATGGAAAATCCCAGCCATTTCCAATAGCAGGCAGGAAGCCGGCCCCCGATAGTCGCTATACTTAGCAACAACTACTGCTTATCAAGCCAGGATACATTTCATAGCACATAAAGGCAGGGCAGAAATGACATTTCTCTTCTGCACAGCGAGGAACATCAAGAATCAGAATAACGATGCATTCTAGGCTCATTCTAGGATGCAGGGAAAAGACTTCGACTCATTTCTCAGCATCTTCTCAGCCACCCACCAGTTTCCTTGAATGAGGTTCCTCCGCAGCGTTCAGGCAGATTATATCAGCAATAAGTGCACGGAGTGATAAGATGGGAAAATGTAATGCTCTCTGAAAACAGGGGGGAGGGAGAGGTGTTTAACACAGAGATACCTTACCTTTTTCCTGCAGTGCAATCTGTGCTATATTTAGAACTCACTCCAGCTGTGCAACAACCACAGAATACTCTCCTGGATGAGGAAGGACAAAAGGGTATCGGTGGCTCCTGCCATCTCTGGTTGGTTAAGGCAAAATAAAGCACAAATTGGGAAACCCACTAGAATCAGAAAGAGATGTTTCGGTGGGTTTTTTTTTGTTTTATTTGGTTTTGGGGGTTGTTTTGTTTTTTAAGAAATACTAGCAGGTATACTTTAGAAAACTTCCTTTCCAGTTAAGTTATTCTCTATATTACTGTTGTGAAGGGAAACCTGATATTTTTTTTTTCTTGCTAAATCAAGTTAGCAAGCTGGGCTAGGTTTTTGGGTCTGCTTGCTTACTGCAATGATGTACTAACTCAGCTGAAAGCCTACCTTATGAAGAATGACACTGTCAACAGTGCAGAAGATAACCCAGCCACCTCAGTAACAGCCCGTTTCCCAGAGCTACTAACAGAGCAAATTCAAAAAGCAACTACTGTACACAGAAATAACATAATTAATAGTTAATAAGTTTGTGCTGTGTAGCTACCTTTTGATGTTTATAATCCTGTTTTACCAGTAGGAAGTCTTCAATGCTGACTTGGATGCTTAACAGTGGATTACTGGTCACATCCAAGTGAAAATATCTGCAGCTCCGTGGGTAGTACAACATCAAAGAACTAGATACTGGTGCTAAGTTTGAAAATAAATCCAAACAACTCACATCCACGTGAAGGAAGCGAGAAGAAACAAGCCCATGTAAAACTGTCATGTGAGGCCAAGGTAACAGATGGACCCCAAATATAGACTGCGGGGAGTTTTGGAAAGCTAAGCAAATGCAGAAAGTTAAATTTGGGAGGGGATATCTCTAGTGCTTTGAGAAGAGCTAAGCAGAGTAAGCACAGAAACAAGGTTCCTAGAAGCACTGCTTTCCTCCTACAACAGAACCTGAAAAGTGAGCTTTCCTCCTGAAGGAGGAAACCTGCCTGAGAAGAGCACGGGGATGTACGGGAAGAGCCCTCACCTTTCAAACTGAGGAGACACTGGCTAACCAAGAAAAAAGCAGAACAAGAATAAAGCCACTTGCAGTCTAAATGTAGCAGCCACAGGAGAGATCATACATTAAGCTGATAAATAACTGAATCTTTTACCCGCACTGTTTGGGGACATGATATCTTCAGATGGGTTTTTTTGCTGGGTTGGAGTTTGGGTGGGTTTTTTGGTTGGGTTTTGCGTTTTTTTTTTTTAAATTTTAAAACACACTGAGGAGTATCAGAACATACTTTTGCTACATGTATTTACATATGTATATGTGTATATATACATATATGCCAAGGATGTTGAATTGCAACATGAGCAAGTATGGAAGCCCTCCCTGTTGTCAAAACACACATCGACTTGTGGCAGGGGATCAGCCCTACAAAAGCCAGCTCACTTGCCCACTCCACCCTGTCCCTACAAGGATATCATAAACAAAATGATAGGACTTGATTAGCAGTCAAACGTTTCCTGGAACTCCATCAGTTGAACAGAATTCCCTGCTCACTGGCCCGCTGAAGAACAGCCTCTATAGGAGATCCAGGAAAGCTCAAGCAGCAAACTCCACAACTGAGCCCACGCTAACGGGGAAAGGGGACATTTTTCTTCCTTCTTACAGTCACCAAGACAACCAGCCAGCACTCACTGAGTCCTCACGTATAAGACATCTTGCCTAATGTGCCAGGGTATTCATCTGCTCTGTACAGACTGAATCCATGCCTGGGGTGTCCAGTAAAGACAGTGCTAGATAACGGGATAAAACACAGCTACCTCCAGGACAAGCCCTGACCTCTATTTAGCTTCTTTTTGCTGGCATTCAAGTCGTATAAGAACAAAACACACTTGAATTTGGAGCAACCTTGGAGTTGCTACCCTTTAGTCTGCATGCTTGGGTAAGGCAACAAGAGCTATTTATTTTATTAGAGTAGGTGAAACTCTTCAATGCTGCATCAACTTTGTAACTCCTGTACCAGGATGAGAACTTCTATCAGAGGAATTCTTCTAGTTTTAATCCTCTTTTTTCAGTTTCAGACCCTCTTGCTGAAGCCCCCGTGCCCACCAGCTCTACATTAACCATGGTCTCAGCCCACCCCAAGGAGAGGTGCCCCTGCTGCTGAGTTTCCCAGTTTGAGAAGAGGGTGCTGGTTTTCAGTGATGCTTAGTCTGGACTAGCAGCCAGGACCTCTGACATCAACCGCAGCCTTGCAGAGGTACTTAAGCTCAACTCACTCATCCGTGTCTGGAAAACGACAATGCAATTTAACAACTTGAAAAGAAGATTTTCAATTCGAAGTGCAATTATGATATAGGAGGTCTCGAATGGCAAAGCTGCAGCTGATGTGCTCAACCATTCCTCAGCCACCACATTTTCTCAGGTGTATCAGGGAGAGCAGTAGCACCTCTGAACATTATGTTAAATAGAAAATTAGCCAACAGAGAACAACTTATCTGCTTTGACAGTATTCACAAGCTTCACAAACCTCAAGGCACCAGGGTTTATTTTGGCTATTATCATCACATCCCAGGCATTACTACTTATTACAACTTAGCTTTCTATTCAACCAAGTCAGGCTCCTAATTAGAGAGTTAAGTTTTTTCCATCTCCCAGGAATCTACCTAATAAGTAGAGATCAAGCCACCCTACGCTGTCCTTACTCTTTGGAAACCGAAGCTACCTGCTTAAGGAAAAAAAAAGAAAACTTTATTGCTGATAAAGAATTTAAATTCAACTAAAATCACTGTCTGGTAAGTTGGCAGAAAGCCACAGGCAGCACACTTGAGTCTTTTCTGTCACTTCCCCTTTCTTAAAATAAAGGATTTTAACTGGTGAAGATAACATAATATATTGGACATCAATTATTAAGACAGGCTTCTTCAGAGAATCCCATTATTTGGAAAAGGAGCAGATCCATAATAATCAAGAGATGAGCGCTAGCAATCATTTCTGCCCGAATGAGAATTTTGCCCAGTTAACTCTCCACCAACAGGAACATCTATTCAGCTGAGCACAAGGAGTAAAGTGAAAATCCTGTGCTTAGTTGAGCAGGTGACACAGATTTGAGATATTTTGTTGGCATTTCAACTACCAAGGAGCATGATGACTTACAAATTGGCTATTTGTCACTAAAAGGTCTTTTTAGTTCCTCTCATGGAACAGTTTTAAAAAGAAAGCCACTAACTTTCACATTTTGCACTCAGCATGGAAACCAGGTCTATCAAAACAGGAGTGAACCATTTCATAAAGTATTCTGGAATCTGAAATAAATGATAAACCAAACAATCCAGAAGTATATTTCCAGGGTTTGGTTCAAAATGTATTTCACATTAAGCTGGTTACAGTTCATAACTGTTCCTCGGAGGAGACAAGAGATCCTCCCCTGCAGGTGTGACTCCCACGGATCCAAGATTCACCCCCAAAATTACAAACCATCACGCCAGTTTTACTTAAGATTTATTATTACAATAGCAGGTTGTTAAAACAGTCACTTCTACACAATGCATTCATTTAGCCAGAATGCAAGAGCATATATTAACATAATGCAGGAAGACTGGCAAAATTATAAACCTGGACAAGCCATGAAATGAAACAAAGCTACAGTGACCTTTCTCAAAGTCTCTTATCTTTGTAAAGTTAGTTAAATGTGTTGGGAATATCAAGGTTCACTGCATAGTTTATCATAAGCAAAATACATTCTCAATTCAGTAACATTATCTAAAAGAGACTCTTCATCTAGTTTAAAGAGGTTTAATAATTTCCTTCACTCACAGCAAGATGACTCATGAAACAGCTTAAGAGGGTCATGCCATGCCACATATACAAAAAAAAAAATCACTTCTGATCATTTCTTAAAAATCCAGGAAGGACCTACTTTTTAAAGATGTTCATGTAGCAAAAAGTTGCTTAAAACAACAACAGCTTCACAGGAGTAAAAATACAAGGCTTAGACTACACACTGCTCAGTAGACAAACCAGACTTACTAGCAGTTTTCCTTACCCTAGAATAAAATACCCAAATAAGTTTCTACTATTGCACATAGCCCTTAGAAGTAAGGAATGTAAAAAAAAAAAAAAAAAAAATGTTTTTCATGAGTAACTAGAGGTAAAGATCATGGTTTATGTCAGCAAGTTCTGGTGATCTATCCCGTTACAGAATAAGTAAAGCTTAGTTCTATAAAGTGCTTTCCTGAAGAAAAATTACCTAATCCTGCAATGTGTTTAAAAAAAAAAAAGATATTTCTTTTGCTTTCAGAGGGAGCAAGCAAGAGGACAGACAACCTGTCTCCAGGTTAGGAGCTACCCTTATCAGGTACCTTCAGACAAAGGTCAGATTGCCTTAGGAAGTCATAAGAAGGTTGAAAAAAAATGCAGGTGGGTAAAGTCACTACCCAGCACATAAAACTCTCTGAGATGAAAGCCTGATGTCTATTTTTGAGTACCAGTTTCTCAGTGATAAGTCCTGAGACATGCAAATTTATACCATCTTAAAGTCATCACTATGTTGAGAAAGAGAGCAGAAACGGTGCAAAAAAAGACGACATTTTTTCTGCTTTTATAAGGATTCTTGGTTTCCTTTAAGGTGTGAGGTCCAACTCAAGCACTGAAGAACCTGTCTCTCAGCCTCTTAGACAGCCCACTGCCTAGATCTGATTTTAACACAAGTCCAACTAAAAAAATGATGTCTTCACACACATTTGGACTGCTATCTGGCTTCACATATAGGATCTAAGTCTCAGCTCCCAGAGGACAGTATTTCTCCCCCGGGCGTGTGTATAGCTCAAAGGGGAAATGCGGAGTCCCGTGGGACTTCATTGCAGAGTACAGCTTCTAATTAGGAACTGCTTCATGTTAGCATGAGATTTCATCTATTGCTTGTTAATACTAGACAGAACACGGCTTGAACACATCTGCATAACCAAAACCCCCTTTAATTGCATTGCTATGACGAGATTGCTGCACGGAAACCACTTTTTTAGGATTAAAAGCAACCTGTGCTGCTTAACAGAGAATCCAGACTCAAGTCCAACTATTCCCTTTTTTTTTTTTTTTAAGCAAAGACCAGGAAACCTACAGGGTGTAGCATCAGCAACTAGGGAAAGAGGGAGCCACAATTAATTTCCCTGCCACCCCTCCTCCAGGTATCAGAGTTTACAGCTGCCTGCACATAACCCTCTGATTAAATATTGAGCAAGCACATTTAATTTTATTCCATCTAAAGCTACATTGGATGAGATTTTGACAGGAGCCCAGCACGGCCCATCAATTCTCACATCACCAGAATTAAATCAAAGGTCACTAGCTCGTATTTAAGAAGTCTCACATACCTAAAGCAAGGCAGTTCCTATCGCCCTTCAGGAGTTGTCTTTGAAACACAAGCCAGGAGTAGCTACTGAATTACCCCCCGCCTCGAGCGTTGCCTTGAAAGTTTTCTTCCCAAGCTGTTTGGGAAAAAGTTCAGAGATAAATTCTTGCTCTGGGGTTATCATTCGGTGGTACTCCCTTCTCCTCCCTTCCCCCATTGGTACTTCCATCTCCAAACACTGGATTAGCACAGCCACTAATCCCGCAAAGACAGGCGTGGGAGCCTTCTGTCCCGGCATTAACGCTGTCCCAGCACCAGTGTTACAGCCTCAAACCAGAAAATAAGTCAGTTTTCTCCCTTTCTGCAAGACATTCTCTCAACACATGACAACTTCAAGCACTCAAGAGCTGGTGGACTCGATTAAAAGCTTAAAATAGAACCAAGCCTGAAAGCTGAATATAGATTTTTACCTTATTCAAATCTAGCTGGTTCATTTGCATTGGAGCACAGCCCTACCCCCTGCACACAGACACCTCGCTCGGCAGGTCTCCAAATCTGGGAGATCAACACAAGACAAGGCTACCACGAAGAGGGAAACCCTCCCCACTATTTACTTGGGTTGGCCATAACCATTTAACTTTTCTGTAACTAGAGCTTCGTAACTCCTACTGTGCATGAATTAAGCCCCAAGATGATATAGGCCATTCTTGCCTTTTTAAACACCAGGACAAACATCAAAAATGTTTGGGTTTTGCAGCACATTTTACTAACAAAGTTACACTTACGGTTTAAGAGTCACCATCTACAGCCCTGCCTACATCAAGCAGAAAGAACAACAGATTGACACAGATGTTCTTTGAAGTGGACACACTTTCCCCAACTTGAAAATAAGATTAATGAAATGCTTCTGCTATGGGTCCATACATAAAGATGGAATACAAGGGAAAAAAAAAAAAAAAAAAGTCAAAATACACCTATTCTCCACAAGGAACCATTAATCATAACTCCTAGCGGTGAATAAAAGCCCAAAGGGATATTCTAACTACTGTGAATTCTTGCTTTACTGTGACCATGACATAAAAAGCCCTACCTGCTCATGAACAAAGGACACCACTGCATGCTCAGAAGATAAAAAAGGCAGTGCATGCATACAGCAACCACACACGTGTGCCTTGGGGTCCACGGTGCCAGCGGAACCTGATGCTCAGGCCCAAAATTTACAATTACAATATATTGAGTTGTTTTGGATTTCAGTAACAATGTTTAAATTGCATTTCTGGAGGAATACATGGCTGTCATACTAAGGAAACCACTAAGGGAACAAAAGATTATCGAGCAGAGTGTGATCTGAACCAGCTTCTACTTTGAAATCGCCGGTGAAAGGAAGATGAAGCGAATGTAGCAAGGTAAGCAGCAAGAATGAAGAAGAATGATAGCTCGGCTCTCTGCAATCCCTCCACTCCTGCCATCGTGACCAGAATTGCTAAGAAGCCCCTCTGAATTTAGCACAATTACAACATCCCGGCTGCATTGCAGGGTGGGAGACGAATGCCTCTTGCAACCTTCCTTGGACAGACGATGGACGGCAACCACGCATGACTTGGAGCCCTCAAAAGCACCGAAGAGCCAGACCTTTCACTTCAAGGTACAAGCACAGAGCACAAGCAGCACTCACACAGTTCAGCTCTTAACCCTCTGTCAAAGAGCATGTCCACAGAAGAGACACAATAGTTACCTCTGCAACAGGCTTGAGTGCTCCTGAAATTCCTTGAAGTCCTTAAGGTTCAACACCGTATGTGTCTATGCTACCAAGAAACCATGTTAAAAAAATACTGGTATATAGTCCAATATGTTAGAAGTGATTTTACTGGCTTTTAGTTTGTCAAAAATTCTTCATTCCTGTGAAATATAAGTTCTAAATTGAGAAAAGCCATACTAAGAGATCAAAATTGCAGAATGATGTGACATGCTTGAACCTAAACTGGAAGACGATCATTTCTCTAGAATCTCTCATATGCATCCTTGACATTTGCTGTATTTCCAGGGTCATTAACAGCGCGCAGAAGGCAACCAAACAGGAGATTTTGTATTCCCCAAGCATGAGCAGAAACCGTTACATCCATAGAAAGACAATGAAAAACACAATGCTGCTGCAGTGAATGTCTGAAATAGAGGCAACGGAGACCAGTCAAGTGAGCAGAGGTCATGTTCACCTCATCTCATTAAAATACCCCATTTCTTATCGGTAACCAGCCCCAACTAGATATTGAAGCCTACTGATCCAAGAGTGTGCAGCCCACTGCTAACAACTGCCACACTCCAGTGTTTCTCCAAGCAAGAGGGTCACACAGAGACTTTGCAGTGAGCAAGGATTCCCCTTCAGTTCTCCCCATGGCTGCTGGGGACCACTGCGACAGAGGAACTGCAGACATCTAGGCCGATACTCTCCCTTTCCACCTTCAGAGAGGAGTTACCATCCCAGTATGCCTTGTCTTATTATTTCAATAATAATCAGCCATTGCTCTCCTAATTTAAATGCAGTCAGAACTTCAAAGAGATTCTTCTTTGGTTACAATAGCATCTCCTGGGCACAGCAAATAATCATCGCTGAGTAACTCCAACCTGGAGACGCTCCATTTTCACTGTAGCAAAAGCCAAGCTCCAACTCAGTGGTGGTGTTATACAGGCATCCTTGAAATCCGATTAAATTTGCTTTGCTGTGAGTTTTAAAGGCTATTTCAACAGCAAAGTTGACCGAGGCAATAATCTTAAGGACTAAAAAAAGTCTTCTATACTATGCAGGAGACCCAAGCTGGACTTCACCTGCTTTCCCAACTTTTAGAGCCACCGAAGCCTTTGAGGAAAGGCAGCACGTTGGTCCCCAGCAGCTGATGAGCCAAGAGCAGTAGACGCTGTTCAATTCTCTAATTCAACTCTGAACCAGTTGAGCAATCGCCAAGCTACACATCATCTGTAATTAATGTCATCAAAGAGCTTTCCCACAGGCTGGACCCTACGATGGTCCCCATGGCACTCTGTAACACACCCAAGGGTAGAGAGAGCACTTTGGATGGTGTCCCTCAGGCTCCTCTCTTGGCAGGCATTCCCTTCAGAGACACTGCAGAACGGTACCAGCCAAAAAATGGTACCCTCCCTCACTCTTCAGATCTACCTGTTCACCAGTCCACATAGGAAAAAATGCAGGAGAAATCTAAAGTCCTCCCAGGAGCTGGAATTTGATCGTAAGGTAGCAGAGGCCTGAACACAGCAAAATGAATTTCACAGAATTGAAACTGCTTGAAAATTAGACATGGGAGATGTTAACAGAGGGTGGCACCAAGAGTAGTTTTAGCATTATTCGCAAGGGACCAATTCAAATGTCTTCAAACATACAGCTTGGTGTATTCTGGTTCTGCACCAACGTCTGGTAAGTTCAGCAGGGATTTGTTTACTGTGGCAGCGATACTGTAGGAGAACTGGTTGATGGCTGCTAGAAGTGCTACACAACTCCATCCACCCCCAAAAAATAGTACAGCAAATTCCAAACAGAGGCAGCCAACACCAAAATACAGTATTTTAGAGACTCCAAATATGATCCTGAAATGACTGGTTTAAGTGCTAGTGCAAATGCATGTTAGTACAAAGTCCAAGAAGTGGGTCATTATCTCACCTTAATCAACAGTCATTTCAATACACGTGGACTTCATGCTACTTAAGTTTACACTGAAATTTTAGATATACCCAACCAAAAATGCAAAAAGAGGTGCAGTTGTAGAAACTAGATTGCAGAACAAATAAGTCATCTTCACAGTAGACAGGCAAATGCTGACTGTCTGGCAACCTTGGCTTGTTCACAAAATTGCAGTCTCTTCACCCTAGAGCTTCGTGTTCTTGTGCCCAAAAAAGAGTAATTAAAACCTCCTAACTATGAGTGATCCACACAGCTAACAGAAAGCCAGCAGAGATGAAGAAATCCTGACTGACATCAACCCCCAGCTGCAAAAGGGCTGGAGGATCATTCCCCACCCTCTGAATTCTGAAAAAGGACGGGAGGATTGTTCCCCACCTTCCTCCCCCTGCTTTACTTGTCCAGTTATTCAGAACAAAGGGCTATTTACACTTAGTAAATCTGAATTTCTTTGGTGCAGTCAGAGATGTATTACATGTACGTCTTTGTCTCCACTCCTGTTTGTCAGGGAAGTCTGACTAGAAATCTTATTAACATGCAAATAATGCAAATTATGTTTCAATCAATTGCTATAGCGAGCTGCTCGGTAGCAGTGTTTTCCGTAACTAGCACAGCAGTAAGACTCATTCAGTCTACACAGCTGCCTTACAGCACAGTAATTTCTCTTCTGTCTAGATTTTAAACCGGTGCTATTTGAAAGGGAAGTTTACCTCTGCGATTTAAGACACTAACAGCTCAGCCATTTCCATCTGGAATCGATCCGGGGACTAAACCTCACAAATGAACAACATTTCCAGGCGGATCTATTTCAAACCCCCAGCATCCTTCCCCCTCCCTGACTCTAAACAAGTCAAAGCATCGCAACGATTTCACAAGAATTAAAAAAAAAAAAAAAAAAAAAAAAAGCTAATTCATGAGAAGTCTCAGCCACATTCAGGGTAGTCTTTCTCATGCTTTGAGGAGATGCAAAAGCAGTACAGCTGCTGCTATTGCAAAGCAGCTTTACCCTGCATGTATAGATATGGATGTACACACACCCTCCCGCAGGAAGCCCGTCAGCAGTTTGAGAAGGCAGCAGCAGAGGGAGCACAAGGCGGTGAGAACAGTGGGACTCCAGCCAGAATTGCAGTTTGAGAAGCAAAAACCACACATTTCTGTACCCAGCTGCTTGAAGAACATCAGACTCAGGTGTGCAGCTTCTCTTGTGAAAGCTGCTCTGTCTTACAGCCTTCACCCTGTTAAGGTATTTTGCCCACTTTGCACTAACCACACAAATTTTAGTTTTTCCTTGCACTAACCACACAAACAGCATCATTAAAAGCAAACGAGTCGGTATATAGCCACGAAAGAACCCAGGCTTTAAAAAAGCTTGTTTGTCTCAAGTATGATATTTAACAGAATCATTTTTCACCTAAGTCTCTGAACCACCTATTAAGGGATGACAGTTAACTTTAGCATTGACTTGCCCAGCTGTAAAATAGCAATCATTATCAGTGCTTAGTTTCCCCAAGGGCAAGCAACGGGTCACCAGATGGACTAAAGAAACACCTCTCACTCCTACTTCTGTCCTTAATCTCAATACCATGGCAATGACCATCAAAGGGTAACAAACTCTCATCTAGAGACTGTGTTTGTGCTACATTTCTAGCTAGAACAAACCAGCATCTCTTCCGCTGTAAGCTGAGAACTCCAGTATTTCAAAGAAATACCCTGAAAAACCTGCAGATGAGCCCCCAGCAAAAGGGGGGGGAGGGGGGGAAATAAATAAAAAAAATCAGCCGACATCAGGGACAGCTACCAAACACCTAAAATCCATCAGAATGCTCAATCATCTACCCTCTCTTCAGATCTACTGTACCAAAGCCTGCTCAGATGGTCCAAATTTCTAATTCAACAATTCTGCTGAGAAAAATAGCGCAATTAGGCAAGGATATAGGCAGAATGCAATGATAACCTCATTCACAGGCTCACAGCGCGAAGATGAAAGACAGGAGCGCTGCCTAAAAGTATCTGCAGGCTGCAAAAACACCAAAAAAAAAAAAAAAAAAAGGTGGAATTAACATAATAGAGAGGGTATGAGTAGGAATGATAGGATCGAATTAGAATAATGCAAGTGTGGGCTGCATATCAGGAAGTACTTCTGGCCTGCAAAATCCACTTACCTAAGCAGCTGCCCACACACCCCCTTGGTGAATAGCACGAGATGACCTCCTCGCCACCTGCACACAGGAGCCCTCAGATGGAAAAAGGCTCTAAGTAATAAACACTTAACTCCTCTGGGTCTGGGCTGCCTTCTTTATAGGCAACTCTTCCCACGCTGGGGACCGTAACCCCAACTGAGCCCTGAACTCGGGGGAAATTCAGTGTACGGCAATGCTCTGCAGGTCAGCACAGCCCCTCTGCCACCCAGGGGCCAACAAAATTAAATACTGTCAAAATTGGAGGTGCAGAGCTGTTGCAGCTTCATACCCTCAAGAAAGTCCTGGAGGAACTCATGGTACTTCTGCAACCACTCTCTGCAGGAACTCGGCATCTAAAGGCCATGCCACACTGAACCCAGCACAGACACCACCGACCAGCACGTGAAGAAAAGCCACCTAGTTTTACTGGGAGTACAAAATGAAATTAAGCTTTTTGAGATGCTACTTGCAAGGAGCATTTAATAATTTATTGTTTTAATTTTAATAATTTACTCCCCCTATCAATACGCTGTAAGAAAGCCCCTTGTAACACCTTGTTCTTTTTTCCTCATAGCTTCTGCAACCTGCCATTGGAGAAACTTTTCAAGAAAGCTGCAACTTATTTTTTTTTTGCCAGAAGACACCTTTTCCCTAAGGACTCATGGAGACGTGTCTTCCCGTGCAAATAACTAGGCCAGCAAGACTGCAAATCTGATTCAGGAACACATGTCTATACTTCACAACGTCCCAAAGTTTGTTGCTTTAAGTGCACATGGACAAGTTTAGCATCCCTCACTCAACAGGAGGCTAAATTCTTCAAAAGCCACATTTGTGAAGAGCAAGTCTGCTCCTGCTCCCCCTAACTCCATGTTGCTCAGTGCCATCCCTCTAATATAATTTGAAAACATAAAAATGTACTTTGTTGACACGTGGGAATTACCGCACCGGAGACTCGACTCGGGGTAATCACATCAGCTCTCATTCGCTCACTGAGGACCCAGGACCCATGAATGTTGCCAAATATTTCCCACAAGCAGATCTCTGGAAGCACATTTCCATTTCCTTGACAGGGAATTCATAAGGAAGAGCACCAAAGCACTAACTAGCATGAAAATGTGAAAACATACGTTATTGTTAAAGTTCAGAACACAAGAACCCCAAGGTCCGGAAGCTCAAAAGTTGCGGTCCATGTCAGCAGAATAGAAAGCTTCATTAGAGAAGGATTTCAGATCCACTGAGGACTTACAATTCCTTAGGGCTGGTCTGCTTTAAATGGGACAGGCTTATTTCATGGCAAGTTTTGAAACCACCTCTAAACTCATTATGTTACAGGACGAGTTGCTTCCTGCTGCATTTGTTTTCCTCTCCCAAAATAGCACGTATTTTTGCTGTTTTCTGTACAGACCATTTTTTCTCTCCCTCCTCCGATTTCCAGGAACTTTCTTGATAGCAGCATCCTAGTTTGTCATCGCTGTGGTTTTTGCACACCCTCTTTTTTTTTTTTAAAAGTATTTGTTTTATTAGTTATACAGTACATATCCATTTTCAAATTAATTTGTCTTTACGCGTTATCATTTAGCAGATGTTAAGTACAAGAATTCGTCAATATTTCAACAGAGATCCAGAATAATTTAGTTGAGTTTAGTTAGCAAGTTCAGGTCATCTTATACATCTTCCCACTATTGATTTCCTGCAGTCTGCCAGAACAACAAATGCCTGTTCTAAGAGATGCTCACTCATCTGCTGCCGTACAAATCACACTAACGATGCTGAAATGAGCGCTTCAAAAGCAAAAGCACTCCCTTCAGTGTCAGATCCTTATCCTCATAGCTCATTGGTCACACTGTCCCCGTTTGGTATTGGGAATAAAGGGAGTAGAATTGTTTTCTGTTATTTGGAGATGCAACTTTACATTCTGCCCAACCTCAGAATTACACCCTCCCTATAAGCTATAGGGCTGACAGGATACACA
Source organism: Calidris pugnax (assembly GCF_001431845.1). Classification (NCBI taxonomy): domain Eukaryota; kingdom Metazoa; phylum Chordata; class Aves; order Charadriiformes; family Scolopacidae; genus Calidris; species Calidris pugnax. The sequence goes on along the minus strand of NW_015091127.1, from coordinate 678,989 downwards.
GCAGGCTGTGGTCGTAAAGTGTTCATTTTGGACACAAATTTTCCTTGTAAATGTATTATTCAGGAGCAAAATAAGGTAGATAGGGAAAGGTGCATCTTTTAGTAATATCGGCACTTGTGCTGCAGGCTTTCTCCAGCAAGACTCTGGTCACAAATCACACTTTCCTGCACGGCTGATTGAGAAAGAGGAGCTCACAAAAAGCATTTCATCTACGTCCTCGTAGGCAGAGAAAGCAAAATCCTACCCAAACACGAGCAGGCTGTAACAGATGCCAGATACCTCCACTTCACCCAAGCAAACACAAATAAGCTGCTGCCCAAGCACAGCACAGGCAGGGAAATAGGATTTACGTCATGTGAACAGTCTGTCTCGGCAAAGGACAGCTCTGGAGGGGGAAGAAAAAAAAAAAAAAAAGAAAAAAAGAAAGTCAGGCTGGTCTCGACACTAATGCAATCTTTGGCTTCCTGCAGAGCCTGTGTGCAAGGGTGGCACTCCGTGCCAGCAGCCACACGGGCTCCTTCGCTGGAGGCCATCAAGCAGCTTTCACGTGTGACTGTCACCCCAGCAACTACGGCCACTCACTGGGGCTCACCAAGCACACCTCAGCTGAGACCCAGAGCATCTCCCAAACACAGCCAGGCCTTCTGAAAGCTCTCGGTTGTGGCTGGTTTTCCCCTAGAGAATAAAGCCAGGGCCGGATTCATTTAAAAATAAATCAGTCAGGCCAGGTGCAGAATTTAGACTGAGTTGCAAACAACAGCCCTCTAAGATCTATCTTCACAATTGCTCTCTGCATCCTGCTCCAAACTCTTCCCAGGCACCTCCTAACTGGACAAACAGCACAGTTTTTACCTTGACTAAGTACAAATATAACTCCCTAAGCTGGTAATGTGCCAGTGTTGAACTTTCAGAGCTGGAAAAAAAAAATTATACTTGTACAAATTTGAGAAGATCCAGTAGCTTTGTTTTTACATATTCCCACTAAAAAGTGCATTACCAAAATGGATGTCTTGAACGTGACTTTCTCACACTGAGAAGCTGAGTTCTAGAAGTTCTTGCTGTTTTCTCAAACGTTAAATGAAATGGATTAACTGAAAATTAGCCTTATGCAACTTAATGAGTTAAATACCTATTGTTATCTTTAACATGCTGATTCATTACATCTAACAAAGCCTTGTAATCAACTAATTATCCTCAATTCCACTTGTGGATTTTTAAGGCTGATTTGCACTCAGCAAATTACCACAAAATTAAGTGAAACCAAGCACCCAGCCCTTTCTCTGGGGGTATGCTCCTTGCAGGATAAGGAGCACGTCTGCACCTGCTGATCCATCCCCCTGCTCCTCCCTCCACCAGGGACCACCAATGCAAATTAAACTTCCTTTCTCTCTGGTCCTTTTCTGGAAGGGCACAAACCAGAGTATTTTTACCTTATTGGACTGGTGGTTTTGTCTTTTTTTTTCCTTGCAGAAGTCTATTACAGGGCTTATTAACAGTCCCCCCCCTCAAAAGAGCTCAAGCTAAAGTTTCTACAGATGTGCCAGCATTTCCAAATTATTTAAGCAGTCTCCAGCTATATATTCCTCCCATTGTGAGGAGTGAAAAGCTTCAAGACTTGTGGGAATTTTGTTGTGGGGTTTCTTTTACTATCTTTTTATTAATTATAGGAACTAATCATTAGCATCTTAATTTATATAGCATTTCCATGCTTCCTGTTGTATCCCACAAGCTCACCACCATCTGGGTATACGAGACGGCTGCGTCAACACCGCAGCATCACTGATCCACGTCCACCTCACAGGTTGAACTCCATGAGACAGGAGTCTAAGTGGTTTAGAAAAAACTACCCAAGCACTACAGACGACTTCCTAGAAGTACTGATTTCTTTAAGTATTTGACTAAGAGAAGCCCAGTGTCCTTTAAAAAGGATTCCAGTCCTTTCAGCTTTGAAGGACTGAAGGGTGAAGAACAACAGTGATCGGCACCGGTGCTCA
>NW_015091127.1:675680-676985 GCF_001431845.1 Calidris pugnax | reverse complement strand
GGAGGAAGATGAGGGAGGGAGGGAGGGAGGGAGGGAGGGAGGAGGGAACAAGCTGGACGTGCCACCTCACAGGCTGCCTCTTCTCCTAACACCAGCAATCCCCAAAGCGAGCATCACTGCCATCTGATACTCAACGTCACCAAGCAAGGGATCCTGATTCCCCACCCAAACACATGCAAGGTGACATTTAACTCTGGGGAAACTGAGACTGAGCTTCTGAATGGGAAGCTACAGACACCCAGAACCCACAGGTGAAGTTTTCAGGAAGCCAAGATAACTACAGGACTGGGAAAAAGACAAGAGTATTTTCTACTTTCCAAGTCAGAGACTTCCTCCATCTTTTGTATCCAGCCAGAGTAAACAGATCCTGGAGATGGCTTGTTCTCCCAACTCCCAGGCAGCTGGCACCCACGGGTGAGATCAATCCACCCACCCAATGAGACAGGGTCTCCTGGAGAAGAGGCAAGGCTTGCTCCCTACAAAGGGAGGGGAGGGATGTGGACAGGTACAGGATGATCTGGGGGGGCTTCCTTCCTCAGATGAAACTGGCCCTGAGAAATAAGAGTCTCCCCACACAAGCCCAGCCCAGGACCAGGCTCACAGAGAGGGCTGTCTCCCAGTTTCCCCAGTAAGCCCTGCAGGCTACGCCCCACAGCGATACAACTCTGCCATAAATATCCCAGATTAATTCTGATCCCAGCACCAAATCCACTTAAGAGACTTAAAAGCCTCCGAGTCCCCAGAGCTGCCTGCCCAAAGAGGGCTCTGCAAATGAGTCCTGGGCTGGAGAAGAGAAATATTATCAAACAAGGCAAGCCATTTGTACAATTTTTAGTAATGTCGTTTGCAAGAGACAAATGGGACAAGATAGCTGAGCTGACATCTTGTACTAGAAGCACAGCCACAAAAAAGTCCTCGGGTACTGGACACGGTCGCAGGGGGTAGGATTTGTGTGAATATTCCCTAATTTCCAGAGATAGCTCTTTATGGGATTGGTTGTTAAATGACAGCATATGCACTCCAGTCTGGTTAAGGAGCTATCTGCTTAGTTTTCATAGAGATAGTTCTGTTATAAAAAAAGCCTGAAACGATCACCAAAATAAAACCCTTCGAGTATGAACACTCTGACAGCAAGAAGGCAGCTGGGGATGAAGAGCCCCCCTTCCACTCTGCTACTCCGGGGAGGTGCAAGGCATCGGGGGGTGGGAGCCGACCCCGGGGGGGGCAGCGAGTGCCCAACCACCCCCTCCCCACCTCCTTCAGCCTCCCCACCCCCCCACCCGCACACTGAGAGAGCCCCATGTC
>NW_015091127.1:674455-675608 GCF_001431845.1 Calidris pugnax | reverse complement strand
TCGCTCGGAGCCCCCCCCCGCCCCGGGCTCCTTGCCCCGGGCTACCATCCGGAGCGAGATGCGGGGTGGAAGGATGCCCTGCGACACGTGTCACCCCACGCCGCGGGGGGGGACACCTCACACCGGGGGTGTCCCTGTGCCCACGCCCGGCGGTACGGGGGTCCCCGGGCAGCCCCCGCTGGCAGCAGGGACCCGCCGTCCGCAGCCCGGTGCGTCTTTAGAAATAGCCCAGGGCAGGGAAGGGAGGGCGGCGGGTGACAAACAGCCCTTTGTGTCGCATCGGGGGGGCGAGGGGGGGGCTCTTAATGCCACGCGTGCTTTGCCCACTCCAGCCCAGCCACACGAAGTCTGAAACACTTCTCCGTAAGTAGAAGCCCGTCGGGTCCGGCGTCACGGCTCCGGTTACCGCTATTCTTCAATTCCCGTTACTTAAGAATCGCGCGCAATTAAGCGGCTTCCCTTTCCCCGTAAAGCAGCGCCCGATTAATTACAGATTATCGGGGCTGGAAATAGACGGGGAGGCGGGAGGCGAGCGCGGCTCCCCAACGGGCGAGCATCACAGGAGTCAGCCCGGGCGGTGGCGAGCTGCCAATGTTTACTGACCCCCTCGCCGGGTCACTTTCGTTAGCGGCGACAACGCGACAGCCTCTCCGAAGCTCCCCGGGGGGGGGGCCTCCGACATCCTCCGGCATCCTCCCCCGGGGGCCAGCGGTAGCCACGGTACCCACACCGGCAGGGAAGGGGCTACGGGGGAAGGGGCAAAGCTCGCCCCGCTCCCCGTGAGTGTCGCTCCGCCGGGGGGGGGGCGGCAGGGCCCGGCGGCAGAGGGGACAGCCCCCCAGGCTCGGAGAAGGGAGAAGCCCACCCCGGGCAGCCCCTGGCCACACTGCCGCGGCTCCGACCACCCACCCACCCCCCTTGGGGTGCCGGCTGGAGAATCGGCGGGCCACCGGCAGCACCCCGAGGGGTTGGGGGGTGCCGGGGATGAGGCCGCCCCCTCCGCTGCCCCCGCCGGGCAGAGCGGGGCTGGCTACCGGGCACAGGCTGCAGGGAGCCCCGCTGCTTCCCCGGGCCGGCTTTAGGAAACGCGAGGCGGGAGGAAGGGAAGGCAAACCCCGCTATAGAAACACCTTCCTCAGGGGGGGAAAACCAA
>NW_015091127.1:665726-672765 GCF_001431845.1 Calidris pugnax | reverse complement strand
GGGGGGGGGGGGGGGGGGGGGGGGGGGGGGGGGGGGGGGGGGGGGGGGGGGGGGGGGGGGGGGGGGGGGGGGGGGGGGGGGGGGGGGGGGGGGGGTGACAGGCAGCAGAGACCCCCGCCCGCAGCAGGCGCGGTGGGTGACACGCAGCGGGAACAGCGAGGCTGCATCTGAGCTGGGAAAGTTGGTGGGATTTGGGTCCTGCATCACCCCCCGGTGCACCCAGGTGGGGAGTGCTCCCGAAAACCGGGAATTGGGAAGGAAACGCGGGGAGAGAGTCCAGGAAGGAGATAGGAAGGTGAAGACACGCTTTTCTCCTCCCTTCCTCCCAATGTCGCCTTAGGTTTTTTTCTCATTTTTTTCCTGCCCCTTCTCTCCACCTCCAAACTTTGCAAGTTTTCAATTAGTAAAATTTCCGTGCGGCGGTTGCTTCTGCTGTAAAGCACAAACCCTTCCTTGTGGAGTCAGCTCTTCACCGGTGTTCGCCAGGACACGCTGCTCTGGGAGCAGGGCTGACTCAGCAGGGCGAGCAAGCCGGGGGCTACCAACAGCCATGGCTACTGGAGGGGCTGCTGGAGCCTCCGGGCTCGCCCCGTCTGTCCTTTGGCATGAGGAGGTCCATGGCTACTGGACGGGCTGAAGCTTCTGGACTGGAGCTCCAAAGTGGAGGATCCATGTCCCAAGTTCTCCCCCTCTTAGCACTTCCTTGTCTCTATGGAGAAGTGGGGTGCAAGGGGGGGAGAAAGCCTAGAAAAGGTGGAGATTCATCTGGCCGTTCGCCTGCTCAAGCTGATTTTAGGTAGAAATAAGTTATTGGTAAAGCTGTTACTTTTGCTCTGAACACACGTGCAGCAAAGGGCTGTTGCGACTATCGAAGGGAATGAAGCATGAAAGACTAATTTCCAGCCCTAGTGGGGATCATGAATTCACAGAAAAGTCTTTAGCTGTTCTTTGAAGAGGCCAACCTGCTTTTCCGATAACTTGATCAGTATTTTTCATTAGAATGGTCGAAAATAATTTCTTTTTTTTTTTTTTTTTTTTTTTTTAAATACTATTGGTTCAGAATAGAATTGCTGAAGACCAGTTTGCTCTGCTCTTTGTGGAAAGAAAGGCTTACCACAGTCTCCCACCGAGGCAGCCTCCACGGTAGTACTGGAGGCAGAGACAGCATTTGTCAGGAGTTGAATAGATAAATAAAGCAAGTGAACTTGCTTCTTGTATGCAAAATAAAATGCAAAGTAAGACACTCAAAACTCATTAATGTATCTGCAGACAGTAAAAGCTTATTAAGCATTTCACAGAAAAGATAGCTGAAGTGGAGCAGCAGCAGTTAGTACAAGTAGGATCTGTCTGAAAGACATCTTTTTTAGGTAGAAATCCCCGGGTTGATGGGACCCGTGGAACACTGCTGAAGAGGAGTGAGTTTTAACTGTGATTATGTTCCATCTATTCTTTTACAGATAATGAGAAAATGCCTGGGTTCCCAAATGGCAAAATTGTATCTTGTGGCTAAAATAAACTTAGATAAGCTAACCGAGGAATTACAGCGTGTGAAGGGGCTGGCTGCTGTTTTGTCTGGTTAATTTTAGGGATTTTATTTTTTTTTTTAGTGGATACCAGTAACACGATAATGAACTTGATCTGCCTGTAAGAACCTTGGCTGCTAGTTGTGCTTTCCCATAGATGACATGGAGAAAATCAAACCTATTGGAAACTCTCTTCACCAGAAACCATAAACTAGACAGAAAAAAAGACAGTAAACCCTCAGAAATGCCCTCAGGTTGGCACCTGGCTTCCCAGGCCGTGTTACTGGTGTGTTTTGTGTGTCACTGGTACTCAGCCTTTAGGGATGGGAAGGAGTGCTGTGTGTCTGAGGGGTTGTTCCTGTCACCCTCAACAGGCCTCTGCGCTTCATCACGCTCCGAAAATTAACAAGAAGAGGTAAACTTAGAAGCTAAGCATACTCATGGAATCGATAATATATTCAATCTCTATCTGCGTATAAGACACAGGTTGTAAAAGCAGATCCAGCTTGTTCAGATTTGCTCAGTTAGAAAATTAAGTGACATCAAGCCTAACCTTTTTAAATATGAAAATTACCAAAATAGCATTCTTATTACTTGCTAACATCTTACCTCAGACTGTCCATTTTTATAAGCTAAGCAGCACATGGTTAATTCTTGCCTGGGAAAGTGCCAAAGAAGATTTAAATACGAAAGGAAGTGTTGCTCGTTCAGTAAGTAGGATTCCCTTACTAATTTATTATTAGCAGTACATAACTATCTCATCACACTTTGGAAGAACCTTAGGATGGCCTTCATTTTAGACTGCCTCAAGTCTTGGTGTTTTCTGGGCAATTGTATACGCTGCAGAGTAGCATTTGTGAGTTTTTAGTTATTTGTTATTATTAGTTTCGACATCTGGTCCAAATTCTGACGGGGGTTCAGGGAGGCATCTCTGGTGTTAGATGCCCAGTAGAGTACAGGCATATTTGCCTGTCCAGTCCTGAAAATCTGCCTCTTCTTATTTTTTTCTACATGTCTAACTCGGGTGTTTTGTCAGTTTTAACTTCGTTGTACTGCATGAAAACTGGGTGTGAAATGATGCTATTTCAAAAGTGGTTTGGTGTGGCTAATAATGCCATGAGCAAGCAAACGGCTCACAGTAACTTTTTCAAAGTAAGACAAGTCCAGTGAAAAGCCTCAGATGCATATTTTCCATATAAAATTAATTAGGTCAAGAAACAGGGACCCAGAAGTCATGCAGTGATTTGTGCTCAATCTTAACTCTGCCCTCCATCTCCCTCTTCAAAAATTCTCTTGGAAGCCACTTCTTTCTTGCTGGCACTTCTCTCTCTTACTCTCTCCCCTGTTTAATTCCCTCCCTCTCTCCTAGGTTTTTGCTGTGTTGTGTTTAGGCATTAAGGAATTTTGTCCTGCTGTTGGAGTTTATCTTGTTATTAGAGTTTATATGTCGCTATCAACCTCTTTCACACCATGTGCCCAACATATATGTACCCTCTTTTCATGTGTTCCAGTACATGACATACATGTTCCTTATCAAGTAACTGTGTACTCACCACGCACCCAGAAGTGCTTGCTCATCTCCCGTGGGCTGGTGGTGGGGAATCAGCTGAGTAATACTGGAAAAATCAACGTTCTTTGTGGCCCATTTGCTGCACGCTTTTGCGATTCCCTGGAGAAAAGCAATAGAAATGATTTTGCTGAGCTGGACCAGTGCCCCAGTAGGTCATGGTACTGCCCATGAGGATGATACCGGACTCTAAGGTATTTTTAAAAAAGCACAACCTTAAAGACCTGAAGTTGTTTAGAAACTCTAGTGTTTCTGGCTTGTTCTTTCCCCTCTCCTGGTTACATATAACCCACTTTTAAAACCTGACATCTTAGTTCTCTTACCAGTATATCTGATTTCTACTTACAAGCACAAAAATTCCTTCTGCTTTTTCCTACCACAAACCTTTTTTGCAATGATCTCTTGTAAAATATGATGGTAATACCATTTAACTGTTTCTTAGGTAAATGGAATGTACTGAGACTTGCTCTGTGCACCTCAGCCCCTCTTCCAATAAGGGAGAGTGCTTGACCAGCTGCAAGGTCAACGCTGGAGTTTCCTGCGCTTGGTTCTGTAGCCCTGCTCGCGTCACCGTGGGGTGACTGTACAGCTTTTATGGCACTAGAACAATTAGGCTGCATTTTTACCCTGACCAGCTTCTAAACTATTCAAAATATCACAAGCTAAGCACAACAAAATTACAGACCATATTTCAAGGCATACACACAAGGCAGTAGAAAGTTCAATTTTAATTTTATGAGTTCCGATTCTGAGTGTACCAGCCATTACTGTTTGCATGAATTGCCTTTTGATTTATGAAAGAAATGATAAACTGGCTCTTCCAGATTATGTCGCTTAATCTGGAAGTTTGCCTGCAGAGTTTGGTTCGGAGCTAATCCATCTGAGTACCTAACTTTAACCAAGTCTTTCACTCTAATGAGCCTCTCGTAAATGTACTTCCTTTGTATTATTCTTCTTAGTTTCTGTGAATTCTCTCTCCCTATCTTGTTTTGGTAAGCAGTATCAGGGAATGTTAGTAGGGAAAAAAAAGTGTCCTCTTGTGTAAACCCCATGGGAAAGGACTAGGTCTGTCCTTGTGTCCTGTAAAATAGAAAGTGCTGTTAATGTAAGGTATCAAGCAACTCCAATATAAAAGCGTGGGATAAATTATCAAGGAATGTTTTGCTTCCTTGGGGAAAGAGGAGTGATGGGACTTATAAAGAAAGAGCATGCTGTTTAACGAGGTGGTCACAGATTTTTTGGGGGATCACGATGTGGCAAGGGTTCCCGTGTGGTGGGGCCAGGTGTGCTGGCACTTGGGGCTGTGGGGCAGGTGGTGCCTTCTGGCACGGTGGGAGGAAGGGGAATGAAATCATGGAATCATAGAACCGTTATGGTTGGAAAAGACCTTTAAGGTCATCAAGTCCAACCCACTACTAACCCATGTCCCTCAACACTGACAAAGCTACCACTAACCCACGTCCCTCAGTACCACGTCTGCCTGGCTTTTAAATACCTCCAGGAATGGCAACTCCACCACTGCCCTGGGCAGCCTCTTCCAATGCCTGATAACCCTTTTTGTGAAGAAATTGTTCCCAATATCCATCCTAAACCTCCCCTGGCACAACTTGAGGCCATTTCCTCTTGTCCCATCCCTGTTCCTTGGGAGAAGAGACCGACCCCCCCTGGCTACCCCCTCCTTTCAGGGAGTTGGAGAGAGCCAGGTCTCCCCTCAGCCTCCTTTTCTCCAGGCTGAACCCCCCCAGCTCCCTCAGCCTCTCCTCACAAGACTTGTGCTCCAGACCCCTCACCAGCTCCGTTGCGCTTCTCTGGACTCGCTCCAGCCCCTCAATGTCTTCCTTGTCATGAGGGGCCCAAAACTGATGGCAGCCCTCAAGGTGGGGCCTCCCCAGTGATGGCTATGGGGGGACGGTCACTCCCCAGTCCTGCTGGCCACACTGCCTCTGACACAGGCCAGGCCGCCTGGGCACACAGCTGGCTCATATCCATACTTTATGAAGACTGCAGGGCAAGTTCAGTATTAAATGCAGCCCCCGTGTGATGTGTAGAGGGGCTGTAAGCCTCTCCATAAGCCCTTGGAGATCAACAATGCTGTAAGGGGGCTCACCACAAGAGACAAGGCATGGAGGCTTCTGCTGAGCAGCCATGAACGTCTGTGTCGTTGTCTTCTCCTGCACCATGGCGATGGGTGAGCGCTTATTGGTTAAGCCAGGGAGAGAGAGGAACTCAAACATATAGATTTAATCCCGGTACGAGGTCAGGCAAACACGATTTCTAATGGTGTTAAATTTCCTGAGGGTACGTGGACTATAAATCTACCTTGAGCTACTTAAGCTTCCTGGTTATGGTGATCACGGGGGTTTGCATGACCAGTTATAAGAACAAACAAGCTCAAAAGAAGATTGTTTAAAATTCAATTTATCATTGTTCATATTGAGAATGGGGCTTAAAAACAGCTTTGGAATACTTTTGTGACTCTTCTTTCTACTCAAATTAATCTTCCAGAGTGAAACCAAACAAGGCAATTTCAATCCGGAAAGAATTTTGCTGTGAAAGTGGTAAGTAATTTTAAAAAGGGGACTAAATTGAACTTATAACTCTAATTTAGCAATAAATATAATTAAATTCTGAGTACAGCTGTAATTGTTCCTCTGTTAATTAAACTAGGTATTTTATAAATGCCGCAGAAAATCATTTCTTAGTACTTAGAGACTCAAGCCAAATCAGAGCTGGAATGAAGGACGCCTTTCATTAAAACATAATATTTTAAGTTGTAGGATGAACTGTGACTGAAGGAGAAAAAGATATCAATATATCAAAAATATATCAAATACTTAATGTCAAGAGCAGATAAGTGCTGGAAGAAAATAGTTCACATTAGATGAAGAGGAACAGCACAGGCTTATCGGCAGGGACAGAAAAACCTCAGACATCAGATTAGAAAGCTGAATACTAAAAGAGGAAAGTAAACAAATACCCCCCCAAAAAAAATTACAACTTCATGAATTCTCTGAAAGCAAAGAAAAATATCAAATGCTGAAATATCCCTTTCAATGTTTCATCACCAATTCTTGTGAATCTTACCTGGTTTCATTGCAATACGCTTCTTTTCCAAGCTTATAAGGCAATAAAATATCATATACAACATAAAATACTGGCATTTCTATGTAAAAAAAGCCCAAAGAAATCAGAGTGTTTTTGAAGGCCTACTGGATAAAAACTTAATAAGCAAACTTTCTCATATAAAAGCGTTGGAGGGGTTTGTGTGTGGTTACCTGGTTTCATTGCAATACGCTTCTTTTCCAAGCTTATAAGGCAATAAAATATCATATACAACATAAAATACTGGCATTTCTATGTAAAAAAAGCCCAAAGAAATCAGAGTGTTTTTGAAGGCCTACTGGATAAAAACTTAATAAGCAAACTTTCTCATATAAAAGCATTGGAGGGGTTTGTGTGTGGTTTTTTAAAAAACATTACTTAAAGGATACTTAAAGGATACATACTTACCTGTGTTGCCAGAGTTAAATTCACCCACTGTTTTCCGTTTTAAGATGTTGTACTCCTTTTTGATTTCCATTCTAATATTTTTCTATGTTTTATTTGGTTGGAGTCAGTTTTTCTGTGCTTACCATATTCTTCAGTCTGAATTACAGTGGTGAATTTCAGCAAACACTGCTTTTCAGAATAATATTATGAGAAAACGGTAAAATCAGATACTATTTTTTTCTTTTTTAAACATCTATGGAAACAGAAATAAGGGAAAAGTCAGAAGAGGCAACTGTGATAAAAGATGAGGTCCTCAGAAACATGCATTTCTTTTGCCACAGGTGTTTTAAATTAGACACCTAAATTGATGAAAACTAATGGATTTTATCATTAATTTCATGTTCTCACTTCCCCTCTGTAATTAGCATGAGTCAGTTTTTCTGTGCTTACCATATTCACG
>NW_015091127.1:600133-665716 GCF_001431845.1 Calidris pugnax | reverse complement strand
TTAGATGAAGAGGAACAGCACAGGCTTATCGGCAGGGACAGAAAAACCTCAGACATCAGATTAGAAAGCTGAATACTAAAAGAGGAAAGTAAACAAATACCCCCCCCCAAAAAAAATTACAACTTCATGAATTCTCTGAAAGCAAAGAAAAATATCAAATGCTGAAATAGCCCTTTCAATGTTTCATCACCAATTCTTGTGAATCTTACCTGGTTTCATTGCAATACGCTTCTTTTCCAAGCTTATAAGGCAATAAAATATCATATACAACATAAAATACTGGCATTTCTATGTAAAAAAAGCCCAAAGAAATCAGAGTGTTTTTGAAGGCCTACTGGATAAAAACTTAATAAGCAAACTTTCTCATATAAAAGCATTGGAGGGGTTTGTGTGTGGTTTTTTAAAAAACATTACTTAAAGGATACTTAAAGGATACATACTTACCTGTGTTGCCAGAGTTAAATTCACCCACTGTTTTCCGTTTTAAGATGTTGTACTCCTTTTTGATTTCCATTCTAATATTTTTCTATGTTTTATTTGGTTGGAGTCAGTTTTTCTGTGCTTACCATATTCTTCAGTCTGAATTACAGTGGTGAATTTCAGCAAACACTGCTTTTCAGAATAATATTATGAGAAAACAGTAAAATCAGATATTATTTTTTTCTTTTTTAAACATCTATGGAAACAGAAATAAGGGAAAAGTCAGAAGAGGCAACTGTGATAAAAGATGAGGTCCTCAGAAACATGCATTTCTTTTGCCACAGGTGTTTTAAATTAGACACCTAAATTGATGAAAACTAATGGATTTTATCATTAATTTCATGTTCTCACTTCCCCTCTGTAATTAGCATGTTGCTTACTAGGACGCTACTGGAGTCAGTTTTTCTGTGCTTACCATATTCTTCAGTCTGAATTACAGTGGTGAATTTCAGCAAACACTGCTTTTCAGAATAATATTATGAGAAAACAGTAAAATCAGATATTATTTTTTTCTTTTTTAAACATCTATGGAAACAGAAATAAGGGAAAAGTCAGAAGAGGCAACTGTGATAAAAGATGAGGTCCTCAGAAACATGCATTTCTTTTGCCACAGGTGTTTTAAATTAGACACCTAAATTGATGAAAACTAATGGATTTTATCATTAATTTCATGTTCTCACTTCCCCTCTGTAATTAGCATGTTGCTTACTAGGACGCTACAAACAGAAACTCACTTAGATAGCATAGTAATATTTTTTTACATTAGCAAAATAATTCTGCCTTCAAAAAGGAGTTGAAATAGTAAAAAAAAAATAAAAACCAGGGAAACAGCCTGAAAAATCACTATCAGATTGTATTTCCAATATGTATTCTGTCCATTACGTTTGAATCCAATGGGTGAATTCGCAAATAATTTAAAAATAGGGCATACCATAATTCATATGATCAAAGAGAAGAATTTGTTGCATGGGTAATCCTAATTATAGCATTTAATGACTTCTGAATGCTTGAAAAATGCCTATCCTTTCAGGCAGTAAACATCTCCATACCTCCTAGTCCTTATCAATGCCTATCCTTTCAGGCAGTAAACATCTCTAGCCCTTATGTGTTCCCATTTGACATCTTGTATCCCTATCAATGGTTTAAACCAGCTAATATTCAAAGTAAGGTGTACAGATCAGTCAGGAAGCACTTATGGGACTGAAAATGAAGATTATGACCGAGACTTAATCCGTTATTGCCATCGATAATGGCTTTTTGTTTGTGTGTTTAGGTGGTTTAGTGAATCCATGTCATCAACAAAACTCGGAGGAAAAAAACCCCTATTTACTTATTTCATACGAATTGCAACAACACACAAATCATGAAGGCCTGTGTTACCCATCCTTTCTGTTATACACATCTGATTGGTTTTAATAATGATGCGGACCCTTTCTCCTGCTTTTTCCAATTTTACAGCATCCCTGGGACAGCTACACTCTCTGCTGTCATGATTAATGTACATAAATATAGCATTTTATTCTTTAATGTATGGAAGCAGCTAGACATGGGCAATGTTAATTCAGGCAGTCATTAACCAAAACGGGTCACTAGCAAATAATTATAGGTTGCTACTAAGAACCACTAATCTCAAGTCCACCTCCAAACTCTGTCATAGCAGAGAACAACTTTCCATCTTCGTATCTGCAAAATGATAGAATGGTTTGGGTTGGAAGGGACCTTAAAGTCCATCCAGTTCCAACCCCCCTGCCCCGGGCAGGGACACCTCCCACCAGACCAGGTTGCTCAAAGCCCCATCCAACCTGGCTGTGAACGCAGGGGAAAAAAGAGTCTCTCAAATCTGAACCTGTACCAAACATGAGATAGGTTTTCATCTTTAAATATTGATGGGGGCAATTTTGCCTGAAAGGTGGGGATATATAATTTACCTTGACTACAGTATGTGTGTTTACAGTGTACATTACTCTTTGTCCCCACCCTGAATGAAAGGTGAAGGAACATGGAAAAAGGTGAAAATGAGAAACTATATCTGCCTGTCACTTATTTTTATGCTATGAGAACATTAGTAAGTTTTTGATCTGTGGTCATTAAGATATTTTTGTGCAAATGCAATTAGAAGAGTTTGTTTGCTCTGACTCACCATATTTTCACTCTTATTGGTCTGCAGTTGTTTAGATTTTTGTACTATTTACTTTTTTTTTTTCCAGGGAGAAGTCAGTAATATATTGCTGTCCAAGACAGTGTGTATTATATATATGTGAAGAGAAGGAGAAATAAACTTTCATTTGTAAACAAGGAGTAAAAATCATACCTCAGCTTTATCACTGACAACAGGAAGGAGGAAATTTAAATTCTTACATTTTATTTGCAGCAGTGCTTAAAACTAGATTTGCAAATGCAGACTGGAAACTCTTCTATCCTTTTTCTAAAGAAAAAGCAGACACATCACAATATGGACAAATCAATTTCAATTGCTTCTTGTCCAAATAAACAGTGCTAAACCTCAAGATCTTGGGTAAAGATTCAAAATCAGGAAATGAAAAAACGAACAATAAAATGCGAAGGTCAGACGGGATCAACCTCTTCTTATCCCTTCTCTTTCATACTGCTGAGAAGTGCAGAGGAAGGGATGAAATGTGTTGATGCCGGACTGTATCATTACTAACAGACTGTTATTTACAATTTCAGCCTAGAAGCCTTGGAAAGTACTTTATCACTTGATCTTCAAACTGGTATTTGTGGCTCGTCAGCCTCTCTCCATTTTATGAGCATTTGTACCGCAACTGCATCAAGAAGCCCTAGAGCAATGTAGTTAAGCTCTATTGAACTCTATGGAGGTTTAAAGATAAGGGAGTTATTTCTGTCAAAGCTAACATGAAAAAATGTATTTGCTGCTTCATAATTGCCAGAGACTGGCAAAAAGGCATTATTTTTCATTATTTCCTTTTTTGTACTCTTGCCATCGGAACCTAGTCTTGCACCAGCAAGGGCTACGGAGCACTGTGAATACTGGGGGCACTCCGGTCTCAAGGGTATGTTGTCCTTATGGAGTGGCTTTTGTTGCACGTTTCCTCTTACTATTAAAAACTCACAATTAAAGTGCCTCTCATGAACATGGTGCATCCCCAGCCTCTCAGTAGTTGGCCACACAAACAGGGCTCTCTGCATGCTGGTGAGGATGAACGTTCAGAGCGAAGGCTTCTCTTGGATCAGTACTCCTGAAAAGCATTGATCCTGCTCTCTTTTTAGAGATCTGAGAAAAATGCAGTAATTTCTGGAAGCTTTCCCAGCTAGGTTCTTTCCAGTTGATTTTTTTTTTTTTTTTGAAAAAAAGAAATATACTTGCTTTTGGAAGGGATTTTTTTTTTTTGAATAACTGAACCATCTCTCAAGAGGAGGCTCTATCACAGACTGAAAATCTGTCATATGGAATGACAAAATATTGTGGCAGCAAAATGTTCCGTGAACACTTACGTGGGGGGGATTATAGACTGGCAGAGGGAACAGTTTTTCTAAGACAGAGGAACTTCCAGAACTGACCCTGTCAATGAGTATCTGAAGGCAAAAGTAACTTGATTCGCTTTAAAGATGAATTGGAATTCTACTCAAAAGGAAAAGTGAAAAAGGAATGTGCTGCTTCTATAAAGAAGAGATGGAGATGTAAGTCTGGAAATGCAATACAAAAAGAACTAGCTATGTTTTTTTCATAAGTCTGCTTTGTGCATATTACTTTGTCAAAATTAAAATGGGTCATTTATCCAGAGGAGAATAATGATCTGAATCATCTCTGAGATCTCTAACAACGTGTTAATCAGATGTTTGGAGGTTTCCCCTTGGCCGGGCTTTTAGAACACAAGGAGAAACATGGTACCAAAATAAGTTTACAAATGACAAATTTCGTTTATTCCCAGTCCCTCAAAATGAATTGTGTTTTAAAAACACAGAACTGTTCTGCAACAGGCATAGGAATGAATTAAATTTTCTTTGTAAGTGTTTTGATCCTCAACATCTTCAGGAGGCAGATTACGTAGTGAATTTCTGCCTGTGGAAATGCTGTACTTTCTTAGTAGAGAAGGTGCACGTTAAATTATGTGATAAATCTGATCCATTTCCCACATGGAGAAGCTAATCCCAATCTCCGTATAAAGCTTTTTATTGTATTGAGTTTTATCTTTCATAGCCCTATGTAATCAAGAGCTATCCTCTGTATCTTGAATTAATTCATGTGACTAGCTTTTTACTGAAGTGCAAAAGTGGCACTGATCAAATACCTTGGAGTGAGTGATCCTGAAACCTGGCTTTGAGGAATACTACAACAGGGCTGTTAGCGATGAACTTTGTTTTGCCTGTCAGTGATCCAGGCATTTAAAACCCTTTTACTACATCTAGTTGCTGAATTACTACAGGAAAAAAGATGCATTATTAATATTTGGGTCTACCTTCCACCTGAAAAAGATATTTTCCGAAAAGCAATGTAAAGAAAGTAACTCTTAGCTGTGTTTGTATTAATCAGATCTGCCGAGGAACATAGTTCTTCCATTACTTTAATGTATGGCCTGGGAAGACTCTGCCTTTCTCTTTTTCACATTGCAAAAAATTCACCTTCCAGCCAAGGTTTTTCAAAAACTGGTTGTCAAAAAGTCATTGAGGTGTCATTTCATTGTTTGATGCTAGATACAAATTGACATTTAAAATAGATCTCTAGGAATTTCTGATATAGAATGTAATAAATTCAGTCCTTGGGAGCAAAAAAGGGTTTTCAAAAAGGTGTAGCTGCAACTGTGAGCAGGTTTCAACTCATTCCTTTTCTGGCTTCTGTTCTGTTATTGTCTGTTTGGTTTTTTCTCATTTAAACCCCCAGAATCTCGGCCACTACACTTGCCATACATGCTAGCAGGGCAAGCGTGGAGCATTTACCTAAGGTAAATGTTCTCCTTGAAGCTAGGTCCCACCCAAGGCAAGAGCACAACTGATGGAATCGTGCAGATGCCTTTGCTTTGTTATTCATTGTCATTTCAGAGAATGCCTGGCCAAAAGGGATTTATCTCTACAATATTCAACCTCAAAAAGGGCAGTAGACAAAGCCCTTGTTCTGCTTGCTGCAACCACAGCTGTAATCAGCCAAGGGACTTTTATTTTTCTTTCTTTTTTTCTCCTTTTTCCTTCTTTTTTTCCCTCTTCCCCTCCTTCCTCTTCCTCTCCCTTCCCCTTCCTCTTCCCCTTTATTTCGTTTCTCATTTTCCTTTCTATTTTTCATCAGAGAGGTGCTGATGCAGCAGGTTCTGTTCTCCTCAACATAAGGAGGACATGGAGCGGATCCAGAAGAGGCCACAGAGATGCTGGGAGGGCTGGAGCCCCTCTGCTGGGAGGGGGGGCTGAGAGAGTTGGGGGGTTCAGTCTGGAGAAGAGAAGGCTCTGGGGAGACCTTAGAGCCCCTTCCAGTCCCAGAAGGGAGCCAGGAGAGATGGGGAGGGACTCTGGATCAGGGAGGGGAGCCATAGGAGGAGGGGGAAGGGGGGATTTAGGTGACATCTCAGGGAGAACTTCTTTGGTGTGAGGGTGGTGAGAGCCTGGCCCAGGTTGCCCAGAGAAGCTGTGGCTGCCCCATCCCTGGAGGGGTTCAAGGCCAGGTTGGAGGGGGCTTGGAGCAACCTGGTCTGGTGGGAGGTGTCCCTGCCCAGGGAAGGGGGTGGCACTGGATGGGCTTTAAGGTATCAGCAGGGGGTGGGACTGGATGGGCTTTAAGGTATCATCTAACTCTAATCATTCTATGATTCTGTGATGATTCATCAACCAGATTCCACTTCAGAGCAGTTACAGCATCACATTGTGTACTCAAGGTCAGAAAACTGTAATTCAGTCAGTCTGCTCCTCTTCTTACACTGTTTCAGTGCAAAATTATGAAGAATTCTTGACAAGGTCTACACATACACATCATTCCTTCTAAAAAGAAGACAGTAAATACGCTGCTTGATGAAACACTGCGTATCAGTTCTTACAGAATCCAACTGGCAAAGAAAGCAGTCCCTTGTTATGCAAAATCCCTGTTTGTAAACAGTGTTCTGCCTTTAAATTGATTTTAATGCTTCGCCTTAGAGAGCTTATACACTTATTTTCTCAACATAGACCCACTACAAGTGCCATCTGGTGGCAGAAGTAAATTAAATCTGCACAAAATGTTGTACGAAATTATTAAGGGGTAAATTTCCAGCAGAATGCAAAGGGGTTTAAACTGTGCAGTTTTCATAAGGAGATTTGTGCACCCAAGTCTGCGTTATAACACATGGGTCACTCTAGGTTTGAAAGATTCCCACACAGACAGGAGAACTTGGAATGAAAATATAACCTGGTCCATGACTGTCATAGCAATATAAATGTCATTTTAGTACAGATATTAGAATGTAATAATTCCCAATTTCATCTCAAAAAAAAAAAAGTAAAAAAAGGTTAAAATTGTTTCACTTCCTGCCCATCTATATAAGCCACCCCTATTCAGGAATTTTCACTAATGGACTACTCAATGCCTTCTTACAGAGATAAACATTTTTTCCTTACTAAAGGGTAAGTACAGAGTACTGCATTGCTACTGTTCAGTTCTGTATATGGTCTATTTTGGTATAAGTGACTTATTACAGATACTCCAAACCTTTAGGTTTTGTAGCCAAGACTTTAATAGATTTCATGCTTGAGCTATTATTACCATGACTTTTATGAAAAGGCGAAAAATCCATTGGGAGAACTGTTTGAGATTCATCCTCTCAAGGTAAATCTAGGGACTTCTTTTTGTGGGAAGGTTTTCTTGTGGTATTTTGGCCTCTGCCGTAAGTATATGCATATCTGGAAATACAGTTTTCTACAGTGATATGTATTTTGGCCAGTTATCACCCATCTGGATCTAAAACCCAGGTTCCATGTTCTTTTCTTAGTAGGCAAGGCAGCATTCAGACTTGAGAAGACATATGCTGTGTGGCAGTGCCACAGCTGTTATGAAATCCTGTCGAGAAGAGAGAGAACTGAATAATAAGGTGGATTTGCTTTCTCTCCTTGTCTCTGGATGTCAGTTCTGGAAGCAGAGTTGCTGACTAAGAAACGGTGTTTGGTGTTGGGTTACAGTTCTCAGAAGGAGCTGCTTGAATGCCTGTGAAAAGCTGGGTTTATATATCAACACCCAGAGAAATAATCCCTGCAAAGTATGGATTTTTCAAACTTCAGGTCACTAATTAATGCCCCACTAAGAAGATAACCTGATTTTTGAATTGAAAAAGTCCTGTTCTAGCTGGAAACACTTCACTCTTAAGAATCGTCATTAAGTGTATTTCAGCAAGCAGATTTTTTTTCAGGCAAAGTGGCTGCTGGTGGTCACACCTGGCTGTGGGCATCTACAGTGATTCTGCCCCTGCAGGGAATATGGGTGGAAGCCAAGTGGTTGGTCCTCTCACCCTTGTTTCCAGTGCTGACTTAGCATGTGCAACTTCTTCTGCTGTTGTGCCACAACAGAGAGAATCATCCCACCCCATCGATTCCTCAATGCCATCCACCTCTCTCTGGATGCTGACTACTTAAGACAAGGTGCAGCTTGTATACACTGTCTTTCAGTTGTGTGGCTGACCCCGTTCCTAGGTGGTACCTCCTGGCTTTCCACACCGGGATGCAAAGCTCTCTGCAGAACAGTACACTGATGTCTGGCCCAAGGACATCAAAGGGTATAAGAGAAAAGTGACCTCCAGCACTTGGTGCAAAACTGAAGGTGCACCTTCTGTTTCTTACTGTCATGCTTTTAAGGATTCAAAACAACCAAAGAAAGGATTGATCGTGGACAACTATAAAGTAAAGGATAAAAAAAAAATAAAAATCAATCTATGTGAAGGGTCAGAAACCCATCCTAGATAAAGCTGCTTTCTGTTGCAGAAACAACAGCAAGGGATGAAGTCATCACTGGATGCCAGCAACAATTGCCTGTTATGCTGCTCTGTGAATCACCCTTCTGAACACAGCTCACACAAACCTGTAATTTTCATATGCGGAATGTCCAATTTCAATGCAGTGATAAGTGAGAGGGAGGAGAGCACGTTGAGTTGAATCACTCACATACGTAAGTGTCAACAGGTACTGTCAAGCAACAAGAACATGACTCAACTGTACAGCAGCCTTGTTTTTGAGGAAGGTCTTTCTCGTAGAATACCCAGTACAGAAAACACCCAGCAGCCCTCCAGCTCACCACCACTTGGCACCAGTGACTCGGGCAAAGAGAGCAAACTGGTAGAGGGCAGCCAGGCTGGCCACAGATCTGCTCAGAA
Organism: Calidris pugnax; assembly: GCF_001431845.1. Classification (NCBI taxonomy): domain Eukaryota; kingdom Metazoa; phylum Chordata; class Aves; order Charadriiformes; family Scolopacidae; genus Calidris; species Calidris pugnax. The sequence goes on along the minus strand of NW_015091127.1, from coordinate 656,939 downwards.
GCCACCATCTCACTGCTAAAAATGCCATCTGAGTCAGGGAAGGTGCAGAGAGGTGACATGTGGCTCTGGGATCCATCTCACTAACTGCGGTGCCTGGTGAAGCTTTACCAGTCTTGGTGCCAGGGTGCACATTTACCAACTCAACCCCTAATGCCATACTTTCTGTAGCCCCGTGACTTCACCATGTGCAATCACTCCTGTGACTGAGGAGTTGAGGGGTTGAGGTGGAGGAGAATGTTGTGGGAGCAGGTTTGGGCATGGTAATGGTGGCTTCGTGCCACCATAGTTCCAAGATTGTGACACAGCAGCCACCAGTGGCCCATGGAGCCTTTTCCCCTTGGCCATTCAACAAAATGGGTCAAGAAAGAAGTGGTGAGGATTTGAAAGGGAAGCACTAACAAGGTGGAAAAGCCCTGTTGCCCTGTTCCCTCTGGGAGGATGAGGCAACAGCCACAAAGGCTCCCACTGCTGTCTGTGTTTCTGTGAGATGGACCTGAGCAGAAGAGCCTGTTGTGCTGCGACATGCTGGAAACAGTACTGTGAAGAGGAAGGTGATGGGGAGCTGCAAAAATGCCTCCCTGGCAATCAGAGTAACAAACATGTTTTTCATACGATAGAACTACAGCCAGTAGCACTTCACAAAATACTTTACAAAATGAACCCAAGTTTAGATTCTAAAATTAGACAAAGAATAAAGGAAAAAAAAGGGGGAGGGGGGGAGGAAAAAAAAACCAAAACCACTGGAGGGAACAATGAACTCATGTAGTTCTCCCATTTCTCCAACATTTTGTTTTTTCTAGTTTAGTAAAGCAATAGTTTATTTGCAATATTGTGCTGGTTTTCTAGGCATCACAGCTAAGAAAGTCCAAAAGCTGCAGTACAAACAGGAAACACAGCATTTGCGTTGGACTGATGAGAAGCCCTACAAACAAAAAGCAACAGCAATAACTGAGGGATAGAGAGCAGCAGGGGGTGAAATCCCTGTGCCAGAGAAAAGAATAAGATGCTAGTATTAGGACAACACAAGGAAATTTCAGCATAGTCCACTGAGGATTTGAAAGTTTTGGAAGTTTTCCCCAGAGAAGAATCTGGAGCTTCAGATCTGAAGTCCTACCAGATTGCTGAGGTATGAACCTGCCCTTCTGGAAAGAGAGCTCACTGGTTGCACCAGCTCTGGTCCTTTTCCATCCAGACATAAGCACACAATGGGGATTCTTTATGTCTATACACCATGCTCTGGAGCTTCTTATGGAGAAGTAATTGCTGCGTTTCTCTAGCAGGACTCGGAGAGGTCCCTGGTGAGCACACCAGGAGCCCAAGGCTCCCTGCACCACAGAGCCTGGCTTCGAACTCCAGCAAACCTGGTGTGGAGACAGGGGCGACCACGAGCACCATTCCTGATGCTCCAGAGCAGGGAAGAAAGGAACCACCTCCTTCCAGCACCTGAATAAAGAACTCATATTTGCTATTGTTTTCCAGCTCTCCTCCACCATTAGGAGGGACACCGCATCAATTAACTCTGAAGTAGTTCCCTGGGAGTGTTTTAACTACTGAGCAGAACTGTTGATACAGAGAGCTTAACAACCACATCTGCTTAGGTACCTCCAGAGCACATTTAAGACTGATTAAAGTCTAAGGATCTAAGTTACTTTCCCTTCTGCGGCCCCTGTTTATCCTCAGTATCTTCAAACCCTCACAAAACAACGTTTATCTTTACTGTAATAAAACTGAGCTTATTTTTAATACGATGTTGTGGTCTTGTAACTTCAGACCCCGGAGCTGGTGATCCCCAAAAGAGTCGGTGATCTTGTCATGGGCTAGTTGCTTCAGGACATAAATGCACGTATACCAGCATTGAAATAAGACATGATCAGTCTTTTTGTTGACTTTAGGCTGCAACTGCCTTTATAAGCTGCCTTTCAACTAACAGGCCAGGGTATAATTTCTCAGTTCTGTCATAAATAGTTTAAAATCTGACCTTACCCTCAAGACGCGCTGTACAGGTGAATTGCTAAGTCCACAGCAATTGAAAGTGTATTTAAATTAACTCTTAATTCTTATCTTAAAATCATTTACATAAAAACTTTGTCAAAAGCATGAAACCTTGACTTTCTGCAGAGCAGTTCCTCTACCTGCTGTGAGCAGTGATTGTCTTAGGGTGGGAATATGTACCCTTTATGTGTGTCAGAAGGGAAAAAATGGAAGATTCTGAAGTTTGTTACATTTTGTATGTATGATATGTATGAGTAATCAGATCTATCTCACCACTGACATATACAATCACAGCAAAAAAATCTGTTGCATTGTGTGGTTTGATACAGTAAGGTAAAATGTATTTTCACCCAAACAACCTTTCTTAGAATTTCAACCAAGCAGTAAATCTTAAACAATCTATGTTTTTTCAGTTGATGTTTTTAAGGGCTCCTTTGGGAGATGAAATGCTAATTTTATGAATGGATACACACCAACACTACTCATGTAATACGCCTTTTAAAATGTAATTTAACATAATGGAAATTTCCTAGGAAGGTAGATATTCATTTTGAAAAAAAATCTGATCATCCATTTAAATTAAATGCGCACAGGTTCATTCATCAATGCAGAATGCAAACTTCTGTGTAGGAGACAGATGCCATAATTTCTACATCGCAAAGTTACTCGGCTGATGTACCACCTCTCTTCCAGGCAGGGGTAGCACTGTCTTCGTTAAGGAAATGCCAGCAGATTAAAATGTTCTCATGGTTCATAAAATAGTTTAGCGCGTGGTTCGACAGCATTATTACAAATGTTGGGAAGCCCGGTGCATTTGAAGCTTATGCTCTGCATTTAAATTAAAAAAAAAAAAAAAAAAAGTTGCTTTCAACCACAGGAAAAGATGGGAATGTCATATTCATCTGTTGATAGATGCAGTTATAGCCATTATGTAGTAGTTATGTGGTGCTTTCCTGTATGGCCATATTTCAGCGTAATCATCGAAGTTTTGGCAGGGATGGTGTATGTTCCACCCACTAAAACAATTTATCTCCAGGTAAGTATGACAATAAGAAGATACTTAAAAGGAGGGGAGAGAGGGCTGTGTGAAAGACAGAAAAGCTTCCCCTCTCTTTTAGTTCGTCTGTGAAAACAGCACAAAGATTCTTAATCTTTTGTAGATGAGTGCACCTGACCTGATTATAAATAACATATATTAATATGTGCCAAACTAATTTCATTTATGGCCACGGCTGGTAGCCAAAAATCTACATAACTATACGGGGGCTATTCAAATCAGTGCTTTAGCTTGGTGTCAGCATATCAATTAATTATATATTGACTTTTGCCGTGCATCTTTGCTGAAATAGTGCGCAACTGGGAATTTGGCCCCCAAGTTCTGCAGCATCTGTTGAATATTTACATCCAGCTTCTGAATACAAGCTCATTTGGGTGTTTTTGGCTTGAAGCGCGGGCAGAGGAGTTAACATCTGTTTGCAAAAGGCCAGGCGATCAGATTGTACCCTGCAAAGTACATTTGGTTATGGAGTGGCCTAAGGGAGAGAAGGTGCCATGCCTGGGTGCAATTAGACAAGAATCATTATAGATGCATGTATTAATTCTGTGCAACAAAATAAAGAGAAGGGAAATATGTGTCTTTTCATAAATGGATACTGTATTTTGCTGACTAAAGCGGAAAGTGGAGATAAGTTTTCCTTCCTATTTCTGATTTTTACCGGAAAATCTGTATGTTTACTTACCCATACATAAACTCAAACGCAGCGAGAGGAGCTGTTATATGAATATTAAGCCTGTAAGAAAGAGAGTCCCCCTTTCGCACTGAATATGTCAAGTCTCATTGATTTTAACCGTTCCTGAGGATGTGCAGCTCCTTGCCAGGCACAGAATAATTTCTGTGAAAATCTGTATAAAGCGTGTGATTTGAATGTGAGCGTAGAGGTGCTGCAATGAGTACCTTAGAAGTTGCTGAAGGTAAGGGAAGCAAATAAAAGTATTAAATTAATGGGAACATATTTTGGGAAGTGATGATCGAAGAGGAATAAAATAGAGGATGTGAAACTGATGTGATGTTTTAAAATGAGATTTTCTAGTCAGGGTACAAATATCTATTACATGGAGCTTTAATAAAATTTATGCCCTCGCAGTGCTATATAAATCTAGAGCAGAAGACAGATTTAATCCCATTAAATATTTGTCGGGGATTTAATGTAGTAGATAATATAAGAAGCGCTATTGGACCTGGCATTACAATTATCCATTTTTACCAAACACCGATGGCCATGGCCTCAAAAAGAATTTTGCTTGAGAGAGGGCTCAGTGATTGGCCTTTATATTTCTTTTAATTTATCACAGTGTGATGTTAGTGCTGCTATTGTTTTCTCAGCTCTTTCAATCTATTAACAGTGAAGCAGGCTTGCTTTCCTTATTACAGAGGTGTCCAGCTGAAAGCCTCTAATGGGAGTATTTCTATAATCTTCCTTTTAACAGAAACGTGGCAATTTGACCTACTGATTCTGGATGTTTTTTCCTATTCAAGAGCAGAACATCATGAGCAGCCTCCATGTGGTTAAAAGGCTGCTGCCAAAACCAACTCCCTTTGCTAAGGGAGCGACATACACTGATTCTGCAGCCCATTTCAGCCAAAACCTGGCTTCCAGCTTGCCCGTATGTGTTATTTTCCTCTGTCATCCCAACTTTAATGTTGGCTGAAAAAAAAAAGTACAATAAATAAAAAAGTTTTCAGCTCTGCAAACGTGGGGGAAGTTTTCCGTTATGCCCAAGAACTTGGGATGGATGAGGCATTACTTAATTTCTTCTCATTAGAAAGCCATTTATTCATATTCATTTATATGGTTTGTTTGTTTTCCTGAGGACATTTTTCTGCAGTTCTGCACAACTGCCACCACACAGCAAATGGGAAGTGGCTTTTAAGAATACTCTACTCTGCTGACCTCAGAAGTTTAAAGCCTCTGGGTCACCCTAAATCATCCCTGTGGCAATTAAAATGTTGAGAATTCAGATACTCGGTTGTTTGGGGTTTACTGAATGTTCTCCTAATTAAGTAAAACTTGAATTAATTCATTCTTCAACTTTGATTATTCTCTTGTTTAATGAATTAATTCATTCTTCAACTTTGATTATTGTAGCAACTCATCTGCTATCAAAGCAAGAAACTGAAAGAACACTTGGTGATTCCTGATCCTAAACATCACTGATAAATGTACACTTTGTGGCTGAAGCAAACAGGTCATGGCTTGTGGTTTCACTGCAATTCATTTGATGAAGATGACTATATGTAAAATGAGTATTTCCAACCTGTGGCCACTCATAAAACTTTCTTTTTTTTTCCACTCGTGCATAGTGAAAGTTATTTTTGAGAACTTCTACTGCTGTGCTGTGTAACCACTCATCAGGTGATGTTTTCTATATAACAATGGAAGGAAGTAGACAAAAAAAAAATGTGTTATCATAGACTAGAAGTGTTTTGGAAATTCATGCCAGGTTCCACACGAAGATAAATCATATCCAGACTGTCAAAGCATACATTTTCAACTGACAAGTTATCAGCAACCCATGAAATAGTGATACTACTCATATCTGTTGGAAGTCAAACCACATGTTTATCAGTTCTTTCTCTGTGGATTTAGGTGATCCTTTCTAGGATTTCCAGTTTTAATATGAAGAGGCAAAGTAAAACCAACACAGAAAAGCTAATTCACTCTCCAGCAAGAAAAGAAAGACACAGTAGGACATAGGGAAACCCACTTTTCCTGTTTTTTAAAGAAGAAGATGGAATTTTGCTTCCTTCCATGTCTTTGGCACCACGTTTGAACTACAGTATCTGGAGAGGAAGGATGTGCTGGGACTCGGGGCGCCTGGGTTCAAGTCCCCACAGCTTCCTGAGTGATGAGTAAATGAACAAAACTGTTATTTCCTCTTTGGAGTGGGGCACTTGGAGACACGAAAGTCATAGCTAAATAGAGATCCTCTGGTAGGGTCAAGTCTTCATGGTGTCTCCGTGGTTGCTTTAATGCCAAACTGTGTTGTGCTCCCTAATGCTCAAGAGTGAAGATCCTGGATATTTGTCTCGGGGGGAGGCGGGGGGTGTCCACATAAGAGTTTTTCATACAAACTATTTGGACTAAAACAATGAAATTCTGAAAACATACCAGATCTATGGTGCTTTACTTGCTGTCCTGTTCACTGGTTGCTGGTCTTGGCTTTCAGGTCACAAACTTTTTACTTAAGCCATTCGTATCTGAATTTCACCCCGAGCTGATGGAAAGCACACACACAAACACAAACATGTCCCAAGCTCCACATCCATTGCTTTTCCCCTGATCCTAAACATTTTCCTTCTTCGCAACAGGATGAAGCTGAGACTTGAATATTTTTTGTGGTAATGGGGTGGGAGGGAAAGGGGTTGTTCCCAAGGAATGTCTTGGAATTTGGGTCATTCTTTTTAAAGAAAAAAGATTCAACTTTAATTTACAGTCCGAGTTGAATCAGGATCTTGCACATGGCCCTGAGTATAGCCTATTTATGTCTAAATGTAGCCCCTCTGCTCCACTGGAAACCATGGACAGTCCATTACACAATGAAAGTTTATCTAAATTCTCATAGTGAAAGACAGATATTCGCTTGAGAACAGTGTGTATGATTTTAGTGCTTGTATGGATGGGAACAGGCTGTGTATGAATCTCTGGTGTGAATTCACAGATACGCGTTAGGTCTTTTCCATCACAGATCATTGCAGATTAAAGTCTCCATATTCTGGTTCTTAAGGACATCTTGTCAGCCAGGAATTTAATTCATATTTCTTATAGGGTACCGATTTTTTCCTAAATGCTTGCTTCTCCCAAGGAGTATAAAGGAAGGTGCTCAGCCCTCCTGAATTCAGGACAGAGTATTTTCAAAGCCTCTTGGTTGTGAGAACCAGCCTAGGACAGTATCTACCACCATTTTCCAGCTGTAGCTCAAAGCAGTGGGAGATACCCGAATTGAAGAAGGATGGGGAACACAAAGGGGGAAAAAAAGGAATAATTACAGTAATGCTATTTTAAAGTCTGACTTCTCTTTAGCTGTGAATATAAATAAACACTGCATAATGTTGCTCTTGTCAGATTAATATTAGTGCTGCAGGTGGTATTCTTTCCCACTACCAGGAGTTTCCGAGATACTGAATTTAAAGCTCTAACACATTCTTCACAATCCAGCAGATTTCATTTGACATATTTAGTTTTGGAACAAACAAATCCAAAACGTCCTGCTAGCAATATTTTCACTCCCTTGCTATCATTTATTTTCAGTGAAGATGAGATTTGCTACTTTATTGTGTAGAACACCCAAATAACAGCAGGATCTCTGAAATCGTGCTACTAGTGTGAAAAATAATAAGAAAATATCATAACAGGTCTAACACACTGTTCTCAGATCAACATTGGTACATGGCACAAGATTTCTGATTTGATCCTTTAAGTCCATTCAAAAGGACAGAAAAGATGGCAAGCAGGGATACTGCCTTGAAAAATACATTTCTTTCCTACAGCAGTATGAAAAGTTGTTTTCATCCATAAAAGCTTTTTAATTAGAAGTATTTGTGTTCATTTTCATGGATTTAAAACTAGCAGAATATTGAAGGTAAGGGAGTATTACACACTCAGACATCCCCCACCATATACATGTTATTTGGTGCCAAAAGCTTAAACTAACATTTGCCAGGAACGGGAGCAGAAACTCAAATATTCACAAGACCAACACTGGCAACAAAAGAAGCAGCCAGCAATACATATTGCATAAGTCAAGGTGCCTCATTATGCCTAGAATATGTGTATAATAAATAAACGTGCCTGTCACCCAAACCCTACCTCATTCTTCAACACTTAGATATATAATTCTAAAATTATTTAATTCAGAATCAGAAACTTTAACAAGATCGTGGATTCTACCCCTTTCCTATTGTTTTCAGTGATCCATATTTTGATATTTCACTTTTCCTTAATTTTTGTTCTTACTTCCTTTCTGGGCAGTATTTGAGAAGATCCCTGCTCTGCTGAAGACCGAGTTAGAAAATTGTATTCAGTAAAATCCTGATCTCGCTCTTTGGTCTCTGGGAGGCATAATCCTGATTCCTTAATCTTTGCTGCTGTTGCATCCTCTAAGTGTAATAGACTTACAGGAGTTACTGGTGTCCCTTGAAACCATCTTCTTCTGAGGTCTCTGAAAGGGACACTTGAATCTGAACGAACAGTTTTATTTGATAGCACAACTCTTCACAGAAATGCCAGCCCAGAAAGAAAGAGAATTTCACCGTTAGACCAAATTGGTTTTGCGTTCTTTCAGTTGGAAAACATGAGATTTTCCTAGAAGAAAAAAAAATCTACTTGGAATACATACAGTCAGTTTGCAGAACAATGTTGAATACACTCAAACCAGAGCCTGCAAGAACAAAATGTTACTCGTCTGATTGTAGAAGTTGAACTGGAGAAGTATTTGCTCAGCTGTAACACACTTTTCTAAAATGTAAATAATAATCAAGACAGAGAGCACGGTGGCTGCTGTGGAAATGGAGATATATCATAGTGTTTTGACTGTATAGCTTCACTCATGTAGAGAAACAGGATGGAATAAGAGGAATTTATAATGGATATGAGCATTGTTTATAGTAATCAACTGAAAAGAAAAGGCATTGGGGTTACAGTGGGACAGTGTTTCCTGTAGCCAAAGGGTAGCCAGCCCTATGGGAGAACAGGCAAATAAGAGCTGTGATCTCTAATTCCTATGAGACACGAAGACAGCATTTCACAACTGAGGTGTCAACCAAAATTTAATGTTTTTAATGACTTCAATAAAAAATAAATTCCTATGAAGAAAGAAACTTTTCCAGCTTTCAACAAACTGCATGGTATAAACGAGCCAGACTCTTTGTAATATCTATTTCCCAATCTATGAAATGCCTAAGTACTGAAAAAACACAATTAAGAAACACAATTAATACTTGCAGGGGCTATAAAAGGCATTGAAGCAATTTGAATTTCAATCTCACATTTCAGCAAGTGCTCTCAGAAAGCTTGGGTAGCTACAAAGCAAAAACTCTTGGACAAAAGGTGACAAGTTCATGATAAGTGTCATCATTAAAATCAAACGTGTCAAATCGGCAAGACAGGAAAATCCAGGAAAACTCAAGTGAAAGGGAAATAGTTTTTTTCTAGCTAGTTTAATAGTTTAATAACAACCTGTCTAACATGACAGTTCCTTTATTTAAAAAAAAAATAAATCTCAAAAATGTGAAGATTAAAAAAAAATTATTGGAATAGATTATTGGAAGAGCCCTGCTTGCTCATGTGCCTGAAGTGGACTGTTGGGAGCACTGCTTAACGGGGTATTTCACAGCTACAACAGCCTCCTTCTTGCAGAGAGCAGTGGGAGGCTCAGGACCAGACAGACTGGCATTGTTGGTTAGAGTTATAACTTGCCATTGTTGCTAAAAAACAGTGAAACAATTTAAGCCTAGAGATAAAAATGGCATTTTGCCTACCAAGAAAGACACTGTGTCTAAGGAGTCGGGAAGGAGCAAAGGAAAGACAAAACCCTATGTCTGGTTGTAAAAAGTCCTGAAAGCACAAATTATACATAGTATAAAGCATACAAGTTAATAATATTAGTTAGATAAGACATTCTTTAATAATGGAGGAAACACGATTAGTGTAATTACTGACCACCTGGTCAGGTACTGGGAAAGAATGAAATACATCGCATTTCTAGATAAAGCCAAAGTGAGCATTAATTTCAAGTTCTTTCCAATTAAAGAACTGTCTGGTGACTCACTATAAATGGGTCTAACGCAGCAACTACACCCTGATGTCAGGGCTATGTTCTAAACACCAATAACCAGGCAACTCTTCTACTGGCTGCAAGGCAGAGTCAAGAAAATCACAGCAGGGCCCTTGCCAGTGCTGGGCTTCAGCTTTGAGAAGTTTCTTCCTAGGACTTTAAATAACCTTGCTGACCAAAGCACCAAAAAGTGATGCTGCTGCAGCTTTTCATCCCATTATGCACGTTATTTTCCTTCCTTTGCATCAGAGGCTCCTTCTTCCGCAACAAGCAATTAAAGGCACCCCCTTACTGAAAAGTTATGAAAATGCAGTATAATCATATTTGGCAGCAACACATGTGCAAATGCATGTAGACTGCAACAACCATGGCAGGTCTCAAGCTGGTTGGATAGATGGCAACGGGCAAAGGCTAGTTAGGCTCCTGCCACCTGTAGGGAGGATCAGCAAGGACAAAGGGAAATAGGGATGGATGCTCCCAACCCCACCTTCCGAAAGACTTTCCTTGTGACACCTTTACTGCTTTATTCCCACTCCCCCTAAGCCTGAGTCCTCTCTCTCCTCTTTGGTGAGATACCCCCTGTGGTCATGACCAACGCCTCCCAGTGCTCTCTGTTCCCATCACAACTGTTACGGAACAATTACAACTAAAAGAGAATTAGCACCTGAGAACAAAAAAATAGCATCCAGTGCATGTTGTCTACAAAACACAATGCATATTCAACATGTTTATACATTTACATTTTTATTATTGATGCTATGGGACAAGAATTTGGAAGTGCTACCTTAATTCTGGTGTGGGTTTCCCAGCACTCTTACAGAACCTGAACTTTACGGTTGGACAAGATGATCTTTAAGGTCCCTTCCAACCTAGAAGATTCTGTGATTCATTTTCACGAGCAAGTGTTTTGTGAAATAAAGAGTTTTGCCCTAACAGCACGCTATCAACAGAGCTGTTTCTCTGCATTTAGCCGTTCCCATCCCTTGAGTTAACTGTGCTCTTCAGGAATACGAGCCTCAATGAAAAATGTCTTTTGCTCTTCTCATTTCATAAGCTTCCTTCCTACAAACATTTTATCTGGTAATCCGTTGCTCTTCACTTTACGTGAAGAAAGCATAGCTCTGATGACATCCAATGTGGTACTGACAAGCCCTGTGAGATATTTACACAAAACACAGCAAGGGTGATACCCCTGTGCCGTTTGTCCCTGGTCCATTCTGGTTCAGCCTCTCTTGTGCCCTGCGTTAGAATAAGGCCTGGAACGAATAATTTTTTATTGTTGCTCTTTTTAATACACTGCTTTCAATGGTTATGAATTAGGTGGGGTTTAGATGTCTATCAAGTTTTGGTTCACATGGGGTGGGCCACAGCTGTTGTGTTTCATTCTCTTCACAACTTGTCACTGATAAACTGCCCACGTTAGTCAGAACCTGCAGTCCCTGCCTCCGAGGGCAGATTTTCTGTCGCTCTCTGTATTATTTGCTATCAAAGAAAACTGCAAATTTTTTCCAGGTGACAAAGTTTGTAGGACTTTCCGTTCTGTAGCTTTTCCATTCTGGAGCAAAGGTACGGGGGTCGGTCTCTTCTTCCAAGTTACAGACGACAGGACAAGGGGTAATGGCTTCAAGTTGCGCCAGGGGAAGTTCAGGTTGGATATTAGGAAACATTTCTTTACTGAAAGGGTTATCCAGCATTGGAATGGGCTGCCCAGGGAGGTGGTGGAGTCACCATCCCTGGAGGTATTTAAGAAACGTGTAGACATGGTTCTTCAGGGCATGCTCTAGTGCCCAAGATTACTGGTTTGTGGTGGGGTGCTGTGTGGGTGGGTGATGGTTTTTTGGTTTGGAGGTTGTTGTTGTGTGTTTAGGTGGTGGGAGCTGGTGTGTTGTGTGTTTTTTTGTTTGTTTGGTTGGTTGGTTTGGTTTGTTTTTTCTTTTTTGGTGGTTGGACTCGATGATCTCTGAGGTCCCTTCCAACCACTACAATTCTGTGATTCTGTGATTCTGTACTCCCCCCCAACCCTGTTCTGCCCCAGATGCAGTTGGGGGGGGAGCAGCGCGGTGTGTGGGATGTGGGGTGACACCGAGGGGGGGTGGGAGATGATTTCTGCTGGTGGAGATTCCTCACACGTGTTCAGTGCTGCCCCAGTTTGTACTCGCAACAAGCCCCTGTTAAACCTGTCATCCCAGAATATCTTCTCCCTCGCCTGAAAGCCTTGAAATAACCTCCCAATGATCCCTTTGCAAGCATGAGCAGCCTTTCAAAGACATCCTCCTACTTGTATGTGCTACTGGCTTCGTGCCCTGTGCCACCTCTTTGCTGAGCACGAGTCCTCAGGTCTTACCCCAGGACAGTGGCAAAGAGACTGATCAGTGGCACCTGTATTTATCTAGTTCACACATCTTTACTCCAGCTTATTCTCCTTATTCCCATCACCAGCCCTCCTTGCAGACCAGACGCCGTGGTGCTGTGCAACCAGGACAAAAGGAAGACTTTCTCTCGTGGAGAACCACAATAAGCTCAAATAAAACTGAAGAGAGAGAGTGATGCCCTCTAGAAAGAAACCTGGTGGACAACTTTATTGCAACATCAAACCCCACAGTGAAAGAGTATGCAAAGCTCGGAGGGGAGTAGGGAAGTAATCTCAAAACCTTTCTTTTGGGTCAAGTAGCTGCAGACACTTTTCTTACTCCAGTAAGAAAAACAATCCTCTTTCTACTTCTCTCACTGTCACTTTATGAAAACACTTAACACACTGTGGTTTGTACCTGTCTCTTTCTGCTTCATACACAAGATCATGAGAAACCAACAACTGATATTTTTTTAATGCAGAGGAAGACTGAGAACGCGTTCAATCATCACTGCATCAGAAACTAATTTGGAAAGGCTTTCAAAAGTACAAACACACAAGCCTTTCTTTTGAGCTATCTCCCAAAACACGTGTCTCCAGCACGTAACCACTCACCAGCCTTCAGATGTTCTCCCAGGCAGATGAAAGGATTACCAGTAGGCACTTCAGAAATCCAAGGATACTTTGAAGAGCTGGAACACCTTGAAGAAGTAGCAAAGAAGGATCAGTTTCATTCCTGGTCTATAAAAGATTAACAAAATACACTTGAATAGTCAAATGTAGTAGTTAAAAGATCATTTCAACAACTTGCCAATGTATTTATAATCATCTGCAGTCCTACTCTCATCTATTACATGCTAATAGATGCTTCCAACTTGTCACACAATGATTGAGAATTCTGACACGCTTCATTTCCCTGACTCAATTCCTTCTGGGAAATTGTAAATTCTTTGACAGAAAGTGCCTTACAAAAGCTAACTGTTACTTCATAAAAGTACCCTTAGTTCCTACCACTTTCTGAATAGAGTTTGGAAACTTTATGTTCTTACAACATAAAGGAAATGTCTTCATATCTTTACATTTACTTATTACATTATTTAACAAATTATAGGAGAAAAGCAAGAAGCAGCTGGCTCAGAATCAGTTTTTGCCACCAGTAACTATGTTACTCAGTCTCCACTCATGTAAGAATGGCAATATAGAAATTAACACAGTCAAATAAATCCTTCTCTTACCACGTAGGCTAATGTCCCTGCTTTTGCAGTCAGGTAGAACCTCCTCAAGAACATGGTGATTTAAAAAAAAAAAGTAAAGTGCTGAATTATCCAGTGTGTTCAGCCTGCTGTTACCAATTGTCTTCTTTTTTTTTTTTTTTAATTCAGGATTCCTGACCACCTGTGGTATGAGCCCACTATAGTTTGCTTCAGATATTTTGGTTTTTAGTTCCTCTCTAAAAAAATACAGTGAATAACCAAATTAAGACTTGAAAATAAGCAATGCTGGAAGAAGTAGAAATAAATTTTATTACCAATGCATCGCAACGGGATGAGGAGAGGGACAGGGAACTGCTGGAGAGGGTACAGCAAAGGGCTACAGAGATGCTGAGGGGACTAGAACATCTCTCTGCTGAGGAAAGGCTGAGGGACTTGGGTGTTTTTAGTCTGGAGAAGACTGAAGGGGGATCTCATCAACACCTATAAATACTTAAAGGGTGGGTGTCAGGAGGATGGGGCTGGTCTTTTTTCAGTGGTGCCCAGGGACAGGACAAGAGGTAATGGGGACAAACTTGAAAATAAGAAGCTCCATCTAAACATGAGGAGGAACTTTCCTGTGAGGGTGGCAGAGCCCTGGAAGAGGCTGCCCAGAGAAGTGGTGGAGTCTCCTTCTCTGGAGACATTTGAAACTCACCTGGACACGTTCCTGTGCAACCTGCTCTGGGTGAACATGCTTTGGCAGGACTAGATGATCTCCAGGGGTCCCTTCGAAGCCCATACCATTCTGTGATTCTGTGAGAGGATGGTGTAAAACCTACTGTTATTGTTATACACTGGTTATAGTTTGTCATCAAACTGGATGCAGAGCAAAAAAACCAACCCACTCAAACTGGGATCAGAAAGCGTGGAACAAGTTCATATTTTGAGGTTTACAGGGGTGACATGATTCAACAGACCTCTCTTTCTAAAGATTTTTATTATGGATTATGACATTAAGATGTGTGATCCTTACTAAAGGAAACAGTAGCGCATTGGCCAATGTCCTTTGGTAAAAATACACGGTGTCACCATCTGCAACTTTCAGAACTGAAACTTTAATTCTCCATTCCTTGTGCCCCAAACAATCACAGAGTATTTGTCAGAAGCTCTGCATACGCAAGAACGGCGTAATATTTTTATCACAAAGAACAAAGAGAGTAACCTTGGCAGATCACAGTAAAAGTGATGATGCCCCATGGAGGGCAGGAAACAGACTGGGAGAGGACTTGCTTTAATCAGGATGTGAAGACCTGTGTTTCTCATGCCATTAACCTCTGCACTTTTTATGGTCTCTGGTGGCAAAAGCTTGTTAAATTAATTTCTCATTTAAATTTTAAATTCCTTTATATACCTGAAGTTATTAAATGCATTTCAGTTTAGCACAAAGCACTTGACTAGAAAATCTGTGTAAAACGAAATCTGTGTTTATGCTATTGTCCTCCCACCTTGTAAAATAAAAACTCTAAAGAGAGGAGGGAACTTTCCTTTTCCTCTATTTAACAACATCCTGAAATTTAAAATAGTTCAGCTATCCTCCGTTTCCTATATAATCACTGATACTAAATGAATTTATGCTTACACATCCTGAACATAAACATATTCCTAAACTCTTTTTACAATAAAGATTTTGAAGGTATTTTGCTGTGGAATTGCAACAACTATGGCTTCTTGTTGTGTACAAGTTGAATAAATGCTGATCGGACTTAGAAGGGTTGTCTGCTCTGTTTCACAGTTGCATAGTTAAGAACTGTGGAGCAGAGAGAAGAAGAGGCAGAGAGCTTCACAAATTAGCGTGGGGACTGTATTACAGCTGGGTAGGAATGGAAATTCACTGATTAGAATTGAAGATGAACAAGAAGCCGTAAGGCCACACGACAAGGTGGGTTGTTTTTAATTCATAATATATTGTGTTAGACAACGCAAGCAGAGCTGCCGTCCAACCAACACTCAGGGTGGGAAAGGAGAAGAGATATCAGTGCTCAAAGGTCAACACTGGAAAACATGGGAAATCCAACATAAGTGTCAGGCAAGGCTTGTTCTTCTCTTATTTCCATCCTGCCATCGCCCTTTTTCCATAATGAGGCAAAACACAGGACAACAGAGTTTCTGCCTATATTCTCTTTATACAGCTTAACCTTCTCTAGGTTCCACAAGGTCACATGCAATTACACAGCTCCTCTAGACCCAGGCTCCTCATCATTATTTCTTGTCAAGGTTCTGCTTTTTCCCATCCCTGGGAAAAGTCCAAGGGGATGACAGCCTCAGGAATTAACTTTGGCTCTAGACCAAAATGCCTTTGGTCTAGACCAAAAAAAAATACCCCAGTGAATTTAGGCTTAATTTAAACGCACAATTCCAAGAATATGATCCTCAAACTTCATCTCACCCAGGCGACTATTCTTTCTCTTTTTGACAGTAACATTCTGTCAAAATTCTGCCTCCACTGCAGACCCAGAAATATCCTAATTTGACAGTGCTGTACAACTCAGACCTCTATGGCACAACTCACAAAAACTGAGTGTTGCATTATATTCAACAGCTGTTTAATCAGCCCTTGAGGCAGGGACCAGAGTCTAAGTCACCGGCCTGTTCCCTACAACAGTGATTCAACATCATCCCCTTCTTCAGCCCATTGAACTCAAATTCCTTTATGGAAGAGTGGAATTTCTATGAACAGATGATAGAGCATTTTTTTTTTTTAATTGACCATTTTTTCCTTTCCTTGGTTAGTGCCCACCAATAAGCGTAGCCAAAACCTGCCTGTCAGGAGCTGTCAGTGATTCATCAAAATATTTGTAAGTACAAACAATAAAATTCCAATTCTGTGAACTCATTACCATTTTGTTGACTCGCTAAGCGTTTAATGGACAAGAGAAGAGCTCTGCCTCCCTTGGCCCCAGGGAGGGCCTGTGCACAGCACACAGAATGTGTATTTGCCTCAACAGTACTTCAGTATTTACCTCAAATCTGAACTCGTATCAGCCGTTTTAGAGCAGAGCAGTGTTGTTTTCAGAGAAGCAGCATAAAAAAAACAGGGGAAAACGGTCTACTTGGCCCACAACAACAGGCAGGTACTGAATCACCCTGTGCTTGGAAGCCTCACTCAGAAGCAGGCCAAGGAGCGTAAAGACAGCACATTAAAGATACAATTTCATTTTCTCATGGGGTTCAGATGCATCCTACATGAATGTATGTTTGTTCCCTTCCAAACAGAAACCTCAGCCCAGCTGAATCTCCTTTCTCTGTCACCTCAGAGGTCTCGTGAACCGTCCCGCCGGCTTCTCGCCACACGGCAAGGTCCCTGTGGTCAGGCCTGAGGGAAGGGGTTCCCCGAGGGGGCACAGAGCCAGGCTCGGGGGGAATGGAGCAGAGCAGGTCCCACATTGGATGCTCCATGAGACAAGGGGTTCCCTCAAGGGAGCGGGGGGAATGGAGCAGAGCAGGTCCCACACTGGCTGCTCACCCCATTGAGGATTTGGGGCCCAGCTCCCCAGTTTCTAAACTTTGGGTCTTTCCTACACAAGCCATGACCAGACTGAAATCTGGTGCTGGGAAGCAGGTGTTTACAATAACCTCCCGAACTCCAGCGTATTTTTAACACAATGCAAAAGGTGGCTTAAAATGAGCTTAGCACAGCACCCGCAGGAAGGTAGGTGTTGGGGGGAGGAATAAACTGTCAGAAAACAAAAACTGGCATAATTTCAGCTTTCTGCCTCGGCTCTGAGAGGGAGGCAGCGGCGGGGCCAGCTGCCAGCTCGCGGCAGAGAACAACACTGGAAAAATCTCTGAACTCTTCCTCGTTACGGGCAGACTCCTCTCACCACAGCAAAGCTCCCGAACTGCAAAGCAGGGGTCACAGTAACACACACAAAAAAAATAAAAACCCCAGAGACAACCGTTGTTAAAATTTAGCTCCCTGCTTTGTCCTCATTTCTACAGCTTGTTCCTACCCCATTCGAGATGTTTTCTGGCAAGCGGCTGATGTTTCCCATTTTCTGAAGCAACTGGCAAATGAGCAGCCTGAGACAGGAGCTATAGTTTTTGGATACTGGGTGAAGCAGGTAGGATATTTATAGCTTAGACCATCATTTTCAAGTACCCTTGGAGCTTCTGATGTCAGCTGCAGGCCTGCAGAGCGGGTCGGAGAGGCTGTGTGCCCTGTTTCCCTGCAGCACAGCCCTGCCCTTTGTAAGGGGAGGCTTTTCTTCCTCCTGCTCTTGAAGACTCCATGCCCCAAGGAGAACTCAAGTGTCTCGTGGTAAACTTGTTTTATTAAAACTTCCGCCATAACTCCCATCTGAAGGCAGAACAATTTAATGCCTTTCTTAGTCATTCTATTTCTGCTCCCAGTGGTGTGAAAGGATCCTGCTCGCTGCCTTGATTTCACCCTCCTGACCCTGCGCCCCCTGAGCCTTGATCTCTGGGTGCAGATAGTTCTGACACCAGTAACTCGTTTGAAAAAAACCCAACTTTTAGCTCCATATCCTGTTTGGTGCTTTTGCAAAGCCTGTCTTACATTCTCCTACACTATAGGGCTATATTAAAAGCCTCGCTGAATTTAGGGAGGACGTAAAAGAAACATAATGGACATCTCCCAGCACAGTTTGTTAATTAGCACGAGTATTAAGCTCAGTCCTCAACTTAAGTCAGTCTGCTGTGAAAAGAAACAGATTACCAGCTACCAAGAGACAGGGCTTTGTGGAGAAGTTTTAACAAACTACAAGTTTGTTACAGCTGTGGCTTTTGGCCCTTGCTTTTGAAAAAAGTACCAGACCATCTCCTTACCTTTTCTTCAACGTATGACCCACTCTCATTTGAGATCCAATACTCAAAACAACACTCTTTTTTGGGGGGTTGCCCTACCTCTTCACTTCTGCGGCTAAAAAAACTGAGAATTATGGAATCAAATGAAATAGTAGTATGTAAAAGTCTCTGTGGAGTGTTAGTGCTGAAGTTTAAACCCAAAATAAATTAAATAGCCAAAGAACACAGAAGTTCCCTTCTGGCACCCAGCACTGATTTCCCACCAGAGGGGAAACGACACTCTTTTTTGGGGGGTTGCCCTACCTCTTCACTTCTGCGGCTAAAAAAACTGAGAATTATGGAATCAAATGAAATAGTAGTATGTAAAAGTCTCTGTGGAGTGTTAGTGCTGAAGTTTAAACCCAAAATAAATTAAATAGCCAAAGAACACAGAAGTTCCCTTCTGGCACCCAGCACTGATTTCCCACCAGAGGGGAAGTGACAAATAATGTGTACTTGCTTGGGTGGCTTCCCCAGCAGTGGAGGGGGTGGCAGGAGAACACCCCCAGCCCTGGGACTGCAGCCCCAGGCTCCCCAGTTTTGATACAATCACCTTCATTTAAAAAAAAAAACAAAACAGAAAAAACAACCCAGAGCTGAGTTTTCAGTGATGCTGCTGCAGCACGTTCAGATACTGCTGAGCCCCCATCACCTCCCTGCTCTTTCGCTAGCGCAGAGCTCTCCCAGCAGAGCCCAAGGTATGCTCATCTGCTTATTGAATATTCATTCCAACCACCCAGAAGGGTGGATTTGCCTGAAAAAGTCAGCCCGTCAGTCTCCAGAGCCTGGGCGGACACTTCATCGTGCCAGCTCGATCTACTCCCCGGGCAAGGAGCGCCAGATGAAGGGTGTTTAACAGCTGGTGGGATTTAATGTCTTAAAGCTTGGCAGCTGGCTGCTCCCTCAGCCTGAATCAGCAATTTTCATTAAGGAGGATCCAACCACTCAGAACAGCTTTCCCTTCCGCTCAGCGCTTTCTCTCTCAACCGCCGCATTGAAGAATTTTATTTAAATTCCTTTTGGCTATTTATTTCACAGTAAGTCGCCGGACATGCAGAAGAACAGCATGGTCATTTTTTATGTCCTTGACATGGGCTGATAGGCTGCTATCGAGGCAAACCAGACATCCCAAGGATACAGGGAGGTTTTGATCTCCTTCCAGTGTTTATCATTAGGAAGGTGACATTAGTAAGAAACTTCCACAATCCTGACACACACGCACAAATTAATCACAACCAAAGAACGCAGCATTTACACCCCAAATCAAAACACGGGAAACATGAGACCCCACAAAACGATGTTAAGGAAATGTCTGGGCAAACATCTGTGAATGAGCACGGACAGGATTAAACTTTCATTGAAAATTGCTAAATCTGAATCAATGAAAAAATTTCCATGGGTTTCAGTGAGAACTGAATTACAATTCCAGCAGCTTTGGACAGGACCACAGCTAATTCAGGCCACTTGGTTAATGATGCGTGCTGAATTAGGAATTATTATTAAGAATACAGAATTATGTATTACATAAATATTCTTATATGTATATGAAATATATATTATTCTATATAATTATATAATCAATATCAGGATGCAGATCAGAACAAAAAACTCACTCCCAGCTCAGAAACACTGTTTTATTCAATTTCTAGAGGGCACAGCGAGCAAATGTGGCTCTTCCATTTTCTAAGTCTCAACTGTAAAAACAGGTTCCAGGCCCTTGGTTCCAAAGCTCATGATCACTACACTTGAAAACCAGAAAGGTTAAGAGCCCTGAAAGTTCAATAATTTATATGAAATCTCTCAGTGTTTATGCTCACTGTACCTGAAAGGAGGAGGCGTCCAGGATTTTCACCCAGTCACTCTTTTTTGGTTTTTTTTATGTGACAAGTCAAGACATTGCTGTTAAGGAAATGTCACCGATGTACTGTTATTAACGACCATAAAATTATAATGTGAAGGGAGTTTTCTCTCGTGGAGTTCCGACCATGAACAAAACACCTGAGTGACAGCTGGAAACTGCAAGGATGCACAGTGAGAGGTGGGTAAAAAAGGAGAAACCCAACACAATGGAAATTCTGAGAAGGGAACAACATTTAGAATGGGAAATTAAAAGAAGCAATTCAGGACTCACCTCTCCTTGGTTGTCTTATTGTTAAGAAGATTCCTTTTACAAAGAGGTAAAGAGGAAAAGAGAATGCAACTGGAAACTTTAGTTCCTATTCTAAGTACTGGCAAAAACGTTAACCATTTTGCAGCTGTCCCTGGAGCATGCTGAAGTCCAGGGAGAACAGGAGCAGAACTGGGATGTGACTCCCAGCTCCATATCTAGGATGTAACATGTCTTCTTCTAGATCCCCCCCCTAAATCTCATTTTCCTCCTCAAATACCTTAAAGATTATATATTATAAAACATGTTGTTTAAGCCTGTGGAAACAAACCTCATCCAATAGAGTGCTGATGACTTTAGACACCCAAGCAATGGCACTTAGTAATGGTTATCTTTCATATCAAAAGAAATAGACAGTATCTGTAGCCCTGTATTATCTTCCAGAGTTTTTCTGTCCCCTCAAGATCCCTCAGCATTAACACTTCTGTTTCTACACTTTCTATAATTTCATGACATACAATATTAGAGAAACTTAAAGGAAGAATAACGTATATACACGCAGTAAGAATTATTACTGATATGTATGACTTTTGATTGCCTTGGTATAAAGAAATACTCAAGTCCTAACTAGAACTATTTTATAGTTAATTAAGTCACTGAAATAATGCATATTTGTTACGACAACTGGCAATTCCTTTCTTATAGTCCTTCCATTTGTTCCATGTTCCCTTCTGAGAAGAGGTTATATGAAATACTGTTGGTGCAGTGACCCCAGGGGGGTCCTAGGCCACAAAAGATGTGATGAACATACAAGTTTATACATATAAATATATGTATGTATATATACATTCAGGTGCTACAAATATATTATCTATTAATACATATATTAAGTACATAATATATACACACACACATATATGTATACATAATATATTAATAGAGACGTGGAAGACTGGTGTCTCTCACTTCTGGCCAGATTTGCAGTTGTTCATCCCTTTGTCCCCATCTTCCTACAGCGTCCCTCAGGAGGCCTTTAGCTCTGGCTGTCTCCTATTGAGGTTTGACTTGGTTGCTTGCTTGGTTTTTCCTTGATTTTACTTTGACTATGTTTCCAAACACAAAGCAGAAAAGAGTTCCTGGATGCAGGACGTGCATCTCCAAGCTGGAACTCCAGTTACAGTGCTGGAGAGGAAGGAAATGCCCCCGAGCTTCCCAGTGGCACTGGAGAAATGGGCTGCTGGAGCCAGAGCGTGTTCTGAAGGAACCCTCTCCAGCTCTGCTCACCACCCTTGCTTCCAACCAGTGGCTGCTTTAAATGGTTAGAACAAAAGGGAAACTCTGGGGACAGATAAGGATGAACCATTAGCATGGCTTGCAACTAAATACATTTATTTTCTTCGCTCTTTTTGCTAAGGTGGCAGGGGACACATTCTGCTGAGATCAGAGCTCATGGAAGGTTTGTCACCATCAAAGTGCTTTGAACTGCCATCTGCAGGGAAAAAGGAAATTCACTGAAACAAACCCACAGTTTTCTAATCACAGGAGGTACCGGTTCCAGGTTAATAAACGGACTGCCGTTTAATTAACAAATCTAGAGCAAAGAAAGAGAGTGCTACTCAGAAAGAAAAAGCAGCTCCTGGAAGGCTCAGCCTGAGCTGTGTGGGCAGTGGCAGGAGAGGAGCAAAGCTCGTGGACTGGCAGTCCCACCGCTGAGGAATTCCCTCCCCGATGCCTGGAATAAACCTGCTTTTCCCCTCTGAGAAGCCCCCTGATTTCCAGTCAACTGCCCTCATGGCTTTCCCTTCTAGCCCTTTACTGATATATTAATGAGGTAACTACATTTTACTTCATCTATTATAGATGCCTTAATGTTAATAAAATAAAACTCTCCACTGAAGAACGAAAAACGTTGCGAATGGGAAATACCAAATGATGAGTAAGTGTTCACAGAATTCCGTGGGGGAAAATATATCCGGAGCTTCTGGCAGCTGAGAGTAAAGCATCTGAGGGCAGGCTGTGATAGGAGAAGATCCCCGTGCAAGAAATTGGAAGTAATTATTCCATGTTTACTTTGTGGAGGTAAGACATCACTTGGAGTGTTATATCTGGTTTTTGGGTTGAGAAATGAGTAAAGAGTACAGAGGGAGTGATAAATGTGGTAGAAAACACGCACTGTTTAAAATCTTAACCAAAGGAAATAGGATTGTTTATGTTGGAAAAGAGAAGAACAAGAAAGTCAGTCTTCCAAGCATTGTAATAAAGACAATATTGATTGTTCTACAGGACAGCGGAGAAGAATACAAGAAGTCAGCTTTAAATTGCAGAGCAGAAAATGCAAGTTGAGCACTAGGCAAAAAAAACCAGACAGTTTGGTTTCCAAACCCAGAAAACCCACCACCCAAAGGCTATGACTGAAGATGTTGTAAGGGCAGCGTTAAACCAGCTGCCTTTGGAGGCCTCCAGCAAAGGGGAAACCAAAGGAAAATGCAGAAACACCTTCTCTGGAGGTTTTAAGAGTGGGTTTAAATAAAGCATCTCTCAAAAGCAGTCCAGGTTTACCTTACCCTCATTTGCATGGCAAGGAGGACTAAATGATCATCCATGGTCTCTCTAGTCCTAGTTTTTAGATATAGTTGAATCTAGATTGTCTAAAGTTATGATTCTGGAACTCCTAGCAAAAAGTCATGGTTCCTGAAAAGGAAGATAAATGCAAAACAATGCAGAAAAAATAATACAGATTATATTACATTAATCCTAAATAAGTAAGGGGAACACCATTCAGAGTAAGAACTTGCTGTAGCAGCACCATGGAGATCAGAGGGTGCTGACACGTGCTTTGGCTTTAATATTCTGAGAAGGACACAACTCCTCCAACATAAGGAGAAGCTATCATATAAATAGAGTCCTGGTGCAATAACCACCACCCGGTTCCTTCAGAGGGCTCCTCCCCAGGTTCCCAAGCACTGAGTGGAGCACGGCGGGTGCCACCGAGTGTCACCAGCACCTTGTGGGCCAGGTATCTACATGCAGGTGCAGCTGCAGAGCCTGAGCTTTCCCCAGCCTTGAAAAAGACACAATATACTGATTATCAGAGTAATTCTAAAGTTCAAAGAACAACAAATACCCATCCATCTTCACAGCTTTCTAAATACCTTGCAATTAGGATGATTTGTTCTTGTGTGTTTACACAGCCCATCCGAATGCTCACCAGGAAGAGGCAGGGGGCATGTTCTCCATAACACACAAGGCTGATTAGCACCAGCACCAGAGTTAATTGGCACGGGCCATGCCATGGCAATAACGAGGGCTTCCCTTGCTGGTGGCTGTCGCCGTGCGTTTGAACGGCACGCAGGGAAACCTCCTCCTTACAAATAACTTACCCAAAAGCCAAAGCCAAGTTCTCCCCAGAGGGCTGGGGGACGTGTCAGCAGAGCAAGAACCACAAGGTTAAATTGCAGTTCAACAGCTCTGCAGGTAAGATGATTCCCAAACTAGTAATTTGTTTGCTGTTCTGCTAACCTAACCCAGCGGGGCAGGATGTGTCTTCCTGTAGGTTGCCAAAAGGTTGTGCCACCTGAAAAAAAGCCCTCTCTGGCTGTTATTTAACCGATGCCTGGGATAAAGCTGGTTAACACCCCTTCCTCCCTCTTGCCACTGAGGACAAGCCCATCAGGTCTCCATCTCTGCCCAAGACGGTGCTGCGACACCTCCATCCACATGTAGGTGGGACCAACTCGTCGGTTGTGATGATGGAGTCTCACACCTCACCAGTTTCCCAAATCCGATATCCAGTCACGCCTCCCAGAACAGAGGACATGGCTCACAGTCCTACAGTCCAAGATTTACTTCTAAAAACGCTTCTGGGAATGGGATGTTTAACTATTGCACGTCTCAAGGTCACAGCATTTCTTTTGCAACACTTGTCATTAACTGCTCCAGAGTTTTTCATTATTTTCTTTTATATTATCTTCGCATTATCATTTCTAGACAATGCTCTAGGGCTTATTTTGTGAGATTCCACAAAAAGCCAGACTTTTATCCTTTATTTAAGGTTACTTTGTGCACGTGTATTTACAACATCCACACGGGAAGCAAATAACTCCTGTCAGGGTCTGTTTCAGCAGCTCTCCCCGCTGCTGGAATTACTTTCAAGGTTACCAGAGATAACAATTCAACAATATCACAACAACAACAACCCCGGGTAGAGCTGTTTGTTCACGGTGTCTGCAGGGGAAAGCCATGCTTTAAGAGCTCATAGCTTTGCCCACGTGTTCCCACAACATCCTCAGCTGCTGCAGATTGCTTTGTATGACCCGGGTTTGTGCGTGAGGAAGGTCAGAAGAAGTCTGTCACACCTGATGCAGGTGTGCTCCAAGGATATAATTGTTCAGCCTGGAGAAGAAAAGGCTCCAGGGAGACCTTGTAGTGGATTCTTCCCCTCAACTCACCATTCACCAGACCACACCTAGAGTAATGCCTTCAGTCTGGGGCTCAGCAGAACAGGAAAGATGTTCAACATGGAAATGAGGGTGCCAGCTAAGATGGTCGGGAGCTGGAGCACTTACCCCTGTAATGAGAGGCTGAGGGAGTTGGACTTGGCCAGCCTGAAGGAGAAAGGATTTGAGGAACTTAAGAAAAGCTGTCTGATACGATACCTGCAAAGAGGTTATTGAGAAGATGGCACCAAACTCTTCACAGCACTCCATGGTGGGAACAAGAGGCAATGTGCATAAGCTTACAGCAGCTTTCCAGTATCTGAAGGACACCTACATGAAGCTGGAGAGGGACTTCTTACAAGGGCATGTAGTGGTAGGACGAGGGCTAATGGCTTCAAACTGGAAAACAAAAGACTTAGATGAGATCCCAGGAAGAAATTTTTTGCTCTGAGGGTGGTGAGAGCCTGGCCCAGGTTGCCCAGAGAAGCTGTGGCTGCCCCATCCCTGGAAGGGTTCAAGGGCAGGTTGGAGGGGGCTTGGAGCAACCTGGTCTGGTGGGGCAGGGGGGTTGGAACTCGATGATCTTTAAGGTCTCTTCTAACCTGAACCATTCCATGATAATTTTACGTCACGTGTGTTGGATCCAGGTGTCCCACAGACAGATATGTACCAACCATTGGGACATAATGGTGACCTCCCAGCTGATAAATTCCCCTGGACACAGATTCATTGCTCCACAGCATCGCATCCATGAGAGCAGTATGTGGAGGAGCAGATGTCCCTTTGCACGAGGAACATCTCTCTGATCAAGCAGTTCTTCCTTATCTTTTGGCAGAGAGTTCAGGTGGAACACCAAGGACCAATCTTGACCACACACATTTTCCCTATTCTGCAAATAATTTTGCATTTTCGTTCAGATTGACCCCCACAAGAATTTTCCCGAAGGACAGCTGACATGGGGTTGTTATCCCAGAGTACACACTCTCTGTCTCAGCAGCAAATTCAGAGCCAGAATTATGTACCCCTTCCTCCTTCTCCTCCTCCTCCTCCTCCCACTGTCACCTTCATTCCCATGGGAAAGCTGGTCGCTTCCACCCTCAGCCACTGCCCTTATCACGCGGAACAGGCTACACATGCAGTCACCCTGAGTGCTAAATTTTAAATAGCAGTAAATAGTTTACCTATATCTCCTTTTTTTTATTATTTTTTAATAAAGCAAATCGGGGAAAACCACTCCGATTACATCCTCATTAGGTTTATTAATAGCATTAAGCCAGATGCTACGGATTCATGTTCATTCTTTTTCTCCCCTCCAGGCAGACACTCTGTTCTGCAGACAGCGCTGCCGAAAGCTCTGTGTTGTTACCAATCCTAGATTTTTCTATGTTTGATTGGTTTTGGGGGTTTGTTTTTTTACTGTTCTAGTGTGGTCCAAATGGTGCGTAGAACAGTAAAAAAAACATTCCCAAACTCTTCGAAGTGCTGGTCAACCCCAAGAAATGGCTTCAGACCCACTTGGAAGGTCACTGCCATTTTGCAACACTTGTCATTAACTGCTCCAGAGTTTTTCATTATTTTCTTTTATATTATCTTCGCATTATCATTTCTAGACAATGCTCTAGGGCTTATTTTGTGAGATTCCACAAAAAGCCAGACTTTTATCCTTTATTTAAGGTTACTTTGTGCACGTGTATTTACAACATCCACACGGGAAGCAAATAACTCCTGTCAGGGTCTGTTTCAGCAGCTCTCCCCGCTGCTGGAATTACTTTCAAGGTTACCAGAGATAACAATTCAACAATATCACAACAACAACAACCCCGGGTAGAGCTGTTTGTTCACGGTGTCTGCAGGGGAAAGCCATGCTTTAAGAGCTCATAGCTTTGCCCACGTGTTCCCACAACATCCTCAGCTGCTGCAGATTGCTTTGTATGACCCGGGTTTGTGCGTGAGGAAGGTCAGAAGAAGTCTGTCACACCTGATGCAGGTGTGCTCCAAGGATATAATTGTTCAGCCTGGAGAAGAAAAGGCTCCAGGGAGACCTTGTAGTGGATTCTTCCCCTCAACTCACCATTCACCAGACCACACCTAGAGTAATGCCTTCAGTCTGGGGCTCAGCAGAACAGGAAAGATGTTCAACATGGAAATGAGGGTGCCAGCTAAGATGGTCGGGAGCTGGAGCACTTACCCCTGTAATGAGAGGCTGAGGGAGTTGGACTTGGCCAGCCTGAAGGAGAAAGGATTTGAGGAACTTAAGAAAAGCTGTCTGATACGATACCTGCAAAGAGGTTATTGAGAAGATGGCACCAAACTCTTCACAGCACTCCATGGTGGGAACAAGAGGCAATGTGCATAAGCTTACAGCAGCTTTCCAGTATCTGAAGGACACCTACATGAAGCTGGAGAGGGACTTCTTACAAGGGCATGTAGTGGTAGGACGAGGGCTAATGGCTTCAAACTGGAAAACAAAAGACTTAGATGAGATCCCAGGAAGAAATTTTTTGCTCTGAGGGTGGTGAGAGCCTGGCCCAGGTTGCCCAGAGAAGCTGTGGCTGCCCCATCCCTGGAAGGGTTCAAGGGCAGGTTGGAGGGGGCTTGGAGCAACCTGGTCTGGTGGGGCAGGGGGGTTGGAACTCGATGATCTTTAAGGTCTCTTCTAACCTGAACCATTCCATGATAATTTTACGTCACGTGTGTTGGATCCAGGTGTCCCACAGACAGATATGTACCAACCATTGGGACATAATGGTGACCTCCCAGCTGATAAATTCCCCTGGACACAGATTCATTGCTCCACAGCATCGCATCCATGAGAGCAGTATGTGGAGGAGCAGATGTCCCTTTGCACGAGGAACATCTCTCTGATCAAGCAGTTCTTCCTTATCTTTTGGCAGAGAGTTCAGGTGGAACACCAAGGACCAATCTTGACCACACACATTTTCCCTATTCTGCAAATAATTTTGCATTTTCGTTCAGATTGACCCCCACAAGAATTTTCCCGAAGGACAGCTGACATGGGGTTGTTATCCCAGAGTACACACTCTCTGTCTCAGCAGCAAATTCAGAGCCAGAATTATGTACCCCTTCCTCCTTCTCCTCCTCCTCCTCCTCCCACTGTCACCTTCATTCCCATGGGAAAGCTGGTCGCTTCCACCCTCAGCCACTGCCCTTATCACGTGGAACAGGCTGCACATGCAGTCACCCTGAGTGCTAAATTTTAAATAGCAGTAAATAGTTTACCTATATCTCCTTTTTTTTATTATTTTTTAATAAAGCAAATCAGGGAAAACCACTCCGATTACATCCTCATTAGGTTTATTAATAGCATTAAGCCAGATGCTACGGATTCATGTTCATTCTTTTTCTCCCCTCCAGGCAGACACTCTGTTCTGCAGACAGCGCTGCCGAAAGCTCTGTGTTGTTACCAATCCTAGATTTTAATATGTTTGATTGGCTTTGGGGGTTTGTTTTTTTACTGTTCTAGTGTAGTCCTTTCATCCAAATGGTGCGTAGAACAGTAAAAAAAACATTCCCAAACTCTTCGAAGTGCTGGTCAACCCCAAGAAATGGCTTCAGACCCACTTGGAAGGTCACTGCCACTTATCATAGAATCACAGAATGGTTAGAGTTGGAAGGAACCTTAGAGATCATCCAGTTCCAACCCCCTGCCCTGGACAGGGACACCTCCCACCAGACCAGGTTGCTCCAAGCCCCCTCCAACCTGCCCTTGAACCCCTCCAGGGATGGGGCAGCCACAGCTTCTCTGGGCAACCTGGGCCAGGCTCTCACCACCTCACAGCAATGAATTCTTCCTGAGATCTCATCTCAATCTCCCCTCTTTCTGGTTAAATACCTTCCCCCTCATCCTATGGCTCCACTCCCCGATCAAGAGTCCCTCCCCATCTCTCCTGGAGCCCCTTCAGGTACTGGAAGGCCATTATAAGATCTTCCCAGAGCTTTCTCTTCTCTGGGCTGAACAACCCAGAACTTGCCCAGCACCTC
Organism: Calidris pugnax; assembly: GCF_001431845.1. Classification (NCBI taxonomy): domain Eukaryota; kingdom Metazoa; phylum Chordata; class Aves; order Charadriiformes; family Scolopacidae; genus Calidris; species Calidris pugnax. The sequence continues at coordinate 628,163 of NW_015091127.1, read as the reverse complement.
ATAACCAAGCCGTGCCGCTTCGCTGGCTGCTTACAGTAAAAATAAAGGTGATAAAAAGGCTATCACTTAAATAAATTATCTTACTGCCTAAATCTAACAGGAGAAATGCTGTTTTCCACTCCAGCACCAGCTGCACGCTAAGCTTTGAGGAGCTCCGTTCCTCTCATTACTTAACTACACGGCTTTATTCTTGTCGAGTTATAATTGCCTACATTTTTAAAAATAATAATAGTCAAATTTTTGTCATGCTTTTTCCCTGTTGTCCACCAGATAGCAATTTTCTGCTGGATTAAACATCTCAAAATCCTTCAGGAATATGTACATACTGACTAATTATATGAAAAAGAGCTTTGTTGTTTGGGCTTTGAACATAGCAGGAGACTTTTGAATTACGGATTGAAATTTTATGCAGTTAAATAATTTCCATATGGATCTCTTTCTCTTCTCAAAGCCCTGATCTAGTATATAACAGCAAAATGCTAAAAAGTTTATGCATTTGAGTAGAACAACTTTAAATGGAACTAATTAACTGGGCATAATTTTAGATACATCTTTAAGTTCTTTGATGAATCAGGCACAACATTTTTGGTTGTTTTTTTTTTTTCCCCTCTCTCTCTCCATCAGAAAAATCCAAATACATGGGAAGAGGAAAGCGGAAAATAAACACATATACCAGGAGTTTATCCTAGATAACAAGTTTTGGTACTTATATAGTTCAATATTGAAATATCACTGGGAAAGACTGTCATATATTAGATGAAGAAATATATTTTCTTTTAAAATACATAATGTTGCTGACGCAATCTACAGAGTGGAGTCAGATTCCCATTTACGTGGCTCATGAGATCTAGTGTATTAACGGTAAATACTCCTCAATGCGATGTAAATAAGAACATCTCTTGAGTATAAAACACCAGTTTCCACATCCAACTCCAAAAAGGCAGCTTCGGAAACAGTGGCCCCACTAAGGGTGCCTGCCCAGGCTGCAGGAACAACTCCTCACCTGCAAGATCCATCCTGGTGACACACACACACTGGCCAGCGCAGGTTGTCAAAAATCAGGGTATTTCTTCTCCTTCTGAGCCCTGCCTTGCTCTTCTCAGGCACAACTGATCATCAGGAAAGGGGAATTTTGAGTGATTCTTGGAATTGTACTCAACTGCTCAGATGTGCTAGAAAGTAGAAGTAGTCTTATTATTGTAAAGTTCAGAACTGATGCTGGTTTATCGACCATTGACTTGCAACAAGTTTCCTCAATAGCTTTAGTCTTTTAATGTTGCAGGCAAATGACCTTCTACGGAAAGTGAGCAAAGTGTCTCTGGGGGGTGACAAGAGCTGTGCCTCCCAGACTGTATCCCTGCACGACTAACTGGGTGTTAGTACTTTCTCCATTTACACTCCCTCTCTCCCTTCGGCGCGATGGTGTCGTAGACTGAGCAATGAACTTGCCTCCAGCACAGGTTTTGGTCTCAGCTCTGAGAGCGTCCTTGGGCAAATCATCTTTCTGTGTGCTTCAACCTTAGAGTCACACAATGGTTTGGGTTGGAAGGGACCTTAAAGACCATCCAGCCCCACGCCCTGCCTCGGGCAGGGACACCTCCCACTAGACCCGGTCATCCAAAGCCCTGTCCAACCTGGCCTTGAACCTTCCCAATGATGAGACGAGGTTAACAGTTCTGATTTACAACACACGTGAAAACATCTCAACAACAGAGTTCAAAACACTTTACAGTTCACTGAAATAGCACTGTGGGCTCCAGAAACAACCACTCTTTCCCTCCTTTCTTCTACCTCCTTCTCTGGACCAAAATCCAAACAAACAGTCCTCAGTTGAAAAGTTTTAATGTTTCGTGCAGTGTAGTTTACAGAGTATAAAAATGGGGAGGCCAAGTAAGAGTATAAACCAGTAGTGAAATGATGGTCTGTAAAGTGTACGTGGTGATGATGGAGGGAGAAAGAACCAGTTCCACCATGGATAAGAGTTACATCTAGCTCTTCTCCTTCTTGGGGACACCTTTAAGCAAACTTAATCCGAGGGAATACTCCAGCATCTGGGGTTTTACAAGCTTGGTGAGCTGGTGAAGGGATGTCAAGAACCATGGACCGGAGGCAAAGGAAAACACGCTTTAATGCCCGAGACGTGGGCCTTTGCTCGCTTTGGACACCCATTAAATGAGCTCTCACAGTTTTCGTGCTCAAATCATTTTCCATTAAATGCAAAATTAGAGGCTATTTATGAACTTTGAATAAATGCTCCTGCATTTTTACAAATGACCACAATGCGAGGCACATGCAAATCCAGCAGCTGCAGGCAATCAGGGCACCGCCACGCCAGGAACAGACTCCTCTTCTGGCACATGTAAATCCACATAATGAACCTGAGTCACCAAATGTAGCCGCAGAGTTGCATAGTCATGCTAATCAAGGCACGCCGATAAAAACCACTAAAACCTGTTATTCAGAAGGGTTTGTATATGAGCAGTTGTAGAGTCGCAAAATTGCAGGGGAGGGGCAGAGTCCTTCTGCTGGGGCCACAAGTTTATCAGCTCCTCTGGCTACGGCACTTCCCAGAACTCCATCACTTACAAAGAAAGTAGAGATTTCCAGAGGGGTTTTGTTTAGCTCTGGACTGCAATGTTTGAATTCCAAAACGCAAAAGAAACCACCACCCCAGAAGAGTGATAGATGCTCAGAGCCGAGCTGGAGGCGCGGACATGGAGGGAACTGAAAGGTACGTGAATCAGAAGCCTGAGCAATGGGCTAGTTGAGATGGCAAACAGGTTTGTCTAACTAGGTGATTAGATAGTCCCTCACAAGAGGTACAAGTACACCTTTACAATATATACAACCAACAGTGACTCCGAAATTACCTGGTCTCTGAGAGCAACAAAACTCCTAAATCTCATTGGCGCTGAAAATATTTCAAATCAGCAGTTCTCCTATTGCTTGGCTTCAGCTGCTTGTGCTGCGTTTCTGAGCGGCTGCAGGTGCTGGAAAAAGATATTCACTTCAAATATTTTATTTATCTGGAATGAAACAACCTAAAAAATTAATAGCAGACTTAGTGCAGTCCTATCTATTCATGCAGATGGAATGAGAGAAATTTATAAGGGTAACTTTAAGAGAACTCCTGAAGCGCAACTGAACGGTGCAATACATGAGACGTGGCATCAAAAAACTTTAAGGTTAAATTCTTGGCTCACACAAAGATCTACCCTATTAACCGGAGAGGAAAGGTGAGCCAGAATTTAAGACAACTTCCAATTTTTTAATTAATCTACTTCAAGGGAACCTTCCTTGCTGTCTCCTCCCAGAGTTTTATATTAACCGGAGAGGAAAGGTGAGCCAGAATTTAAGACAACTTCCAATTTTTTAATTAATCTACTTCAAGGGAACCTTCCTTTCCCCTCCTTGCTGTCTCCTCCCAGAGTTATGTTCCACGTATCCAGGCTCATAAAAATGGGAGACAAAGACTGGTAGCGTTATTCCTTTGCTGGTCTCGCTGTGTTATGCAAACCTACTTATGAACTAAAAGCTCTCTTCTACTTCTCTGTATTTCATTTTAATGCATCACTCAACACCTTCTCTACTGTGCTTATGAGGCTGCTCTGAAAAACTGTGAATTTATGTTACTTCCTAAGGTTTTTGCTTTCTTATATACTGCTTTCACCTAAACAACTGTCTCAAGCACACTCTTTAAGAGAATGTTTCTTTCCCCTCTCATCAAAGATTAATTCCGACTATTTCTAAATTTTGGCTTGTTAGTCTTTAACTGGAACTCTTCCAGTCCTCCATAAGCCTACAAGTCTTCATATGGTGAGTCTAAGAGTCAAAAAGCTTTGCTTTCTCTTCCTGAATTTAATTTGTAAGAATGTGAACTAGATGTTCATGTTTTATATATAACAGTTTACCAAATCCGATGAAGAAAGTGGTTTTTGTGACTGGTCTACCTATGCCAAAACTTCAAAGCCAAGACCATCCTTTCAAAATGGTCCAGACTGACCTGCAGGTGGAACCTCGCAGCATCAAGCCCAGCTGCTTCCCATGGGGTTCCCAAGTAGCCCGAAGCCGTGGTTGCTGCCCATCCCAGGAAGACACAATTGCATCATTTCAAGCCGAGGGAACCGCAGTGCCATGTTATTTAGATGAGTAACATCAATAGCTCCCTCTCTGCTGCTGACTCTCATTTCTGAAATCACGACTGCCTGAAGATCTGGCTTTCACTGCTGGAATTGTTTCCTTTAGAAGAAAGGCTTCACCTTGAAGATTGTTTGGCGAGAAGAACGGGAAATAAATATTTAAGGTGCTATTCAACAGCGAGGTCTATATAGAAATGGGTTTATTTTATTGCTGCAACCAAAGAGATCTCATTCACGATAGCGCTCGCTGATGATACCAGCGGGAGGCTGTTCACAGCTAAACCCACGGGCAGGAGGAATTCTGGCACGTTTACAGCAGCGCTGGGAAAAGACACAGCGCTTCCTCCTCCTGCCCCCGTTGTTCCCCAGCAGAGTGAACGACTTGGAAATGACATTTGACAGATTTCGCACAAATCCAGGTACGTGACAGTACACGGTCCGACCCTACCAGAACAACTGTTATTCACGATAGCGCTCGCTGATGATACCAGCGGGAGGCTGTTCACAGCTAAACCCACGGGCAGGAGGAATTCTGGCACGTTTACAGCAGCGCTGGGAAAAGACACAGCGCTTCCTCCTCCTGCCCCCGTTGTTCCCCAGCAGAGTGAACGACTTGGAAATGACATTTGACAGATTTCGCACAAATCCAGGTACGTGACAGTACACGGTCCGACCCTATCAGAACAACTGCGCACTGGGTGAATCAGCAGAAAGACAACAGCCTCATCCTACCGAAAAGCTTCCTTTGGCAAACCCCTAAAACTCATTTATTGGCCTCTGAAGGACAAGCTGTAGCTGTTGAACAAGGCTGCAGAGATATTTGAATAAGCCTGAAGAGCGTGAAGCTGTCATTCTCGGCCTGTAAGAGTATTATTACCCAAATTTAATGTTATTTGCCAGGAAACCCTGAACTCCCAAGGCTGGGAATGGGGTGCTCGTGTATCATTAGGTCTGCTCACAAAAAAGGCTGTGTATTTACATACACAAAGGTGCTGACTTTCAGGTAGGAGGCCAGACAGAGGCACAACAGGTACAAGAAATCTGCACAGTTCTGAAGGAAATTGCACAATTTTTACCTAATACCTGCTACTCCAAAGTGACATTCAAAATTATGGCTTAGTGTATTTTCCAAATACCCAAACACACTGCCTTCTCCAGGAAAGGGGTAAAGAATAAAAAAGGAAGGACCACACAGTGCTTGTTCCCTGACTCCCAGTGAGCATCACCCAGCACGGAGATGGTCTGGGAGGGAGATGCCAGCAGCACCAGGGCAGGGAGCTCCGGCTGAGAGGGGACCGACCAGCTCCCAATAATCACCTCAAAATTATGGCAGGCTTAGATAATTTTACAATAAAGTAATATAAGTTTATGGGAGCGTTATGGTAGGGTCTTCTCTTGCCTGATGCATGCGATAAGAACAGATGACACAGAACGTGACATTCATCTTCCTGGCCAGGATTGTTATTTTAACAGTGTTGTAAATCAAATTTAAGAAATTAAGGAAAATGTTGTACTTCAAATTATGTGCTATAACCTCATCTCATCTATTAGGTGCTTAATTGTGGCTCATATGAGCTATAATTACATATGAGCCACGAGCCTTTGCATTGATTATGTGTATGTATATTACTAACAATTGTTTCAAGAAACATTCAGCATTTATAATACCTTAAAAAAACAGCAGGAAAATACACCTGTTTTACAATACACAGCTTTTCCACTAAAATTGAAGGATTGATTTGTATGAAAGGATCAAACCTCTATTATTAATAACTTATAATATAAATCATTTGATCTTAAAAAATAAAAACCCAGCAGCAAAGCCCACTGTCCATCACTGTCAGGTCTTTCAAGGGGGCAAGAGGAAAGTGAAGTTGTTAAGAAACACTTTTAATTCCAAGTAAGGGCCAGAAGAATGTTCTTAACCTGGTTTGAAACATGACATTAGATGAGTGACCGGCAAAGAATACCGTGGGGAACAGGCCCTTCCCTGAGAACGGGCAGAAGAGGTGCCAAGAGGCAAGACTGCTGCTCCCAAGGGCTGCTGTGGACATTTTCACATCTATTTTTCCACTGTTGTTGCCCTTCACTGTTTTAATCACCATAATCCAACTATGGAAGTACCTCCCTACGCCTTCATCATGCACCTCAACCATATAACCATTAAACAACACACCTGCCTTAGGTGCTGTGTCCAAACCTCCCAGTTCCCCTTCCCACCTCAAACAGCTCTTCCTCTTAACGGGAATTACTTGTGCTTAATTACCTCAGCAGGTGTAAGAAATGAATGCCTCGCTGTTAATTAGACTTTCTTCCTAGGTGCAAAATACATTGTATTAAGGAGGATTGAAGGTGCCCTGTGCTTTTCACACGAATGTTACCTGCAAACTGTTTAGTTTGAGGAAGAGGAGGCTGAGGGGAGACCTCATCACTCTCTACAACTACTTGAAAGGCCACTGTAGAGAGGTTGGTGCTGGTCTCTTCTCACAGGTAATTAATGACAGAACGAGAGGGAACGGCTTCAAGCTCCAACAGGGGAGGTTTAGACTGGACATTAGGAAGGAATTTTTCACTGAAAGAGTGGTCGGGCATTGGAACAGGCTGCCCAGGGAGGGGGTTGAGTGCCCATCCCTGGACGTGTTTAAGAGTCATTTAGATGGGGTACTGAGGGATATGGTGTAGGGCAGGACTTTGTAGAGTAGGGGAGATGGTTGGACTCGATGACCCCAAGGGTCTTTTCCAACCTGAATGATTCTATGAAACACATGTTTGACCAAAAACCATAAAGTGCTGAAAAGAATTCCAGACAGTCAGTATCGGGTGCAAAAATATCTTAAGATGGAGACCATTTTCCTAGAATTACAAAACAGTCTGAATTTAATAAAATGAAATTAAGGATTCCAAGCAGATAAGATACATTTTGTGACTATTAAAAAAAATAATTTAAATAATTTTCATACTGGAACTGGCATTTCTGTTCATTTTAACATAGAGGCTATTGTAATTTAATTATTACCCATTATTATTACTACCACCACCGCTAACTTCTGGAGCCTACACAGATGCAGTGAAGTCAGTGGTATTAGGTTCCACTTCCTGCATTATCAACAGAATTGTTAACTACACTTGAATTAAACAATACTTTAACACGATTTTTAAGCATGAAGTAACCACAGTTCCTTTAAAAATAGATGGACTATGAAATAAGCACATTAAAAATATGGTTAATCATTAAAGCTGGGAAAAAAAACCCCACCAGCTGAAAAGAGTATGGTTTGACTTTAAGATTCCAGGTCAAGCCTACGATATGTATTTTCTTCTGTCAGCTTAACACATTTGCTATGGTGCTAATGGCATATGGGGATTTAGGATTATTAGCAGTGCTACTTTCTAAAAAAGCAAATTGAAAATTGAAACCGAAATGCAAAGGCACAGGAAGAACCTGATTTTTATATAATTTTGCACCTACTGAGATCTGCAGGTGCAAACATGAGCCCCATTATCCCCCAGGCCATGGAAGTCTCCACCAGTGCTCCCACGAATGGACACTGGATTGACCCCTCCTGGTATATTACTGGTTTTATTACTGGTATATTACCAGTAATACCAAATTACCCTTCCTGCTTTATTACTGAGAGGATTCTCTCCACGCTCAGTTGTCCAGAAATAGATTAAGACACACAAAAAATATGAGCTTTATGTCCATGGAACATCAAAAAAAAAAAAAAATCTACATTCACATCCAGATCTTTGTGGTTTGTGATAGCGAGGGCATATATGAACACAGCAGAAAAAAAATCCTAAATTTTGCATGATTACCTCCCCCTTTGGACTGTAACTGCCACGTTTTCAATCACAGAATGTGAGGAAAAGGTTTTGATGGGCAGAGCATTGCTTTGCACAGCGGGGGTCACCTTGGTTTCATCTGGAACGTGCGCTACCACGTTTTGTGACCTTAAAACTCAGCTCCGTGCCTGATGCTGCCTTTAGCTGCTGCTTAACGTGGGCATTTTGGACTCTGCTACTGCCATCCTAAACCCAAACATCAAACCAAAGAGTCATCTATACCTGGCCGCTCTTAAAAGTGTATACTCAGTAAAGTTGGAAGAAAAGTGAAATCGCTGTATCACTTCTTCTGCCTCAACTACATTCTGCCTGCCCCCAAGGTAGCTCTAGGTGAATTATTAATAATAAATTATTAATAATTTAATAATTTTAGAGTTGTAGCAACTACCGCCTACGGTATCTCAATTCTTAAATCTCTTCTTGCTGAAGGAGGAGGTGGCATCTCACGTCAGAGAGGCAGATTAAAATCACATCTATTCCCATTTTTTGTGGTAGGGGAGGAATCTGGAGATGACAGCAAAGGTCCCAACCCGTGTCACGTACAGACGAAGAGACTCCCAGTGAGTCCCCAGGCACGTGCTCCCAAGGCAGCGTGCCCAGAATGAAGCAGTCAGACACCAAAAAAAAAACCCCACAAAAGACTCCAGTTGACCTTTAAACATCTCCAGCCGACCAATATTTCTACAATGCTATCAAAATAATCCTGCAATTCAGCTGCTTATTTGGAACCCAGTCCTGGCATTCCAAGGAGGATGTTTAGCCCTAAATGTTTGGGTACTTGCTGAAAATATTTCTTTGTTTGGTGATTTTATTCATTTTCCTCTCCTGCAGGAAACAGTTGGCAGGGAGAACGAACCAGCTGGGGTCAGATGCTCAGGACAACGTATTTGTTTTTTCTCCCCAAGAGGGGATTGCTGTACTAGAACTGAAAGCTATTTATTTCTATTGGCCAATCTTAAACCAGCAGAAAATAAAATATTAATCTAGCAACTGAAGGAAACCCCAAATTACCACCAGGACCTGGCCGTGAGCTCCAAATCCAAAGATGACCAGTGAGTTGCAATGGAAAACAGAGAGCTGTGAAGAGAAAATGTCACGGAGAGAATCCCATCCATCCAGTCCCTCAGGTTACACGGTGAATTCTTGCACCATACACAGACTACAGGGTGTTTTTTTCCCAGCTGAAAGGTAAGGAATGAGGTTATACACATACCCAGTATTTATTAGAGAACTTCTCTAGTCAGTCACAGCTTAAAATGCTGAATTTTAGCTCCCTGTGGTCAGTCACACCCCGCTCCTTTGGTCATGGGGGCTGTTTCCAAATTTTTTTTTGCTGTTCTCCAGAATGCAAAGAACAGAAAAATAAAATAAATAAATAAATTAAAAAAATCACACCTTACCTGTGATAATCCCTCTAATTCACAAAAATGGTTAGATCGAACACTCTTTAGAGCACGTCTTTAGTCCTGCAGCTGCTAGATAAGTATTTTACACATTAAGGTGAAAATGCTGTCACTGCACAGAGTATGACAGCAGAAGAAAACTCATGGAACTGTACCATCTCCCCGATACCTTTGACAAATCATTGTTCTACACACATGCAATACCATGAGCCCCTGAAGAACAAACCAAAATATAACCCAACTTCATTATTTCAAAACATTCTTCAGAAAAGAACGCAAACCCCGTGTTTACAATCAAGTGGAAGTTAGATGGGCTGGTGTGTGAATTTTGAAGGATGCCAAGACTATTAGAAGCAACCAATGAAGTTACAGGGCTATCGATACCTTGAGAGTACACACAGGCCTTAGAACCACGTTGGAAAGGACCTTCTAGGTCACCAAGTCCAACCATCAACCCACCACTGACAAACCCACCACTGAGCCATGTTCCTCAGCACCACGTCTTTGTGAGAGCCCAGCCCACTCCTCCTCCTCCTCCCTTCCACATCGCTAAACGCAGAAATGGGAAAGTGGGGATGAAATAAAAGAGTGGTGAGCACTTGAGCAGTGGCACGTGCTTCCACCTGGAAATCTACAATAAGTGTTGAGAGAGTACTCCAATCACTCAGTTCCTTCACAGGTTCATGGATGACAGCCATGCTGTGCCTACCCTGCCAGATCCTTAGGGAAGTCTGCAGACACTTGCTCTCCAAGCGAAGCACGAGGGGACTCTACTGGTTTAGCCATAGAAACCCAAGGAATTTTTATTTATTAAGCGTGTGTGTGTGGGAGGGGAGAGAACATACAAAAAACCCCATGGAGCTAAAAGCTCACCAATTCAGAAATGCTGGATAAGTGCTATCTTGTGTTACTCACTGCTGAGTAGCGAGACCAATTCAAATTATTATTTTTCTGCGTAACATCGTGTTTGCTTCCACAAAGAATTGCTCTGTTTTCCTCTAATGCAAACTTGCTTTCAACTGACTTCATTCCATTTTGTCCTCCTCCTTCTTTTGTCCAAGTTCATTCTTTTCCACTTGATACTGGTTTCGTGCCTGCCATTGTTGCAGACGTTATTGCTAATAATAAGCAAACACTCCAAGTAACAATGAAACCCATTCAGAGAATCAGAAGATGTAAATTACTGACTTTATTCTTCACTGGTTTAACTTGTACCATTCATGAAGCTTTGTCTCATTACATCTCCAGTGTTCCACAACTGATTCTATTTATATGTTACATGGTGGCTACTGCACTGGATATTGCTGCTTCATTCCACTCTCTTTTTCTGTTCACAAACCACATTATAATCAAATTTTATCTTTTCTTATTTGGGCTGAAGAGAAGCTCTATTGGTGGCTGCCTTCCTACATTATTTGATCCCCATGGAGAACTGCAAACTCTCACTAAAGATTTTAATATAAATGGGGCATTTGTAAAGTCTTTGTGGGCTATCTAGAAGCTAACAAAGGATGAGCTTACCCAACACTAAAAATACAATTATAAAGTTTTCTTTACACAGGGATTCAGTTTTTAAAACTCATGTCAACTTAATTGTCCTTCAGACACCCATTTTATTACCTAAATTGGTTGGGATCATGCTCAGACTTACACCAGTAAGTGGAAGCAAGCAGACATGGGGGACAGCATGGCTGAAAACGCCTCCCTTCTTTGGAGAACCAGGCTGAAAATATCACTGTATTTCTCTGAGGTTCCCCCCAGGATCAATTTACCCCCCCATCAGGGTAAAGATCACATACGCGTAGGAACAATGGCCAAGTAACGAGACCAAATTATCCTTAATAGCCATGGCTGTGCCCACGGTGCCTTGAATCCAGCTCTGCATGGCAGAAGAGTTCAAGTGTGGGTCTCTGCTGGTGGGAGCCCGACTGTCGCACTGAAACTCACCGCTGCTTAGTATTTTTCTAATTATAGGCTTGGTCCAACTTCCATTAAAGGCAGGGCAATTGGCTTTTACAGAAAAAAAAAATAATTGAAAGCAGCCTTTACCACCGGTTTTTAAAATGCTAAGAGAAGTTGATAAAAATAGCACTTTTAATGAGTAAATTTATTAAATATTTCAAATAAGCTTTGCCTCTGACTGCCCGGTGGATTGGTACCTTATTAGCAACATTTTGTGAGAGGCAGTTTCTTTGTTACCTTAATGCATTTGGAAAAATAACTCTTTTAGTGCCTCTTCTATTTATGACTCACTCATAATAACACAAGTGACTCATGCTGTCAAATTACAAGGTTATTACTTTAGAAAATGAGTTTTTTCCCTTCCTTTTGGGTAAAATACGACAATTTTCACTATTTTGTTACTAAGGGCTGTTTCTCGCTACTTAAAAAGATCCTCAGACAAACACAAAAGCATCTCCCACCTCTTGTCTCTTTCAAAGACAAAAACATTTGATACAGAACAATTATTGAAAACCAGTTCCAGAGCTTCAGAGGTTGTTTATCAGCAAATTGTGTGTCAGTCATCAGATTTTATCTAGATAATTCTGCTTTTTTTTTTGGTTTTTGTTTTAAAGGTGGTCACTATAAGCCACTGACATGTGTTGGCTTAAAATTAATTACTAGGGATTTGGTTGTTAGAGGCTCAGGTGTTGTGTTGCGGTGATTTCTGGCGTGCCCCCCCAGTGAGGTTCCGTGGTGGAGGGATGTCCCTGGGTGGGAATTCACCTGCACAACTGGGACTTTGTGGAGTAGGGGAGATGGTTGGACTCGATGATCCCAAGGGTCTCTTCCAACCTGAATGATTCTATGATTTCCTGGGTCACAGAATGCTGCAAAGCTTTTTGTTCCCTGGGAGCTCAGACAGTCCCTCTGGCCCTCAATTTTTCGCCCCTGATGAAAGCGGAACATTCCACACAGAAAAAGATCCGAATTCCTGTGCTACCCTACATCCTGTAGTGCCTCGTTATTTGGGTATTGCAGATACACCCCATGATTCTGGGAGCCCTGAAAGGCCAGGTCCTAGGAGCCCAGCTGGCTTGCTTTCCTGTGAGGAAGCTGTTGCATCCCGATGATTTCCTCTGATGACTATCCCAGACAAGGCCCAGTATTGTCCAGCTGGTGCCCATTTATCTTCAGTGTTGAGAAGAACTGGAGCACCCTTTGATTACCCACTATTTCCCCCTGCCCATCTCCCTTTTGCCTCCCCTCCCCTAGCAGATGGCTCTGGAGGACATCCTCACTAATTGTCTGCTGTTAGGAGTGGTTAAAGTTGCAAAAAAAAAAAAAAAAAGCCTCTTTGGAAACTCTTTCTTCTGCATCATAGAATCACAGAATGGTTCAGGTTGGAAGGGACCTTAAAGCCCACCCAGTGCCACCCCCTGCCCTGGGCAGGGACACCTCCCACCAGACCAGGTTGCTCCAAGCCCCATCCAGCCTGGCCTTGAACCCCTCCAGGGATGGGGCAGCCACAGCTTCTCTGGGCAACCTGGGCCAGGCTCTCACCACCCTCACACCAAAGACTTCCTTCCCAATATCTAATCCAAATCTTTCAGTTTAAGTACATAAAATCTGAAGCGAAGCCTAAACTTCATTATAAATTACAGCAGCAATTAATTGATAAACTGAAGCAAAGCAATGCAGTCCTATTTGGCAGTAAAGCTCTCCTCCCTGCCGCTGTCCCCAGGGTCTGCTGAGCTCCCACCCTCTGCAGTAGGAGCAGCTGTGACCACCTCATTGTCAGTGTTTGCTTCCATATTTTTTTTCAGGAAAAAAAGTCTTGGAATTGGGTTTTCAGTGTAAGTATTCACAATTGTGAAAGGGAAACCCGCCCCCCGGATCTAACACCGGCACTCTCAGTAACACTGAGCTCTCCTGGTCAGGTTCTCAGAGATGGGAAACCCAAGAACAGCCCAAATGATTTCACTATTCACAGATGGGGTTTGCTTTTTCCATAGTTTATGAAGCTCCAGCCAGCCCATTCAAAAAGAAAACTTCTTTGTCCAAGAACCAACCTGATGCGCTGAACTCGCCGTTGCTGGGATGTGCCAAATCCTGCTCCTGGCTCAGGAGCAAAGACAAAGCTCCTGGTGAACATCAAGGGACCAAGACTGGGGTCTGATGTTTTGTTACCTAATAAACTTAAAAAGACAAATCAACTCACTAAAGGTGTTTAACTTACAATATACACATTCCCAGCAGCCCTTCTCCCACTCAGGAACAAACAGTAAGTGAATAGGGAAAAGCATTGGCATGAAATGCAAAAATACAAACCCTCATTTTAGTCAACTAAAAAAAAAAAAAAAAAAAAAAGGTAAAAATTGATCTTTCTATTGGCAGCAACATACTCAGAAACATTTGTATCCCCAAATCCCTCCCAGACAGCAGTCACCCTTCAGACCAGGCAAGCTCCTAAAGGCAAAAGCCTCCCTCCAGCTTGCAGCAGGTTGCTTCCCGATCCAGAGAGCTCCCTATTTAATACTTTTTTTTTTTCCTTCTTTATTTCTCCTCTACCTCCAGCCTGTGGCAAATCCCAGCTGAGGAAGATGTGTGCCAGGAGCCTGCGACGGCTGGCCTCAGGGGGGAAATAAACAGCAGGCGTTTGCCAAAGTGCTCCTGCCACTTGGAGCAGTTCAGGATTTTTCAGGACATGCAGTGCCAGACTGGGAGGCTGAAGGGGAAGGAGAGGGAAGAGGACAGGAGCAGCTTTCCTGTAAGCATTTCTGAAATGTTTGTCACAGCAGCGCCGAGATAATCATAGCCCTTTCATTTCTCTCTGAAACGGAGAAAAATGAAGTCTTTCCTTAAAAACCTAAATGAACAAACTGGGAAGTTTGAACAAACCTTGGAAATAAAAGAGCCGCTTCTCCAGCCACCACTGACTGCAGCAGGAATTGCAGATGCTTGGTGAAACCTGGGAAAAGCCCCTGGGCAACAAACACTAGATGAAAAATTGTCAAAGTATTCAAAAGCATTACATTATCAACAAAAGTGAAAACTATGAACCTAAAAACCATGATTGCAAACACTGAGAGGTTGTAGGAGGTGTAGTACAAATAACAGTCTAGTGCTAAATTCCTAAATTCTGAATAGCCAAACCAGAAGAAATTTAATCCACAACATACTAAAGGAATCTTACAAAACTTTATTAAATAACAAAGATACAAATTATTATTATTTTTTACATCCAAACTGTCAATTTTTAAGTAGTACTGGCATGTAAGGCACAACTTCCCCAAGACCAGCCCACAAGTTACACAAGACTTGAAACAACAACATGTACAACAACACACAACAACATACAACAACGCTGCTTTTCTGTAATACTGCATGAAACCCAACCTGCACACCACAAACCGCGGCCGCTTTCCGTGCCTCCCTTTGCCTGAGTAGTTCTGCACACAATATACTTTGCATGAAATATTTTGGTTGGTTTTTTTTTTTTGAAATAGAGCAATTTTGAATAGAACACTTTCACTCTGGTCCTTGGCAACTGGAACCAAGTTTTACTTCTCGTCTGTTTGAAATTAATTTGGAAAAAGGTTCAAGTCAGGCTACCTCACTGCTGGCTTGTTTAGGAAGCAAAATCCATCCCAGCACAGAGTGATGGTTCAGGAGAGCATTTCCTGATGTACCCAGAATTGGGCACTTTATACCTGTGTGTCTCAGCCAGT
Organism: Calidris pugnax; assembly: GCF_001431845.1. Lineage (NCBI taxonomy): Eukaryota > Metazoa > Chordata > Aves > Charadriiformes > Scolopacidae > Calidris > Calidris pugnax. The sequence continues at coordinate 613,103 of NW_015091127.1, read as the reverse complement.
CAAGAAGAAAACCAAAGAGTCAACCAAAAAACCCCCCCACATTAATCCTTACACAGTTAAATGCTACACTGACTTTTACAGACTTACAAATGAGCACTCATCAGTTGGGTATTATGGTACAAATAATTCCAAAGTCTGGTTTAAATGGGGGTTCTGGGTGCAGTTGTATCGGTTTGTACCCGAACACCCCAGAGACAAGGAGACAGGACAAGGCTGAAAAGGCCACTCATCCCAAGTGTGACACAAACCACTTATTTTCCAGTGCACCAGGTGAGCAGTGGCAATAAAAGGAGGCTCAGTTTCTATTGAGGTACTTCTATATGTGAACTGACCTATTGAAAGGTATCATATTTATATCCCAACATAGGTAAGACAATTGCCTTCAATTAAAAATATTTACTGGCAGAAGAAAGGTCCTCGTAGAAGGCACGTGCTTTCACATTCCCAGTGCACAAAAAGGTACTTACAAGTAGGAAGAGAGGAACACTGCAGTCGTACCCGAAGGAAGCCACATTAAGATAGTAAGGTTTTTCTTTTTTGTTATTGTTGTTGTAAAAAACCTCCAAATTATTCACAGTTTTTCCAGCATTCCTAGTGTTAAACCAGCAAATTATGGTGATGAATCACATTGTAAGGCTAAACGTAAGAACGCTTTATCAGTGCAGTACATCCCTGAGTCTTTGGAACTCAAAATAAAAAAACTAGTTCTTTGAAATATACAATCCTTCATATTTTTGGCTCATATTTGACCTATTTTTCTATTTCCCTTTTTTTTTTAAAAAAAAATCATTAAAAATAAAATTAAGTTTTACAAAAAGTAAATAAAAAAGCGTTTAGCGCTATCACTGAGACGTAACTTCTAGTTGCTTGAAGAGTGCAAGAAAGCTCCCTACGCAGCTCAGCACAGCCACCGCCTGCAGCCCACTGAGCCTCGTCAGCTCGGCATAAAACAGCAGATAAAAGCAGTTGTAGAGAACTGAAGCACTGACATAAACAAACCTGCAGAACTCTAAATGTAAAACAAACAGTTACATTCAAGACATGACTTACATTGAAACTGTGAAAGTTCTTAAATTTGATATTGTTAAAGGCACTGGTTTGTTTTTTTTGTTTGTTTTTTGTTTTTTTTTTTAATTTATTCTACATTGAAACTGTGAAAGTTCTTAAATTTGCTATTGTTAAAGGCACTGGTTTGTTTTTTTTGTTTGTTTTTTGTTTTTTTTTTTAATTTATTCTTGTTTTCCAGCACTAGTGCATGAAGGTGAGTCCCTCTGTCTCTAACGTGAACCATAAGCCGTGCTCCAGAGTGCGGAAGATTGGCCTGTTCTCCTTCTTGGGGACTGAGGACTGTTGGGAAGTGCAGGTGATGCGGAGAAACCTAAAATACAGGGGAAAAAGAGGAAAAAAAACCAAACCATCATTCTCAGGAATGGTGGAAGAAGTAAGAAACAAATAACCTCTATTGATCATCTGCTGGAACACCTGGCAAACGAGTCTAATGATCCATTCCAAGCAAAATAACCCCTTTTAGCCTATTGCCTGTTGAGAAGACATAAGTATCAGAATTTTGTACGTCTTCCTATCAAGGACTTTAATTAAAGAATTAAGGGGGGCACAACACATTTCAACTCAGCAAATAACTTCCAGTTTGAATTTGCTTTATTTTACCTGAGGTGTCAGGCATGTGTTTTTACGAACAGGACTGCAGTTCACTAACTTCAACAGACGTATAATAATTTGAATTTTGTTTTAACGGCCACTGTTGATTACAGACCTTCCAAGTGAACCGGTACTTTTTGCCTATTTCTGGAAGAGTTGGATTCTGCAACACTGCAAATGGGTAAAACAGGGAAGAAATGCCATGCACACGCTGCAGCTCATCTGATAGTGCACACAGTGAGTAACCAGCCGGGGCTGCCAAGAACATCCTCCCAGCGCCTGAGCTCAGCTTCCCTTTCCCCTGGCAGGAGCAAAATTACGGATCTCTTTCCTCTACCCACCTGGTGATTGGCATGAATTCTTACACTTTTAACCCCCTTCCAATTTCACACAGGGGTGAAGCCGCCCAAGAGTTTCAGAAGAATTAGCAATGGGTAAAGGGGAGGTTGGGCAACAAATTTCCTAGGAAGGGGCACAGTCCTTGTTGTAACATAATTCAGTATCCGGGCTCTCTCAGAGTCACACTTCCCTACAGCCAACTCGGGGACAATAGCTAGACTCATCAATTAATTCATTTATAACCCAGTAAGAGCTGCTTACTGTCAGGGCTGTGTTGAGGAATTGCCCTTGGGATGAACGCTGGGTGAGTGGGCTGTTCTGCCGGTGAGAAAGCTGCACGAAGGCCTGCAAGACATTGTAAGATAAACCAACAAACCCAACAACAGCAAAAAAGAATAAAATAAATCAAGATAATTTCACATGGATATTGTTCCTTTATATCTTACAGCTAATTCATTCTAAGAGGTTATGGAAAAAAAAAAAATACTTGTGCAAGCTTACCTATAAAAGCTGTCCCTGCTAACAGTGCAAAGAACGTGAAGAGCATTAATGGGTAAAAATCAAGAACGCGCTGGAACAGACTGGTTCCACCTGTAGAATCAATGAAGAGGAGAAAATATTGGAGAAGATACTCTTTTAACTCTATCTGCTTTAAGAGTTAACAATTCTTAACTCAAACTGCCAACAGCCAAAAGAAGGTTTTTATTTATTTATAGCAAGTAAGTGTAATCAACTTAGATAACAGGACTTCAAGTGACTATTTCCAATGCAGTCTTCAAAATTCACCAATTAACAGCTTAAGACACTGATATGCAATGTCTTAAGCATGTTCTTTACTTCCTCAGCCCCAAAATGCTAATCTGTTTTCAAAATAAGAAGGCACGTTTGAGTGTAAACAAAAGCAGAGGACAAAAAAATAAATAATTACTTGCAGACCCTTTAGCACTGGGCTATTTATTCCCACTTCAAGCGAGTGTTTTGGGCTGACCCAGAAGGAAAACACGTTTGGCTTCAGTGATACCGAGCAATTGGATACAAGCCCAGAGAGCAGTTTACAGGTCAATAACATTAGCTGCCAGCTCTGATTTTAACACACCAAACTTTATAACCTCATGAACGTTAATGGAAGTTAGAGGTTTTATTCTGGCATATGAAATCTAGTGATAAAACTTACGTTTCACTGGTGCACTGGTTGTGTCAGTCAAGTAAATCACCGTCACTGGGATAACAATAGACTGGTCAGTCATAGGACTGGAGACAGTCAGAGTGGTTGAAAGGGATCCCTGGCCTGAGACTCTTGGATCAGCCAGAGTAACGGTGTAGACGGCGTAACTCGGCAGCCTGTAGGACTTCTCCTTCTCAAAAGCCTTCAGTTTTGGTGACCCACATTTCACCTGCCGAGGGGAAAAAACACACAAACCATAACCATTTGAGAAAGCACAGCACACATCTGTCTTTCCAGGTCACACTTCAGAAGTGTTATTCCACAAAAACAGGTCAACTCACTCCTCAGCAGCAGTCAGACTGGGTTGTAACTTCACCTCACTTAACTGCTACAGTTGTCCTATGGGTCTGGGCTACACCCGTAGAGGCAAAAATCAAAGTATCCCTTAGTGGGCAATGTGAACCACGGGGTAAGAACCCACCCCTCTTGCTAGAGATCAGGCAGATTTTCTGCTTCCCCACCTAGCACACCCGTAAGCCTCACACATTTCTACTGCCCCGACACAAAAGGGAAGACTAAGGAGGAAAACATTCCAAGATGAGCATTTCCAAATGATCTCAGGAACAATCCTGAGCAACCTGGTCTGGTGGGAAGTGTCCCTGCCCATGGCAGGGAGGTTGGAACTTGATGATCTTTAAGGTGTCTTCTAATCTGAACCATTCGATGATTCTGTGAATCCTAACACAGTAAAGGTGGCACAGAGTGGCCTTTGGTTAGAAAGTTGCCTGTAACGGTTCAAAACGCTTTCAACCGCATTGTGATGCTTTCCAGCAAGACTCACCTCCAGGGTGTCAAGGATTTCAGTGGCACCGAATATCTTCACATCAGAGCTCGTGTAACGGTTACTTAAAAGCACTTCCGTCTGGTCAGCGTAAAAACCAAGACTGAAGGGCACCTTGGCGCTGATCTGCTCCCCGGAGAAGCGGCTGCCTTGGATGGAAGCCGTGACTCTGAGCGTGGTTTTACTGGTGCTGAGATGCCTCAGCTGCTTGTCAGTGAGCCTCCGCATCGTGATGGAGCAGGTGTAGTTTCCTAGGAGCAGCAAAGCAGTTTGACGGAGTGAGATGTCTGTAGCATCTCTAGAGAAGATGGTAAAACTCAACAGACAGCAAGATCAGGTGTGTAGGTGAACGGGACACTGCGTCTGCTGGTCCAAGCACGACTAACCCAGTACTAAAACAACAGAACATGTATCTTCTCCCAAACTATTCATCATGATAAAACCCATAAAATGGTAGTTTCCAGTCAATTTCGTTATAGTATGCCAGCGAGACTCAATTCCACTTGGAATATAACATTTATGCCAATACTGATAGAAAGGCTTTACTGAAAACAAAATTTAACATCCTATTCCATATTCTCTTCAACTAATGTTTAAATTTTAGTTGGTTACTCTCACCATCATCAATTCTGTGGAGACATGGTTTATTATTCATAAAAGCTTCTTTAAAGGCTAGAGATTCACCATGTTTCTAGTTTTTTATGGGACCCATTTGTCTATTATTAGTGATAAGGACAATAAAGCATTGCCCCAGTATGGAAGATACAAAGCATAAGTAACAAGCCCAACTTGCTGGGTACATCTTTTTCCCTTATTTTCCATCCCTAACGAAGTAACAAAGGCAGCCTCTATTGTGCAAGGTATAATAGTGTTTACACAATGGGTATAGGGACAAATCTAACAGATAATTCATGTTATTTCCATACAGTCTACAGTGTTTTGGTTCTTTTAAAGTCATGTTATAGTTATGAAACACTAACACGTTGTAGACTTTCACAATTCTATTTCCATTTCCACAGTATCTAGCAATTTCCTCTTGTTTTAAGTCCCAGCTCATGTTGTTTTGGGAATACATAAGAATTCTACATTTCATAAGACATTACAGTTCTCAGGTTGTGGAAGAAAGTTTGAAAGCATGATAAATTCCACAAATGTTTAAATGGCAGAACATAAAGAATTCACAATGTAATACTTTCACCAGATTTTCACATTTAAGATATATCTCTCATTGTAATCACTGAGGTTAGTTATACTGCAATAACTACAGTGGCAGGGCTTTCAAAAGGCCAGTATCAAACACAAAGAATATTTGACTCTGTAAAGCATAAGCTGGTGACATCTAAACATCCTTGGTCCACTGACATTAAAACTCATGATTGCTTCTCTTATGCCTGGTCTCAAATGCAGTGCAAGTTAAGTGTATGGTAAAGGCACTGATGTGTGGCAAGAAAACACCTCAAAGAGTCTCTGGATGTTTACAGCTGCAGAAATACCCAATTTTGGAATATTTGTCACCTGAGTGCTCATTTAGAGCAGCTGAAGAAGGAAGTGTTTTGCTTCCATAGTTTAACAAATACAAGGCCTGATACTCTTTTCTAAGTTAAGTTATACACAAGGCCATCTCTTTTTTGTACAGTTGAGCTGGAGTAAAAGGTGGCAGCTGCTATAAAGCACGTGACCCAGCATATTACGTCTACATTCAAGGTACCATTGGTCTGGCTACACACCTACAAATATATGAGTAGTAATTTGCAAAATTAGGACCTAAATTTGTGGTCAAGGAACATATCAAAGTTTGCTTTTCCCCCTCTAAGTAAAATAATGCTTCCTAACTTCCTCCTGAATTACTACTACAACTCTGCAAACCCCATGAAATAGGCTGCCACTGATTTCTGACTTTCTCTAAAAACAAATAAATGTCTTTGCCACATGCAGAAAACCCCAGAAGTACATAAGAAGAGTACACTGAAGCCTCAGATCCTGCACGGCAAAGCTCAGAGGCTTCCAAAGGAAATCTGCTGGATCGAAGGGCATTTGGACTAAACCAGAGCAGAACTCAAAGTGTCTGCCTGGAGCGTGGCATCTTGTCTCAGCTTACCTGAAACTGCATCAAATCCGGGTTCTGCAATAAAAATGTCATGTGCTGGGAAGTCAAACGCATCATTGTTAAAATCTACATGGCAATTGATCAGGGACTGGGGTTGTAATTCAGCAATGGCTTCAATCTGAGCAGGCGAGCACTCCCCTAAGGAGAAGAAAAAAAATGTTAATTCATTTCTAATTAATTAATTAGAAAAGAAAATTCTAAACTAATTAATGCTTAATTAATTAAAAGCAAAACCACTGCTTGAAATGTCAGGTTATTCTGCCACCTTCTGAAACGGTTTCACAAGGTTATGATGATCTTAAAATAGCTGGAAATCATAGACAGCTGTCCTATCCCAGGTGTAAGCCCAAAGAGACAGCAAATGAAAATTTTATATGTTGTGAGGTTTTTTTTTTTTTGGCAGGAATAATTTATTTACAGGGAAGAGAGAGAATTTTCAGCTCAGACGTGTCTGTTGAATAACTTACATGATCTTGGGAGTCTCGATTTATATTTTAGTATCTGGCAAGATGGGGTTTTGGTAGGCTAATAATTTACACAAGGGACAATAAAATACTATTTGAATAAGTGCTAAGTGTTAAGATAAAAAAATAAAAGGAGCCATAATCAAACAAAATACAGCTTATTAAATAGAGGACACAATATGCTTAATCTTTGTACTGATTCTAATTGCTAATAATTTCTGTAAAAGATTTAAGAATGGCAACTATTTTAAACACACTCAGTAAATAAAATTAGTAACTTTAAGAAGGGAATTGGAATTAAACGTATAATTAATAGGCAATCAGCTGATTGCTTTTTTTTTTGATATGATAAAAAACTACACTATTATTTACTGATTTTATGAGTTCTGAAATCTTAGTGCCCCAGAACACCCTCCAAATTCTGTAACATTCTAGAGCTCCTGGGATTCTGGAATGGCACTACAAGTTCATAGAGATCTTGCCACACCAGCTTCACAGACCCTTAAAAACAAAGAGAAACCCCAAAACACAACGCAAACCCACCTATCATGAACGCACAAACACACAATAAACAATTAGCATAACAGGTTTTTTTCATCATACCATTCAAATTTTTATTTCTTTCCCCAATTGAAACGATCACTTTTGAGGTTGCAACTCCTTGTAAGCTTGTTTTCCCTCCGCTTATGTGCACTGCCGTAGTCCTCTGAGGTATATTAATCAATATCTGAAAAAAGGATGATGTACACAGTTACCAAAAACTGTTTTAACAAAGAAAAATGAAGGCAAAACCAAAAACTGTTTTAACAAAGAAAAATGAAGGGTTGCAGATTGGGTTGACTGCACACATCCTTGTATGAAAAACAGAAGAGAAGACTCCAAGAGGTTATATTTCTCTTTATAAGAAATCCTACACTTCTTTAATTTTAGAAACTGCCTTTCAAGGCAATTTAAACCAGCAAAACCACTTTTTTTTCTTTCTACCCAGCCCCCATAAGTTAATAGGCGTAAAGCTCTATGTCTAAATGTAATTGTAAAGGAACTGTCTAGTGCTTATATTAGCTGATGTAGTGAATTGTGTCAACAGTACGATTTCACTGTAGATAAAAAAAAAATTAATTGAGTAGTTCTGATCAGCGATGCATAGTAACATGGCACAACACTTCAGAAAGCTCTGCAGTCAAGCTTCATTCATAAAACCAGCCGTACTCAAAAATTGTTTGGCATCTGGCAACATCTTAGCCAAGGAATGGAATCGAAATGTACAATGTAAGAACAGTAGAGGCTAAAGATAGACTATTATACTAAACTTTCCTCCTTAACATAGATAATTAAAAAAACCCCCATGATGTGTTTGGACATTTCGAAATATTTATTAAAATCATAGAATCCATTTTTGGTGAGGGTCCACGTGAAGCAAACCACCGTCGGCAGTTCTGGCAGGATGTAACCATGCCTCACCTCTCTGTACGTTTTCAGTAATCCAGGAATCTCATAGTAGACAGTGACAGCACCCGAATTCCTTGCAATGGCTACGCCGCTCTTGGAGTCCACTTGAAGAACACTGCTTAATGAGGAGCTCCACACGCCTGAGGAGAGACACATTTGGACATCCATTCAACACATTTAAGCTACCTGAAGGATTTCATAGAATGGTTCAGGTTAGAAGAGACCTCAAACATCATCTAGTTCCAACCCCCTGCCCTGGGCAGGGACACCTCCCACCAGAGCTGGTTGCTCCAAGCCCCCTCCAACCTGGCCTTGAACCTCTCCAGGGATGGGGCAGCCATGGCTTCTCTGGGCAACCTGGGCCAGGCTCTCAGCAAAGAAGGTCTTCCCCAGATCTCATCTCAATCTCCTCTCTTTCAGTGTCAAACCCTTCCCCCTTGTCCTATGCCTCCCCTCCCTGACCAAGAGTCCCTCCCCAGCTTTCCTGGAGCCCCTTTAGGTATTGGAAGGCTGCTATAAGGTCTCCCCAGAGCCTTCTCTTCTCCAGGCTGAAGCCCCCCAACTCTCTCAGCCTGTCCTCATACGAGAGGTTCTCCACTCCTCTGATCATCTTTGTGGCCCTCCGCTTGATCTGCTCCAACAGGTCCATGTCCTTATGTTGAGGACTCCAAAGCTGGATGCAGTACTCCAGTTGGGGTCTCACCAGAGGGGAGTAGAGGTGGTGGACACCTGGTGGTGTCGGTATCCATGCAGCGTGGGGACACACGAATCCCAGTTCACAGAAACTAGGCTCCAGGGCCCCATGGTGGATGGCCAACAGCCCACCACCACACTGACTTGTGGTTACTCTGACAAAAGCGGATTAATAGCAAGAATCAAATACAGGGAGTGAAGTTGGTCCTGACCCTGAACAATTCCCATAAAAAACAAGCCTTTCAAGGTAACAGAATGGAGTTGCCTGTAGTCTGATACTCATGAATACAATACAAACGACATATTGCATGGTATGATTAAAATCAGAGGAGCTGATCAACCCTATTTTTATCATTAACGAGAACAGTGACATTTGATTCTGAACAAACATCATCAATTATGCATTTAGTTACCCTGAGAATGAGAAAGAGTCACACTGCTGTCAAATTATCCAGCTGCAGAACCACAGCCACACAAGCTCCACTTACCTTCTTGGTTCCTCAGCGGGGTGCTCAAGCAGAGGATATCACCCACCACCATGTCCCCCAGCTCAGGAAAAATGGCGTGTTGCACAGGGAGGGGGACATAGTCCGCAATCCCACTGTGTTCTGTGTCCCAGACTTTAAGCAAGGTCAGACCCACGTTTAGGGTCCGGATTACAAATACGTTGTTCGTGGCTCCTTTCCCAATCTGCACAAAGTCATCTCTGCAGGCAAAAAGAAATGCTTTTATATTAAGGTGAGTTTCCTAATGTCATTATCTCGACAATAAATAGTCGTCATCGAACTCTTTTTAGATGGCTGACTTCTTGTTTTCAGCGATGGTTATCTTCTAATGAAGTCTGACAAAATAAGGAAAATATCAAAATGACTTGGGTGCTACTGAGGCAAATTTCAGCTCTCGCGTTGTTATGCTGAGGAAACACTGAGCTCATAATTATGTATGAGAACCACATCCTAATTTTAAGAACTGTAGAACTTTAGAACACGGTAATCTGTCTCTTTTCCCTCTTCTCATGGAGTTAAGCAGCAAATTTAAACACCAACATGCAGCTTTCCAGCCACAACTCTATAAAGCTAAAATCCCATTTCATTGCGAGTTCTGGCATGTTCCAAATTTGTGTTCCCAGACGCAGGGACACCGGGAGCCCTTGGAATTGTCCCCAGCAGAGGGACTGCTGCCCTGGCAGCCCCCCGCCGAGATGGCAAAGGTCTCGACAGCAGGAAAGCTGGGTCACAGGCTAATCATCAGCCCTGTGCTGAAGCAGCTCTGCCACGTGGATTCTGGAAGGTAAGGCACTGTTATACCCCTGTAGGCTATAGAAATTTCTGCAGATCATTTCGGTAGGAGAAGGAGAAAATCTTGTATTCCACCCCTTTTAATCATGATTGCTGTGTTATAACTGCAGAGTGCTCTGCAGAAAACATGCTGTGTTATAGCAATGGAATCAGTGATTGTTTACTAATGACCAAAGGAGGCTGGCTTTTAATATTTATTATTCTTTGTGGCAGAGACCAAGAGCAGAGGCTGTAGAAGCGTATCTGAAGAGACAGCCCCTGATCCAGAAGGTTCACCGGCTCCCGTAAGGCTGAAGTGAGTCAGTCACTGTTAAGGAAGTTCACCGGCTCCCGTAAGGCTGAAGTGAGTCAGTGTTAAGGAAACAGTAGGAGCAGAGAGGCAAATGAGGCAAATGCTAATAAGATCAATTGTTTATACAGGCCCCTGATGTATGGGATCTGATGATTCAGAGTCACTTAAAGCAGAAATGCACCCCAGCAGGCCCCGCTAGGGATCATGCTTCTCTGGGCAACCTTCCATTTGCTAGGGAATATCGATTGCAGACTGGAACTCTTCTTTCTGCTCCGGTGCCTCTGAGGCCTCAGAGACCAAACCCTTTCTCTGCTAATCCCACTCCACACTCTATTTTCGCTTGACACCTTTGGAACAACCTCTGTTCCTTGCTGTGGCCGGGCTACGTGGATTTGGCCTTTTTTTGTTCTCTGTAATTACTGCCCACCATAGGTACCTACCTGTTGGTTGCAAAGTTGAGCACGGAATTATGCGAATGGAAAATATTTCCAGAGTTGTCGTGAAAATGGACTGTAAGTGTCAGTGTCACACCCAGGGGGAGAGCTGGCAATGCCTCTTGGTGCTGCATGTGCAGAATAGGGCTCATGGAGATTCTCAGGTACGAGATGGTGCAGACCTGTAAAAACAGCAGCAGTGAAAAGCAAAATCAAATTGCTTTTTTTGGTACCTCTACAAAATAGTAATCTAAGAGGGTTTTTATTATATAAATATACAAACCTTCCTTTATGAACCATTTGCTATATTCTTTAGCCATATAACAGCAGTGAGACACAGTGCTTTGATTATCAATGCATGCATTTCACAGAATTTCAAAGAGGTTGAAAGGGGCCTCTGGGGATTGTCTAGTCCAGGCCCCCCAGCTCAAGCTGGGCTGAAGCCACCTGCCCAGGATCACATGCAGTCAGGTCTTCAGCATCTCCTCGGATGGAGGTTCCACAATCTCTGTGGGCAATCTGTGCCAGTGTTCAACAGCCCCTGCAGTAAAAACGTGCTTTTCTATGTTCAGGCAGAATTTCACACGTTCCAATTCGTGTGTGTTCCCTCCTGCCCTGTCACTGAGCACCGCTGAGAAGGGCCTGACTCTGGCTTCTTTACATACTCCCATCAGACATTGCTTAGTATTTTTCTCTAATAACACTGGGAATTGAAGCAAGCAATGATGATGTAGAAACACACATTGCAGTCTTCAGAGACTACATTATTACCCTATAAATTAAAGCTATTAAGACTCCCTGGATATTCAGGAGAACAAGTTGCCCCTAGACTTTTCTCCCAGTAATTCTTGAAATAAAAAGAGTAATTCCTTCCCCAGTTACTAGAACAGGAGTAACATGCAGCCCATGTGAGAGTAAGGGGATGGTACTGGTGGCTGTATGATGCTGCAGTCATGCTGTCCTCTGAGGCCTGGGCTGGTAGAAGTTAAGAGCAACAGCCAAAAGCAGCCAGAAGTAGCATCCAGGAGTCCTGGTGGACAACCAGTTGCCCATGAGTCAGCAATGTCCCTTGGTGGCCAAGAAGGCCACTGGTTTCCTGGGGGCATTAAAAAGAGCATGGCCAGCAGGTTGAGGTAGGTCACCCTCCCCCTCTGCTCTGCCCTGGTGCGGCCACATCTGGAGCACTGGGTCCAGTTCTGGGCTCCCCAGTTCAAGACAGACAAGGAGAGGGTACAGAGGAGGCTACAAAAACGACGAGGAGCATCTCTCTGCTGAGAAAGGCTGAGGGACCTGGGGCTGTTCAGCTGGAGAAGACTGAGAAGGGACCTCATCAATGCTGTTCAATATCTACAGGGTAGGTGGCAGGAGGATGGGGCCAGACTCCTCTCAGTGGTGCCCGGTGGCAGCACAAGGGGCAACGGGCACAAACTGGAACATGGGAAATTCCATCTGAACACAAGGAGGAAAACTTCTTTACATTGAGGGTGGCAGAGCCCTGGAACAGGCTGCCCAGAGAAAGAGTGGAGTCTCCTTCTCTGGAGATATTCGATCCATCCTGGACACGTTCCTGTCCAACCTGCTCCGTGTGACCCTGCTTTGGCAGGGGGTTGGACTAGATGATCTCCAGAGGTCCCTGCCAACTCCTACCAGATGGGATTCTGTGATCTGACAAGCCCTACCTGGTCAGCAGGCTGCGTTTGGTTGCCTCAATGCCTCTCCTCAACCAAGAGAGATGTTAGGAACTGCTCCAAATTCTTTAGCCAAGTATCTGTAAGGTTATCCAAATGTGCACACCTCCCCATTTTTGTAGTAACATTTCAACGAAGGAAGTTTGTCTGAAGACAAAGACTTCAGAACCATTTAATTTTTTTTTTAAATAACATATTACTATTCTTGACTAACTTATCTAGGTTAACTAGCAAAATTACCCAACAAAACCAGCTGCATCTGTTCTTTCTGTTACAGCTGTTGGAAAATAAATAATGGAAGGATAGAGAAAGCAAAAGCCCTCAAATATAGAGAGAAGACTATTTTAAAAGAAGCCCTCAAGCTTATCTTGTAGGAAAATCCCTTTTTTTTTTCTGACCTAAGAGGTTCAGCTAAAATGTAAAACTCTGCAATCTGAAGATGTACATGTCAAAACTTAAAAAGGAAAGGACAAATTTGGCCTCAAGCAAATAGCATCTTTGCAGAATCTAAAAAAAAAAAAAAAAAAAAAAAAAAAAAGGG
>NW_015091127.1:540855-599880 GCF_001431845.1 Calidris pugnax | reverse complement strand
AAAAAAAAAAAAAAAAAAAAAAAAGAAGTGGCTAGAAGATCAGTATTTACAACTGTCTACTACTCCACAGGCTGATATAATTGGTGAAAATATCAGTGCACGTAGTCATCTGCCCAACCAGCTGAGGTTACAAGCCAACAAAAACACCACTTCCCTGACAGATTTTCAAGCTTGTTTTACTTTAAAATCTCGGAAACTGTCCCACAAGGGACAGCTACTAAATTTAATATTGATGAAAACAGCTATTTACTGTTAAAACACCTCGTTTTTTAAAGTATTTTTTATTTTTTAAAAAAATACTGAGCTGAGTGCAGCTGGTAGAGGCAAGTGCTTAGCTGGCTTCCATGGCAGGCACTGTCACTCTGTACTTCCACCCTCCTCCTCACCTTATATAAAATCATCTTTTTTTTTGAGCAAAGTTGAAGGTCTAAGTGTTACGTGATGCTGCTGCAGCAGTTTGGTTCTTAATTGTGTACAGTTGTAAATAGACAAACCAAGAGCTCATGAAAGGAAGGACAGAGGGAAGGAGAGAACTCTGCCTTACAATGACACAATAGATTCAAGCTCATCTCCTGCTCCGTCACAAGTTTTTTGACATGACCTTCAGCAAAACTACTCAAACTCTCAGCCTTTCATCCTCAAAATGAAAGCAGCAGCACAGTGTTACCTCACGAGGTTACTGAGAGGTTAAAAATATTATTTCCATAAAAGTAGTTACAGGGAAAACAAATCCGTTGTACAAGATGCTGAAGTGAGGTGGTTCCTACTACAAAGATTTCCCAAGCTTAATTGCCTCCACGGCTCTGTGATATCCTGCCTATGGAAAGAAGGCACAAAGCAGGGATTTAACTTCAGTACCGCTAGATGCTGACTAAATGTCATTTGAGCCAACCCCACACTCATTAGATGTCTTTGGCTCGCCGGATCCAGCAGTGAAGGGAAGAAACAAGGTCACCTATAAGGGAGCTGTAGAAGTTCACTGCCACCACTGAGCAGTACTGAAACTAAGCCACTGTTTCTCCTTTCATCCTCCACCCAGGAGGACAGACCTACATGCCGCCCCACAGACAAAGCTGAACATCATGGCTAAAAGCAAAATTAAAATTAAAAAAAAAAAAAAAACAACATAAAGCCACTTCAGTGTGATTTTAATAATTAAACTTACAAATAATTTGAAGCCAGCACTCAATTACATGTCTTTCTCCTTTAGTTGGGAGATAAGAAAGATGCTGACAGAGTGAAAAGGGGTAAGAGCAAGCAGAGCAGCAGCATCTCAAGGCTTCTGTTTCCAGATGTAGGAAGTTCTTGGCACAAGGACTTTTGAGCAGAAATGAATCACAGAATCACAGAATTGTAGTGGTTGGAAGGGACCTCAGAGATCATCGAGTCCAACCACAAAAAAAAAAACAAAAAACAAAAAAAACCCCCACACCAAATACAAAACACACCACACCAAACGCCCACCAAAAACACCGCACCCACCAACTAAACCCCACACTCAACACCTCACCATAAACCAATAACCTTGGGCACTAGAGCATGCCCTGAAGAACCATGTCTACACGTTTCTTAAATACCTCCAGGGATGGTGACTCCACCACCCCCCTGGGCAGCCCATTCCAATGCTGGATAACCCTTTCAGTAAAGAAATGTTTCCTAAGATCCAACCTGAACTTCCCCTGGCGCAACTTGAAGCCATTACCCCTTGTCCTGACATCTGTAACTTGGAAGAAGAGACCGACCCCCGTCTCTCTACACCCTCCTTTCAGGTACTTGTACAGAGCGAGAAGGTCTCCCCTCAGCCTCCTCTTCCCCAGACTGAACACCCCCAGCTCCCTCAGCCTCTCCTCGTTAAGACTTGTGCTCCAGACCCCTCACCAGCTTCGTTGCCCTTCTCTGGACCCGCTCCAGCACCTCAATGTCCCTCTTGTGGTAGGGGGCCCAAAACTGGACACAGTACTCGAGGTGGGGTCTCACCAGTGCCGAGTACAGGGGGACGATCACCTCTCGGGCTCTACTGAAGGTTAAGGTTCCCTTATGTCCCAAATGCCCGACCAGTAAGATACATTAGACTTCACATAAAAGCATTCAAGGAACAGATGAAGTTTTGAGAAAGAAAAGATGTTTCGTTAGCCTGGAAACAAACTGCTGAGATTTGCTACAGCTTTGTCCTTCCCCAAAGCATCCCCGTTTCAGCGTGGCCGAGACACACGCTCCTCAGCAGCTCACGGACACAGGCAACAGCAGCTCAAGTATTGCATCTGATAAAACAGGTTTTCTCGTGCAGAGATTCACATTATATGTAAAAGCTGAACTGCTGGGAAACAGCGGAGAAAATGAAATTTTTGGGCACTGTACAGTTACATCTCCAATATCTTGAAAATCTAGGTATCACTTTGGTACCTCACAACAGATCCTGCCTTTATATTCATTACTCCAGATATTATTTAGCTTTTTCACACGCTGCAAAATGCGTATTTATGACATGAACAACTTCTTTTATTTGAACTTCTGTAATTATCAGCCTTCTAAGAGATTTTTAGGACAGACTTTTTTAAGAAAAAAAGTTTTAAAAGGCACATGCACACACCATTTTACAAAATCTACCAAATTTAAGAGTTTGCTGGAATTTAATGTTTATCTATCTACTTTAGTGTATTAAAACTTTTTTTTTCAAAGCTCAGTACTGACTGTAAATTCCTATACTTCACAGTTTTCAGAAGTGAAGTTCAAGATGTGCAGTTAACCATCCCTGTTACAGCTGCAAAGATATACTTGTAACAGAAAATGACAAAGAAAGAGAGATGGTACTACCTTAACGGCAACTACAATGGTCTGGCTGATCCCAAATGACTCTTGTGAAATGACTTCGATCGTTGACGATCCTATCAAAGACCCGGAGCTAAGGAAACCTCTCTCATCGATTTTTACAACAGGAACTTTATCTGGTTCAACCAGGACACGGTAACTCACGGAAGCCACTCGGTCCCTTAAGAAAACAAACAAAACAGAAAAACAAATAAGCAGGGGATCCCCTTAAAATCATATTTACACAACTATATTATGCAAATCTATAAGATTGCTGTGTGGTATGGTTTTTTCCACATGTCTGCAATAAAAGTTGAAAAGCCTGTGCTCTAGTCTAAGAAAGAAAAGTTTAAGCTCTGATTAAAGCTCTCTTGGAAGAAGGTCTATTCTGGGTCTAGGCTCATAGTGCAATCTAGTTTCCACCCAGAGCCCTGCAGTGCCATCAGTCACTGATGGAAACTTGATTCCCAATAACAATGGCTGAGGCTGCAACACACAGCTTCTCCCTTCATCTTCTGTAAACAATATTTAGAGGGAGATTAGTCCAGCAGGGCCAATGCTGGGATTAGAGACAAAGTCAGGGACGTGATTAAGTGGATCTCATCAGATTCCTGGAAATAGCTTTGTAGACAAGGTTAATTTTTGGAATAACTTTCACCATGGTATTTGCGTATTAATGAAGTGAGAAAATACACAAGCTGTAATTAGTGGGCAGTCTGAGACATTAGTATCACTTTTCACATCTTCCAAGAGATTGGTAAATGATTATTTTTTTTTCTCCCAACCTCCTCCATTGAGACAGAAAAACTTAATCTTAGGAAAAAAAAGATTTCAGCTGGATTTCAGCTGCCCTTTTCTTGGCAATAGAGTAATTGTTTTTGGTGGTAGAGTTCAGACACACGGGCTCCAACATGGGAGAGTGAAGATAATGGGACAAAGAGATCTACAAACTGGTATCTAGCAACTTAGTGACTTAACCAGAAAAACTGCTCTGGAGAGATAGCAAATCAACAGTAGTAAGGGATTACAAATGGCGGGGCTCCTATATAACTGTTCCAAAAGCAGATGACCATGGTTACTGGAGCCCCAGTGAAACTAATAGTTCTCTCTTCTTAAAAAGTAAATGCCTCGCTCTCAGAGTATCTCTTATTGTCTATATCTGTACATTCTTTGGTAGGAAAACCAAATTTCTAGCCTGAAATGAGTCTGAAATGTCAGTCTTTGAAAACAGATTATGTAAAAAGGACTTCTCATTTGGAAAGGACGTTTTAATCTCATAATCTAGTCACAACCTCTGTATAAGAAACACAGAGAAGTATATACCATAAAGCCTTGATTGCCCATAAAAAATTCTAGTGGGAGAAGGCTACTGCTCTAACTGGCCCAGTGTCTTTCAAAAAAAGGATCCAAAAGTTCAAATACTGAATGAATTTTCTAGCTACAATCTAATCAATACAAGATTTGCCAGAGCCCAAGAGTACAGATAAGATACTATTAATCACCAGATAAGTTGTGTATTACATGGACGTACTGTGGTATTTTTAAAAGACAGAAACAGCTTACTTCAAACAGAATTGCTTTAGGGGTTTGATAAACCGTTGACACAAACCACAGTATGAAAACTGATCACTAACCTGTTTGTCTGAAGTTTAATAAAGGAATTTGGTGACATTAAGATCTGCTCTGCTTCTACTTCTGGTGTGACGAGGTGCAGTTTGTCAAACACCTGGAAAATAAAAGGCATTTTATCCTACTGTTGTGTGCAGCAAGGAATTTATATCCATTTATTTCACCTTCAAACAAAAAAAGCATCCGAAAATATAACATGCTTTTTTTTTTCACCTTGTATAATATATGTGGTTAAAAAAATTAAGCATGAATATTTGAGAATGCGATATGTTCTGAAAAACATTCATTTCTATGGCTAGAGCTATAGTATGGAGTAGTAGGAAAAAAGAAGCAGATTTTTCAAGTGAAATGGTGTTGGAGACCCCACATTCACCTGAGATATTTTAGACTACCCCAAGTCTGAGCCCAGGAACCAAAGGCCCACACGAGGTGCACTCCTCAAGAACATTTTCCAGTTTGTTCCATCTAAAAGGAATCCAGTGCGCACACTCTGAAACTGCTCCCCAAAGCATGGTGGGGGGGAACAACCAGGAGATTCATTTCAGAAGCTAATTCCTGATCCAAATTAACATGCTTGCATAGACACCTATGGTAAGTGCTATAAACAAGAAGTATAACTGTGTAGAGTGGAACTAACTGCTTTATCCACGTCACCTCAATTTCAGGTGGTCTACAAAGAAGCCTAATTCCTGAACTTCATTCAGACATCACACTAACGTGTGACTGTTCAGCATAAACGTTACCAACATTTGGGAAACTTGGAGGTTTCCAAACATTATAGAAACAAGAAAAAAAAAAAAAGTGGAACTAGTCCTTTCCATTTTACATTCCTGACTTCAAATACAGAATTTAATTCATCTCTGAAATAGATATCAAACCATTAGCTCTGAGGAACAGCATCATACCTGGATTTGGATTTCATCGGAGAGCTCTCTTGCCATGTTGTGAAACTGGTTGGCTGCAGGATCAAGGACCTTCACAACAACTTTCAGGCCTGTTCTTCCCTTCACTCTGCCATAAACATCCATTGCAAAGTTGTATTTTGCAGGAAGCCGAAAAGGAGCCTTGGACAGGAGAAAAGTGATTAAAATTTTACTCATGGAAATAACTGACATTGATACAGAGGAAAGATCTCACCCAATGCTGACAATCACTCTTTGATTTTGAGTTGAAGAAACAGTGTTTTCTCAATTGTCATCATGTGGCAATCCCCCAACATACACATACACACATAATTTACCTCACTGTGTCGTGTCTTGATATCCAGAATATCCCTCTTGGTGACAGACCAGTGGAATGTTAATCCTGGCACTGCGTTGCCAAAGGAAAAAGGAGTCTGACTGCTGGTGATGCCCATTACGTAAACTGGCATCTAGGAATAGAGAAACCAATGGTCTTAGGTAATTCTTAGATGCCAAACAAACCTGCACAAGCAAATTTAATTACATTCATTGATCAAGAGATGGTATTTCTTATGAAGAAAATGGTTTGGCTGCTGTTTATGTTGCAAGGACGTGTCATGCAGAAGACTCAACCACCAACTTGAAAAAGTAAGTTTGGATTTATTCCTGTTTGCTACATGCTCTCCAAAAAGCAAGTGCCAGTTTTCCATCAGAAAAGATGAGCTGAATAATTCATTTCTCCCATTTGTAGCATCAAATCACTTCATTTTACTTCAATCACACACTCTCAAGTTTTCTACATCTTTTCTAGATGAGCTCCCTGATTAAGTCCTCTCTGGACATCAACCTTCCCCTTCCAGCTCTCCACACTAAGACACCATAACACAGAAACACAAAACAGGGATTTGCAAGTTTTTATTTTTAATCTTCAAAGCTTCATTCACCTGGGACTAATGAGCTAGAATCACTAGCTATTTTGGAATGAGTAACTAATCAGGGAAATACAGACTCTTAAAAAATAGACTTACTAAAGCCTTCAGAGCAGGCAACCACTGTGAGAGCCAGAGCTAAAAAATAGACTTACTAAAGCCTTCAGAGCCAGAGTGGGATTATCAGATGGCCTAACCAGAATGGTCACAGCTTGCAGGTCAAAATTGAAAGTTAATAAAAGCTTATCACAAATCAACTAACCTGTGTACCAGTTATCATTCGTGTAATCGGTGCACAAATTCTAACGGCTGTCAGCTGCACTACTTCAACTTCCACTTTGTCCTGAAAAAGAGGAGGAGAAGACATTGTAACGACTTGTCAGATATGAACTAAGGTTCACTTTCAGGATCTATTCCCTATTTTGCCATTATTTATTCACTATTGCCATGTAATTTGCCTGTGACATCACAGAAAATATAGATGGACATAATTCAGGAGGACTGTAAAAAACTATAAAAGCATTAACTTTGTAAATTGATAGGCATTTATAAATCACACCTAACTTAAAAAACAAAACAAAACAAAACCCTCTGCTCAAAATTGATGACACGAATGATGGAGCTGAGAGGTGACAGACTGCAAGGGACTAGATCACAGGGACACCTAGGAGAAGAGGGGTGAATAATTCCAGAAGGTAAACATTGAGAGAATCAGAAGAAAATGAGAATGGTTAGGAGCAAATGGGACAATCAAGAATGAAAGGATGATATATGTGATACTCTGATGTCTCCGCCTCACATACACTGACATTCCTGATGGACATTATTCCTACTGCGTTCTGGGGAGGAAAGGTCAGACCTGGACCTTACTGGGCAGTAAATTTAGCTTTCAAGTTCATTCTGGTTCAGGTTCAGGCCAGTCTGCTGCCCCCACATTATAAAGCACTTTCTATTCATTTATTTATTTATTTTTAAGTTACTTTGTCTCTGCTTGGCCTGTGGTGACATCTTTCAAGCAGCAGAGCACAGCAGCTGTCCTGCCTTGACCCCAGATGAAGAGCCATAAGATTTGGCCCAAGTTCTACTGTTCTTAGTCTCATGCAAGTCCCAGGGACTTGTGCTCCTTTAGAGGCCTGCTCAACAGCTCCCTTACGCACAGCTAGTAGGAAATTACATGGACAGAGATTTGGATGGAATATCAGGAATTCACTGCTTGAGCTTCATAGATGGATTCAGACCTCGGCAGGGAATGACAGCTTTCTGTACAGCCTGCCTATAGCTTAGGGGACAACGTGTTTCTTGGGCAACAGTCACCCTCTGACTTTCACTGACATAAGATGCTACTAAACCCTAAGGTGACACAGGCAAGGACAACCTTCGGCTGTTTTAGAAAAGCTTTTTTAGATGGGCTTTTAGATGGATTTACTAATCAATTCTAAAGATATCAGGCCGCTTATAAGGTCTCCCTAGGTTATCAGTAGAACTTTGTTTTAAGGTACAGCAAGATTTAGCTCTGTTGAAGTATCAGCTGTGTCAGCACATGCATAACTTCACAGGCCAGGGACTGTGAAACATTGTCTTTTCATCTCCTTAAGGAAATCAGGAATCAAGTGCACGATAACATTACCAATGCAAAAAAGACTATTCATCCCTTTTGAGCCAAACCCATTGCTTAAAAAGAGCCTCTTTTAATCCCAAACAGTGTCATCAAACATTACCTGACACACCACGACAAGCTTCCCTGTCTCTGCATCAACAGCTTGCACCAGCCCCGTTACCATTCCGTTCCCAACAGCCAGTCCTCTGACGAGCCCCGTGCTGTTCACCGACGCAATCTTCTCATCGCTGACGGAGAAAACGATGTTGGACTGAGGTTGAGGGCCTCCTTCTGAAGTGATCTATAATTAACAGCACGCAGACCGACTAAAATTAACTCGTCAGGTATTTGTTAAAGGCTACACCCCTCCTGTGCTGAGTGCCACCGCAATCTTCTCATCGCTGACGGAGAAAACGATGTTGGACTGAGGTTGAGGGCCTCCTTCTGAAGTGATCTATAATTAACAGCACGCAGACCGACTAAAATTAACTCGTCAGGTATTTGTTAAAGGCTACACCCCTCCTGTGCTGAGCGCCACCAAGGGAAGAGAAGGCACTTTCCCAGGTGCCTGAACCTTCCCAGTTGCCCATAACCTTCCCAGGGCATCTCAGTGCTTATTTCTCCTGCACACTGGTCCTTGCGTGATGCTGGAGCGGGAAATAAGTGAGCTAAGCACAGAGATTGGACTACGTAGAATGTAACAGACTGATGCTACATCCAGCCCAGAAAGTTTCAGAAAGAAATGATCTGGTTTTCCTTTCACCACACATAGTATAGCTCTGCTCTGTGCTTCAGTTTGTAGAACTAGCCCAACTACGCCTCATTTCACAGAGGGGACAAATTATTCATGCTGTGCTGGCATTTAACACTGGAAAAGCTGACACTCCCTTGACACAAATAAATACAAAACCTTTGATCCAGCAATACAGTAAAATAGAAGGTGGCTCAAGAATGAAACTATTGTTCAGTGTGAATGGAGCTAAATTGCCAAGTTGAATATCTACTCCTGAAAAATAAGTTATAAAACATTTATTTTAAAACAGAAATTACAAAAGAAAGACAATATGTAAGAAGATGCCTTACCTGAATTGTGGCCCCAATAATTAGGGTCACTTTCCTTGGCAGAAGTCTAAATGGGGGAAAAACCTAAAAATGGAAATATAAATATTTGCATTCACGCTGTTTCAATCAGACAAATTATGTCAGAAAACAGTACATACAAGTGTAAACCTGGGTCTTCACTTGCTTAATTACAGTAAATTGAGTGTGCTGAAGCTTAACTGATCACGTGGAGTTAAAAACACTAGGAAATCCAAAACAGACGAGCATTTGCATAACTTCTGGACAGAATGATAGGTTTACTTTTCACGGCAAATTAAACTATATAAATTAACTATCATATACTGTCCCTATTCTATCATAACAAACATTTTGTTTACACATATATTTTATCTGAAATTGCTTACTTCAATCTGTTGTGGAGCAGAGTTGATTCTTTGTCCTCTTTTGTCAGCCACAGTTGCCATAAGACTAGTCTGGCCGATGGCCACGCCGTGCACTAGAAAAGCAGCAGTATGGTCATCAAGAGCTTCAGTCAGCGGCCTGTAGCAAGGAAACACATTAAAACAGAGCAGGTCATTGAATAAATTACATTAATAACCTCAGAGGACTTATTTAGGGCATGAGAGTTTTATCATAAGGATGACTAAGTGACTATATCTTAAGCAATTTTCACTCAACACTAAAGAACAACAGTCAAAAAAACTTTTTTGGCATGCTTTTCATCACTGTGTTTAGAACTTGGAAAAAAAGGAGCTTCGAGGCACTAGGATGACATAGCCTACCTGTTTCTGAAAGGCTAAGTAACAGACAGAATGAGTTTGATAACATCACATAGCTCTTCACAGAGTTCTTCACCCGAGGCCATTTGCCAACTCACTCCTTCCAAGATGCATAAGGCTCCATGAAATATTACAGGGTATGAATACTGTCTCATTCATCAGCCAACTAGATTTAGACTGTTAGCTTAGGCAACTTTCCTGACAAATAACCATTTTTTACCATTTAACAGGTAATTAAAACTTTACAAAACCAAACCAAACTCAGTCATTGCATGCTATCAGGCCTCCAAACCAACACCTTTAGTCATTTTTTGCTTATTCTGCCTATACACTTATTTGCAGATTATTAAAAAAAACCAAAAAAAATCCATAAACTTACTCAAGTGAAACAATCTGAGAGGCTGCCCTCAGTTTGAGATCCATGACAGCAAAGTATTTTGCCAGGAAAGGTTTCTTGGAGTCATCCAGAACTCTGACATACGCTTTAACTGTTTTTCCAATCTCCACCTGAAACAGTCACATTCAGTCATTTTTCATTTAAACTACTCTTATTTATTAGCATAAACATTTTCATTATATTTCATATTACACTTTTAGCAGGGTATTAGAGATAAAGCCCCAAGGTTAGATTAGGACTGATTTTAAAGAATAATCCCTGCCAGCTATGGTTAGCATCAAATTAAATAAATGAATTCAGGTCTTTCAGCTGACAAGGGCATAATTAAAGCATCCAGAAATATCAACACTTATTTTGTATAAGACGCACCCAAGCTGGCAAGTAAAACGAGTTGGACTTTTTTTTGTTACTTTTTAAAACACGACATATGGAAAATGACCTTGGGGCAACACTGCTCCTAGAAGAATTGCTCTCCTGCACTTCAACAACAGGAAATGTGAATTAGTGCGTTCATATAAATGATGAATTAGCACTGCTGTGTAAATGCTAGAGTTGAGATCACTACCCCACAGAACATGAAGTAAGAGACACTTCATACTCTGAAAGGCTTATAACTTAAGAGGATACATTCGGGAGGGAGAAACAGAAACACAAGGTAGATTAAACTACTCCCCCCAGGTCATAGCGCTGCAGTAGGGGGCCCTAACCACTACATTGAATTATCCTGTACGTGTCTCACCTTTACGTCCATGATCAGCACAAGGAATCAGCTAATAATGCTGGTTTCCAAGCCACTAACCTTGTCAACAACTCGGACATACATTTGCAGTATATCAGATACATAAATTTCAGTTTTAGCCGGGGAGGGGAAAGCCAAACACAAGTCATGAATCATGACGGTCACTGATCCTGGAAGCAGAGGATGCACCTGCAATGCCAAAAGAAAATTCTATTATAGCACTTCTGTCATTCACAGGATGAAATTTATGTCACTTTCGGAGCTGAGACAGTTGGATGCAGAAGTATCCAAACGTTAGACACAGATAATTCCTCCACCAAAGTAAAAGTAAGGCTGTAAACTGTCTGTAAAACGCTAGCGCAAACGGCCTCCGGGCAGCAGGTGAATTAACGGATCTTAATCCAGAAGCAGTCTGGCACCCTGGTATTCTCCTTCTGCCATCAGAGGGACAAAAGACACACAAGAAATCATTCAGAGCAATGAAACTTTTCTTAGTGGAATGAAAAACAAAATAAGGAAAAAAAAAAGTCAAGGACAGAGACTGTGCTTACAAAGTATTGGTATTGCTTCCTACAAGATTCATACGCTACAGCTGCTGCTTTTAATCTGAATGAATACCCAAAATCTGGTGGCAGATCTTCCCGAGTAAAAGGATGATGAATAAATCAGGTATTTCTTTGATACGATTATTATTACTATTTTATTAATTTTTTCATATAAAGAATGCACACTTTGCACCTCTTGGAATACCAGTGGGAATCAAACAATGAAGAAAGAGACCTCTGCCCACAAAGACAAGCCCTCAGAAGTATTCCGACTCTTCAAAATAGACTATTATTCTATCCAACTATTCTCTTCACCTTCACGGGTACCTTCCCTTTGGCCAGAGGCAGTGCAGACGTTGGGTGTGCTGTTCCATGCACTCCTCTGGCTGAGGAAGATGAGCTCTGAAACAAAGGGGGATGGACAGCCAGGCCCCCCAGTTCAAAGGAATTGAATCAAATTATAGCACATGAGGTGGGAGCACTACAGGAGACAGCGGTAAGAGCAGCGGGAAGAGCTGACATTTTGTTCTTTCAGGGCACCACTCAACTTTTGTCTCAAAATAGGAGGGAATATGAAGTTTTAATACATGTCAGCTTTCAGAATGGCAGCAGTTCCCAGCGTGGGTGGCTGATACAGGTGCTGGGGCACGGATTGATGCACAGCCATGGAAAGCAGAGAGGGGGATGCAGCCAGGAGGCAGCAGCCGGCACGACCAGGGGAGAAGATGCAAGGGAGCTCAGTTTGGGCTGGGAAACCAGAGAAAAGAAGCTCCCAGAGCGAAGGGCTGGCAGGGAAAGCAGGGCTGCTACAGCTTATGAAATCTGTTCCCGTCCCAGCGACCTCTTCTCAGCTCCTATTAGGTGTCCAGCAGCTCCACAGTACATTGTGTATTTCACTGTTTATCACTAGCCATTCCTCTCCCCACGATACCACCCGCATCCAGAAAAGCTGCTGCATCAAAAAGAGAGCAGGAGGTACAGAACTTATCCTTGGCAGCCCCAGTAAAAACTCTGAGAATAACTGCTCTAGATAGCTTGAATTTAGTTTCTCAGAATAATTTACTATCAAATGATGCTGTATCAAGCCAGCTCCACTGATACCTGTCCCAGCATCAGCCTGGCACATCAGCCTGGAATTTGCTGGTTTTCTACACAGACCATTCTGCTGGCTCCCACAGCAAGACAAATCCACAGGGGATACTGGGATTTAACTCACACAGAGCACACAGGACTAACAAACTTTGAAAATGTGGGGGTTTTTTCCAAAATGTTTTTTAAGTGTGTTAAGAAGTGGAGTTTTCTCTCCCTTAATCTGACAGGTAGCTAAAAGAAATCTCTTTTTGTACTTCACAATGCCTGTCTTACTGGACTGTCACACTAAAGTTCACTGCTCTATTCCGAAATCACCCTGTGTCCATCAGCTAGAGCACTGCTAAACCCATGAGGGAGATCTGACTGAAACACCATTAAGAGTTGAAACAGTGCACAATGTACAAAAATCAGCTCATCAATTCTATTTTTCCCCCCACCTCGGTGCATAGCTGACTTGCTGAAAAATATTCCCATCTTACACTTTGAACAATTAATTAAAATGTTTCACCGATACTTTCCACATTCTCTACAATGAAAAAAACAACCCTCACCGTTATCATCATTATTTCACAACTTTATCAACATTATTTATTTTAAGATAAATGTTTAAATCATAAATTTGGGAAGACTACTCTTTAAAACAACTTGTGTCACTTCCAGTTCTTGTCTAATGAAAACTACAATGCAAATATGTAGCTTTGTTGTCATTTACTCTAGAATGCATCTCATTTCCTGGGCCTGGATGAAGTCAAGGCTAACTGTAGTTTAGCTGCATCTTCTAGTGAAAAGGTGCACTAAAAAATTAATATGGTCATCAGAAATCAACTCTTTAATAGATATTTTTTCACAAAATCAGGAAGAAATACCATGATAGCAAAATATCCTGAAGCATTGGAAGAACAATTTGAAGGTTTCAGAAGTACTAGCCTACAGGAAATATTCCAATATTGTTCTAGAAACCAATTAATCTGTTGTATAGTACTTCTGAATAACTGTCACATTATTTTTTCATTTTGTGTTTATGAATTAAGGAGCATTTTACTGTAAAACTGTAATGGGTAAGGAACAACTCAGTACTGGCTTTTCTCTTTTAGAGACTATACGTATGTTTCACTGCAGTTGTGATGCAATGTCCTATACCTGAAATTATACCTGCCTGAAGCTTGGCTGTGACAAGGAACACATCCAAGATTCAGTTCCTGTCTCTCTGTCCGCTTTTACTGGAAAACAACCAATAGTAATGAAACTGCAGAACGATATTCAGATCGCCAAAAAAACATAAAATAAATATTTCACTCACCAAAGCAACACCTCGAGTTTCCTCATGGGTCACTCTCACAACATTTGCAACACTGGTGTTAATGAAAAAATATCCTGAACCTTCTCTGATGAAAAGTTCTGCCTGCAAAACCAGAAAAGCATGCAAAATTAGATTGCACCTCTAGTCCATTGCTAAAACTGGGTTTTGATGTTTTTCTCCCTGCAGTTAGAAAGTAGCAGAATAATTCCTTACCTGTATGTCAGGGTGATTGTAAATGGAGACCTGAGTAGGGTCCACTTTTACATCTTCCACTAGAATGAGTTTAATAGTGGCAGACACTGGTAGAAGAAGTTCATGCTGAAAGAAGCAATTGGAGCTGTTACAGCAAACACTAAGAGTCAGACAACAGCGCGAGTCTCTTGTACATGCAGGGAAGTATGCTTAAAGCAGATGAACAAAGAGCCAGTGCTGGAGAAGTTGAGGTTAATAGAATGTCCACAAGATCTGGCAATTGGCTCCACTATGAGCTCTCTTCTAGAGGTATGGTCATACCCAGGACATTGTCTTGTATTCTCCATCTCTGACCAAGACAATGAACAAAGGCCTACACATTATAGTGGGATCAGTTAACCAGGTCTGACATACACAGACAGGATATTAACTCAGAGACATGTTATAAGTTCATACAAAATGATAAAGCATAGAGATAGAATGTTTTCTGCCACCTCAAGCTCATATTTTTAGGAGGCCACCAAAAGAATTTTCTTCCTTCAATGTAAGTACATAAACATGGGACCAGATGCAAGTTTCATCATTCACCCATAATAACATTAGCTTAGAAAGCAAAAATGTTTTTTAGAGGAAGTTATTATTATGTACCCATTTCACCTAATTAGTAGAATTATTTCCTTGATGTAGAAAGGATGTCTTCTTTCCCTAATGGCTTAATAGGATGCTCCACTTAAACACGGAACAATGATCGAGACATCTTAATGTACCATCTATTTGATTTTTGTGTTTTTGTCTGTAGGAAAGAAGTGTAAGTATGGACAAGTTTGAAAAGGGAATATAGCATCCATTTCTAATGTATTTGAAAAAAAGCAGGCAAATTACCTCTCTGTATGTAAGAAAGACTATTGAATATAGGTTTAAGAAAAGAGCACAATGAATTACAAAATGATTGCAGAACACCAAGTGTTCTTATTACAGCTCAATTTTCTTAAGAGAAAAAAAGATACAGAACCACTCACCTTAGGTGGCAAACTTACTGTGTCTCTAATCTAGTCACTTTGACTAAGCTATAATTCTTCAGTGAAATGCAGCTACACCACACTTCCCAATAAGAGCTGACTGGAAACCTCAGTGAAAAGGCAAGATCCAACTAGCAATATAATATAGATCTTCCAAAGAAATGTACCATCCAGATGCCAACCCTTGGACATACTGACAGAAATCTGGGCCGTAGATATTTCCCGTTACTAGTGCCCATCTGTTACCTGCTCTGAATTAAAAACACTGTAAACTCTAACTCTATATTTCACTCTGTCTCAACTCTGGTTTCACGGTACATGATTCAGAACTGCATACAGTCAAAACCCACTTAAATCTTGCTTAACAAAATTAAACAAAGCAATTTAGCAAAGTGGGATATTTTAAGAGTTAGTTATGGTGCATGTCAGGTTGTTCCACAGGCTGAATCCTGCCCTTATACTCAGCTAAAAAAACGACACAAACAGAAAATTGCCTTCTGTTTATGCTTGCCTTTTGTTCACCATTGCTACTTTTTGCTGTTCTTCCCTATGTTGAGTATCAACAAACTAAAGTATTTCAGGGAGTGGCTAATGACTTGTAAAATTAGAGCTTAGGCCTGTGGCTGGCACTGTACGAACGAGTCGTCTCTCCCTTCTGTACGATCAATGCCAGTCCAAATTAAATAAAAAAGAGTATTAGTCAGAGCCCAGATTTTACATATGGCCCATATAAGGCCATCAGCCAGCTTTTGCTTTGCTCATGCGGAACTTTTCTACCCAGTTTTGCAGTGGAAATAATACATTTGCTTTCCCCAGCGACAGCTGCACTAAGCACGTGGTTGCTTTAGTGAAGGACAAGCAGCAGAGATTCACGAATTCATGAAAAAAAAGAAACAAACCTTAAATCAAAACAAAACCAACTGAAACAATTCTTTGTCATCCCCTTGCCCAGATGGTTTAAAAAACACAAAAAAAAAGGGAAAAAAAAGGAATTGGATACATTTGATATAGATCAAATAGCACGGAGGAAGGTAGGAAAAGCCATGAACATTATAAAAACACTGTGGTATGAATCCATCTTCAGAATCAACTACTGTTTTACTACTTATTTTGACATTAGATATGGATTTATTTGAAATAAATCCGTAGGAAGACTAGGCATTAGGCATCATAGGAAAATAGCAATAAAAAAGCAGAGTTCTAAGTACCGGCGTTTCGACTTCAGCTGCCTTGAGATGGGACTCCTGGTACCCTGTTGCAGTTGCAGAGATGGCAGTTGTTCCAGACTCATGACGAACTAGAACAGTTTGTAAGCCTAGAATCAAATAAAAAGTCAAATAAAACTGATTATGGGAAAGAAAAAGATGAAATGTACACTGCTAACGTCTCCCATTACCATTCTAAAGAGAGGATTTTCTCTCTCAAGAGAGGTTTAGGCATTGGTTTTTGTTTTGTTAAATAGCACACACTTCAAACGCATGTTGGGGATAAACTGAAATATGACTGCAGATTACAGTAATTTCTTTAATCAAGCTCAGACATTACCAAACAGATTTAATTCTGACCTTATTCAAATAATGAAGTGCTCATTTAAACGAATTCGTACCGTGCATTTTCTTTTGACCGCTTTCATCTTCTTTCAGAGTCAGCTCCATGGGCACACCAGGGTCAATATATGCTAAGGACATTTCTGTTGATTCCCAGACAACACTAAGAGAACTAAAATTATCAAATTTACTGCCCTGTTGGTCATATGCAGCCAAATCCAATACTGGATTGCGATACTTTGAAACAGGAACCTGAAAAAGAATGAATACTTTGAAGTGAACAGATGCAAGAGGATTTTTTAATCATTAAAAGAAAAAATAAGTATGCTGAGTTCTATGAGATTTATTATAACACTCATTACATGAGTAATGTTCATTAAAATGAGCCATCAATGCAAAGTCATTAAGCTGTACTTCAACTGCAAGGGGTTTTTTGAGGCGGGGAGGGGGGGGGATGGTGGGGTTTTTTAGCCAGTGAATTACCTGAAAACAAAAATCAGAACAGCTCAACTAAAGCATCCTTGGAATTCAAACAAATAATGAAAAATATTGCTATTTGTCAGAAGACGTAGCTCAAAACTGTAGTGAGATGCATTAGCGACAGCAGTGTGCTGATGTAGGCTGGCACATAACGAAGCTAGAAAATGAGGTGAACTCTAAAGTGACTTATAATATGCAAAAAACTTCTCATCTTGTTATTATGCAGAAGTTACTTAAAATGATTCATCAACTCAGTACATCCTGCAGCTTTATGGAAGTAGGATGACTTTAATATTTACCTGGTAATATTAACACAACCCACAGAGTTTCCTCAGCAAACAACACGTGATGGCACTCATTAGGATGGAGAGGAGAGAGCTCTTTATGCTTGATAAACTACACACAATCACTGGCCATCTCTCGTGACTCGGATTTGCAAAGTGAATACACCTGATGTCACTGGCCAACACTCCCTGTGTCGCTCACACAGGTATCAGCACATCAGCAGCATTTGTGCTCTTACTAATAAGACACACAAATGTACACTCACGTAATAGTGCACACGTGGTAAAATGTCTCTATATACTCAATGCAATAGTTCAATTGGAATGAAGTGGTTTAGGGAAAAAGTATTTTCCTTAGAAACAGTCGCTGAAACATGTCTCCCTCCTCCATTTTTTTTGGTTTTGGTTTGGCTTGATTTGTTGGTTTGGTTTTTTTTTTTACTAAAAAAAGTTTATCTCAAGACAAGTCAGAAAGGCTTCTGACTGTGAGACAGTGACATCTTTGACAGAAGCCACAATCCAAATGCTTTTATATATGATCCTATCTTCTGGTAGGTCCTTTTATAAACCCCTTTGAATGATCACTGCAGGATTATTCACATTGAGACTGCTCTCTGCAGAAGCAGATGACACCAGTGTGGCCCCTAACACCAGCTACTGCTGCTCTTGCAGCAAATCAGATGTTTTATCTTATATGTGAAGGTCCAAACACTGATTTTTAAGTCCTAAGAACACATTCTTTTCCTGTCACCCCTCAGGCTTACCACTTGCTTGTTCTGTTGCAGCAAAGGGCAGGAGAGATCAAGCTGAGGACTTCCATAAACGGGAGTCAAAGTGAGCCGGGAAGGGACAGCACAGATGAACTTCACAACAGCAGACTCAGCCACGGGGAATGGGTTGGTGATTGTGGGGCTGTTCCCAACTGCTAAGGTGATAACCTGTACGATTATGAAAACAGGCAAGTGAGGAGAGAGAAAAGGAAGGGAGCGTCTCTGTGCTGAGGACAGGCTGAGTGACCTGGGGCTGTTCAGCTGGAGAAGAGCAGACTGAGAGGGGACCTCATCAATGCTGAGCAATAGCTGAAGGGGATGTCAAGAGGATGGGGCCAGACTCCTCTCAGTGGTGCCCGGGGACAGGACAAGGGGCAATGGGCACAACCTGGAACATGGGAAATTCCATCTCAACGTGAGGAGGAACTTCTCTCCTTTCAGGGTGGCAGAGCCCTGGAAGAGGCTGCCCAGAGAGGGTGTAGAGTCTCCTTCTCTGGAGATATTCCAAACCCACCTGGACACGTTCCTGTCCAACCTGTGCTGGGTGACCCTGCTCTGGCAGGGAGTTGGACTACAGGAGGTCCCTGTCACCTCCGACAATGCTGTGATTCTGTGACTACTGACTTCAGGCATATTCAAGGCAACATCTCAGTTATGCTCTGATGTCAGAATGAACAAGGGAAAACGTGATTCTTGGGAATTTACAGCACCATTAAGACATGGGTAGGTGTAAAAGGAGGAGCATATTTCAAGAACAGTTCTATACCATTATTAAAGTTATTATTCCTGGGAACTTTTTCTAGGAATTGATGTTTATTGCTATCAAAGTTGAATCACAGAACGGTTTGGGTTGGAAGGGGACTTAAAGATCATCTAATTCCCACCCCCTGCCCCGGCCAGGGATACCTCCCACTAGACCAGGTTGCTCAAAACCCTGTCCAACCTGGCCTTGAAAGATCAAAACTTTTGTGACCTAAAAAGCTAACAGGCAGGTATTTTTCTTACAGAGTGAGAACAGAACAGTATCTGTAGCCACTTCAGGATGTTTAAAAACATCTTATGTTGTATTTTACATTCCTTTTTTAGCCCTCAACAAAACAAAGGGGATGTAAACCCAGAGAAGGCCATCCCAGCAGGCTGAGGCCTCATCCACCCGTGCAGATGTGATCTGTGCTGGAGAAGAGCGAGGAGAGACAGCTCACCCAGGCACAGTCACAGACAGCAAAAAAAAATGCTTGTTCCATTCTGAATTTGCACTTATAGAAACAGATACACTTCGTACAGTGTCCACTGAAGAAACCAGTTAAACAATTTAGCAGCAACACCAAAATGC
Organism: Calidris pugnax; assembly: GCF_001431845.1. Classification (NCBI taxonomy): domain Eukaryota; kingdom Metazoa; phylum Chordata; class Aves; order Charadriiformes; family Scolopacidae; genus Calidris; species Calidris pugnax. The sequence goes on along the minus strand of NW_015091127.1, from coordinate 580,476 downwards.
TTAGGTCTTGCAGAATTATAGGAGGAAAACATTGAATCAAAGCTAAATGCTTTATAAACCAGCCAAGGTGAGTAAAGCAGGATAAATCACCTCTGCGTGTTGGAGAAAACAAGACCAGGTGGAAAATGACTACAGCCACTATCACAAAGACTGCACAAATATCAGAGCAGTAAATTCATATGGTTGTTGTTTGTTTGAATAAAGAGAATCCCACTGGAAGGTAACTTAGGAGCAGGTCAGAGTCAGGAGCCCGTTTACTGCAGTAACCTTCTGCTGTCGTCCTATTTATGCAAGTGAAGCTGCTCTTATCAGGGTCTGTTTAACACATTCTACAACATAAGGTTTCTGTGACTCGGCTTTATACTGCAATAAATCCACCATAAACCACTTTATAACATAATGTTACGAAATGCTCACTCTAAAATCTGTACCACCATCACAAGGCATAAACTATGTACTTACCCACGCTCTTTACTGGCTTATTATAAAAACTACTCGTTACATAAAATGGTATCATAAATCTGCCTGAAGCCTGTTCTCAGCAGCCTTAGCTCAGTGTTTGATGGAGGACAACAGAAATACCTTCTGGCACTTACTTGCTCTCCCAGGCTTTTGCAAGATGCTCTAACCCAGTGCTGGATGTCATTTCGTGATGCAGGAGGTGGAAGTAAATACAGACTAATAGTTTCTGCATCCTCAGCGGTGATGTTCCTGAAGAACTTTGAAGGCTCTTGTACCCATGGTTGAGGTCCTCCTTCAAATAACATATCTTTAGAGGAACCCACAGTCACTAAAGCAACAGATGGAGGATCGATAGCCTGCGATGAATGACAAATTAATGAGATGAGTCTATTTACACACAGTTTGGTTGTACTTTGCAAAAGAAACTTCCTTCTTAATGGAAGAGCTACATTTATTATTTTGATTAGACTATCATTTTCCCCATACAGTGGTTATTTAAGAACAGAGTTGTACCAAAATAATTGGCATCACCTACAAGAATTCTGTCCAGTCAGATTATATTCCATGGATTCAAATAAAAGTTTTCACTACATTCTAATTACATCCCTTTCATGAAGAGCTACAACAAGAAGACACTGAATATACTCTTCTGAGCACATTTAGAGAGAAAGTATTCCACTACATTTTTCAAATAGAGAGCACTTTAAGTGAATTAAATTTTACTCTTTAAAACTCCTTTCACTTGACATTGCTCTCTCCAGCACAGTTCTGTGAATGCCATTATTCACCCATACGAGTTTTCCCTCAAATCTCTACAATAAATTCTACATTGACATGCATCCCTGGGATAAGCTGAGCAGTTTATCATCACAGAAATTAACCTGACATTTTAATACACAATAACCATTTGTAGCTTGTATTCCACAACATCATATTACCCAGGAGTTTAGGAAGCAAAAAATAGCAGCTAAGATAAAGGATGGTTCAATTCTTTCGCCAGGTGTGTAGGAAGAGAGAGAAGGCATGGGAAGCGTTGGCATAAATGTTCCTCTTTCCTCCCATTCAGTCCCTGGTTATATTTGTAATATAAAGGTAAAACCCATTGTGAAAGTAGGAAATTTAGTCTTGAGTGTCTGCCTGCCTTTTGATTCCTCTTTATCTTTCTTCCACTTTTTATGTTATCTTTTTCATTTTTTTGAACAGGTATCACCTGACAGAAAAATGCCTGTGCCCTCCATTTCTGGGCATTATAAACATTGTATTCTTCAGAAACGAGGGAGAAGAATGTGGAAGTCACTGCTCTACACTTACTTACATACGAAAAACTCCTAATAAAAGGGACTACACCTCTCTCTCCCATAGGCTGCCAAAAATAGAAAAGTTAACACACTCTGCTCAGGATGTCTCAGCATCCTAAAAGGATTACATTCAACTATTTAAGATCTTTGACAGAAAAGCACACTGAAAAATTAAAATCACCATTATAGTCACAGATTTGGGTGAATTGCACAAACTTTGTTCCAGATTTAGGGAATAAAGCCACGGTCAAATGTATTAGACTCCAGCTTTGCAGGTTTAGTGAGAGCTCTCTGAAGATGGGGGTAACAAACATACTGTTTCATATGCTGATCCTGGGCTCAGGTTCTTTCCTCCTATTTTCTTTAATGAACCATCCAACAGCAAAATATATTTCTCCCATTCGTAAGAAAAAGCATACATTTTCACCGCCCTACAGGCAAGTCAGTGTTGCCTTCTTACAAAAATCAGTTTATATAACGTGAAAGCAGAAATCATAAGCTAGGTCTGCTTTCATTTGCCATTGTGGACACAGGTATTAAGGGGCAGTTACAATTCTTATTCAGCCAATTTTTAATCAAGTAAAATGGACAGTCAAGAAACAAGTTATTTGAGTCTCACATAATTTTCAACCCATCTAGAGTCTGTTGAAAAGTACTTCACTAATTCAGGTATGCTGTGCAAAACAAAACGTACATCCTCATTTGCATGAGGACCGACTCCTGTTACTGTCCTGTGTATTTCTTCACCTGACAGCAACTGCGACTCTTTTGCCAAGAGGCTAAAAAACAGGCAAGGATCTCAAAATCCCACTTCAGAAGTTGCAACAATCTGTTAGTTCACTCTGGCACTCCTCTGTAGTTCCCTTGCAATGGCCATGGAAGCAAACTCTACTATATACATGCTCCACAGACAAAGGGTTAAAACATGATTCCCCAGAACAGTCCATACAATTTTTTTCCTGTGAATCAACCACCCACAGATTTTCAGAAACACACTTATTACATAATATCAACTTGCTATTTGGCATTTAAAGGCATTTGAAGTGATGGATTGTTGAAGGAACAGCAAAACCAGACTTACTTTTAATGGCAGATAAGCAGCAATGGTGATGCTCGCACTGAGGTGGACGTGACCGTGGGTGTAACTAACAACAAGTGCTGTGAACCCTTGAGCTTCTGCTTTCACTCTGACTCCACTACAAAAATCAGCAGTCGGCTTGAGCCTTCCTGTACAACAAATTAAAAATATATAAATACATATTTGGAAAGAATTTTCCAGGCATTTCCATAACTATAGATACGTTCTCCCAACCAAATGGGTAAAAGTGTTCAGTACCATCTTTCCTCTCAAACCCAACACTCACCAAGGTCTCCGTGTCTCACAAACTTCTTTCTTTTCACACTGTCCTAAAGAGGACACGAGTCTTTACTCTGGTACAAACTAATAGAGCTTCTACCTCTCACTGAATATTTTCATCTTGCTGTTCTAAAATGAAACTGGCTTGGAATTAAGCACAATTAAGTCACGCTGCTTAGACAAGCTTTCCTGCACAGAACAACTTGAACTGTAGGCAATACATCATTTCTCTAGCTGAAGGTAAGGTATTTTAATGACATTTCTCTGCTTACTCAGAGGACATTTTGGGACTTGGGAGGGGTCTGTTTTTTCTTTTTTTGAAACAAACAGTACAACAGCACACCACATAATGACATTTAAAATAGCTGCCTCTCAGGCAAACAGATGGCACAATGCAGACTGGTTTCACTGGCACAGGAAAGGGCTTCCATATAAGAGGCACTGGGAAAAAATGAATGGTACATCCGAATACCATACTGAATTCAGCAGCCACAGGAACGAGCGTGATGCTCAGTGTGTGTTTAGCCCAGCAACATTAATGGCAATCTTTGAAAATAACATGCATACTCCATACTCATACAGACCTGACAAGAGGCATTTCTTAAAGCAATGAGCTTAACAATGACAGAGCTTTGGCAAAATTTAGACGGCTGATGGTCCTAGTTCCTTGTGAGCAAACAATGAGCAGTGTCTTTAGAGAACTGAAAGTCCTGCTGGACAATTTGGGCAAAGCAGTTATTAACTTTAGTGTTCTTGTAAGTCTTCCAGCGCTACCTCACAACACGTGTGGACCCCTCTTAGGAGAAAATCCACCAGCTTTATTACAGAAGCATGTTAAAAATACTACATCTATAGAAAGACATATGGGAGACTCCATGTTATCCAATAAAATAATTGTCAAAATGCTTGAGAGTCCCTCAAAACACAGAATCATAGAATGGTTAGAGTTTAAGGAAGAGACCTTAAAGATCATCTCGTTCCAACCCCCCTGCCCTGGGCAGGGACACCTCCCACCAGACCAGGTTGCTCCAAGCCCCCTCCAACCTGGCCTTGAACCCCTCCAGGGATGGGGCAGCCACAGCTTCTCTGGGCAACCCGGGCCAGGCTCTCACCACCCTCACACCAAAGAAGCTATTTTTAGTATCTAATTTAAATCTCCCCTCTTTCAATTTAAAGCCATTACCCCCTGAAACATCAAAAATATCAAATGGAAGTTCTGCATAAAAAAGTAAATACACCTTCAAAATAAAACTACTCTGATGCCCACCTCGGAAGTTAGGCACCTCTGTGGCAATACTGTGCACAGCAACTCAAACAGGGATTTAAAGGAGGCCTGTGACTTGGTAACACCTTAATTTAACTTTCAAAACAGGGAGGGAGTCAAATCACCTTGAAGTGGCCTGAACACACCACGGTTTTCCACTTTCACAACCAGATCAAAGTGTGAGCAGTCACTCAGTGGGACGGTCTCGCCAGTTTCAACATTTATTAGGCCATTAATCCTCAGGGGCAGCTCCAGTATTTGCCCAACACGTGCTTCGACCTGACACGGTACAAACTCCATCCCACTGGGCTCAGTTACGTACACCTGAGGGAGGAGAGGAACACAGGACAGAGATGTAGGAACACAACTCCACAAAGCTGTACCAGGAAAAGAAAAAAAGAAAAAAAGGAAAAAACCAGACTTAAATATGCTCCTTATTTTAATTAGCCCTCTCACATACTTCTCCTAGTTGATGACTTTCTTCTGATGGCTGGACACAGTTCTTCTCAGATTCAACATTGCTTTTGTGCTTACCTGCTACAGAAAGGTACCAGAAAGGGCCAGAAAAAGCTTGCTACTATTTTAGTGCTCTTTTCCCATAACAGTCTAAGTACACATTAGTTTAGTGAGCATTTTACTGCTACTTCTACAATTATCTCTTCTGCTTTGTTGATTTTAAAGTGTAGACTATGATATCTCCAGGAGGTACTATCACCAACAGGGACAGATTTAGTATCCACCCTTGACTTTCACAGCATAAATACTCGAGCCAGACCTGCCACAGCCAGCACAGAATCACAGAATAGTTTGGGTTTGAAGGGACCTTAAAGATCATCCAGTGCCACCCCCTGCCCTGGGCAGGGACACCTCCCACCAGACCAGGTTGCTCCAAGTCCCCTCCAACCTGGCCTTGAACCCCTCCAGGGATGGGGCAGCTACAGCTTCTCTGGGCAACCTGGGCCAGGCTCTCACCACCCTCACAGCAGAGGATTTCTTCCCCACATCTCATCTCCATCTCCCCTCTTTCAGTTTAAAACCCTTCCCCCTTGACCTATGGCTCCCCTCCCTGATCCAGAGTCCCTCCCCCATCTTTCCTGCAGGCCCCCTTTAGGTACTAGAAGGCCTCCATTGGAAGGCTCCCCAGCCTCCATCACTCACACCAGCAGTTGTGTAGAAGCAAAAGGAACACGTGGCCCAAACATTTCCCCAATGGCTTTTTTTTTTTTTTCCTTTCTTGTGTTTTTGTCGGAAAAACACTTTTAAAGGTGTTGAGGGCCCAATGTTTCTGTTCAGTAATATGTCAGAAATCTAAAGTAAGTGAACAAGTATCTACTAATCTAACAACCTTCTGCTTCAACAAGTAATCTTTATGCGAGAGAGGTTTTTAAAATCCAAAGTTTCAAAAATAAGACTGCCAGAAATAGATCTTCCATGCTATCGTAGCTGGCACATTTGATGAACAAGCCCTAACTGTATTATTTGTTATTCTGATTTGCTACTTTAACATTAATGTTAAAGAATTCACCAAAGACTTACTGTATATTTCATAACAATCACTATGACCAAAGCTTTTCATTTGCAGTATCTCAGCTTCCTAACCATCTTGGCTTGAGGACAGAATATTGAGCCATATGGTACCAAGTTAAAGCTGTAATCCTTGTGGAACAGAGTTAACTATTCCTAAAACTTGCTCACTGAGGTCAGTCAATAGAACTCTTCAGAGTTATTCTATGAAGAATGCAATTCTTAGTGCAAGGACAAAGGCATTCAAAAATAACCTATTCAGATTGTGCAATACGCTGCTCTGAAAGTTCACATGGAGAGGATTTTTTTCTGTCTTCAGGCTTTGACTTATGCTTGAGGATAAGAAGTTTTAACTGAAGATCTTCATTCCTGTGTCTCCTGCTGGTAACTGTCACGGTGCTAAAAAGCAGCAGCCTGGGTTGTCCAGCCAATAACTTCAGAGCAAGGCTGTAAACTAAATTCTGCACCAATTTTAATTTGCGTCATTGTTTTCAGGCATTATTTTAAGCATGAAGTTTAGTACCTCTCTCAAATCCAGTTTGTAGAATTGATTTAAGTAATCAGAGCACAAAACCTAAGCTAACATGCCCCTCAAAAAACCCCAGCATTAGTAGATGCAGTTGCTCAAAGTAAAACTTGGTTAGAAGGATCTTTCCCAAAACACACATGCTTAAAAAAAAAATAAAAATTACAAAAGAGAGGAAAGATATGTGCTTACATTGCTCTTTCTTCATTAGGGAACAGACTTCAGAGTCTTGACCAAACACATTTTTTAACAGTTTAGTCAAAAGGGATTCTGGTGCAACAGAAGTGCAGTACAATTACAGCAGGGCTGCACGTGGGAACATTTAAAGATTGTAAGGCAGTTTGTATAGCTATAGATTTGATGCAATCAGCTTGTTCCCTGCCAGTTGCTACACTGCAGGCACGTATCCTGGAAGGAAGGGGCACTGCCCCTGGGCTTCGAGGTGTGCTTCCTAAATCACCTTCTGTGCTCCCTCAGAAGCAAAGAGCATCACCTTTACAGAGCCATGGCCAGATGGAGGGTGTTTGCCAGCCTCAGCAGCAGCCGCTTGGCACAAACCAACCTGTTTCATTTCCACCACTGCAGCTGGACAAACACAGGCTCTGGGTCACACATCAGTCACACATACCCAGCGCACAATCTCTGAGTTTTTCTGACATCAGGAGCACATTTCCTCTTCTCTGTGAGGTTTCTATTCCAGTGCTCAGCTCTTTGCAAAGGGCACGGAGTTAAAGCATATATTAAAATGCCTGATTTTGGGAAGGTAGCAGAGTAGTACTACGTCACAGTAGTGAATATACAACCCAGTAGTACTTCTGGTTTTTATTCTATCCTTAATCATATTCTATCCCTAAGGTCTGGCAGTTTTTAAAAGAAAGTACTTACAGAGAGAGTAAGCAATGACACAGCTTCATTAAGCAAAACCATTTGTGTGCAAAGGACACAAGAAGTACTTCCAAATCAGTAACGTTATAGAGAAAAAATACTTAAGATTGTAGATTTACAGTGTTAACCAGAGCAGCTTCTTCACCAGTCTTTGCACACTCTTTCCTGTGGGGCCATTACATATCCTGTTCCTGTATTTCCTTCACTCCATAGCACACACTGATCACCCTCACCAAATCCTAAGAACAGGATATGATTTGCACAGAGCCCACACAACCTTTCTTGGAACATGTACTTTTCATTCCTGTTTTCTCCTAATTTTCCTAAAAGATTACTTTTGCTTGGCCAGCTTTGGTTTCCAGGTTCACTCTATGGCCCTGCATAGCATTTCAGCCACTTCTCCAGGCAGGAACTTCCTTGCATATCTTGATGATATCTGTCATCATTTTATACCGAGGGAAAACACCCACCTCTTACCCCACAAAAGCATTTTTACCTTGGCTTGTCTGCTCAGATGGCTAGGCCAGTAGTAAATCACTATTTCCTTCTAGCACTTGAAACTTTCAGCAAGGAAACAAACTTGCCAAGGAAATCAGGAAGGGGCTAAAATGGGACTGAAGTTAATGCAGTGGAGAGGGTTTGAATCCCCAGAAGCAAACTCAGAAAGAGATGACTTAACCTGGCACAGGGCAGGCAGGGAAATCTCTTGGGAATGTTCTGGAAAGGGAAATGCCTCTGGCATTATCAGCTTCTTCACTGCTTCCAGGAGCCATATGCAAGACCAATCAGGGAAAAATTAAAGTTTTACCTTCATTTCTCCATAATGCAATGGATTCTGATCATCAATGGCCTGAATGACACTGATGCCAATATCTCTTCCAGTTGTCATTACTCCTTTGACTGTCACTGTAGCAACTGCCTGGTTAGAACAGGACCAGCTGAAATTTCCACTTCCACCATGAGCCTGGAATACAAAGAGAAAATCTTTCAAATGTTTTATAAAGTATATGATTCTTGCTTTTCTTCGCTGTCAAGCCTTTGAATATCTTGCATGAGACGCAGGGACACACCGAGCAATGACAACGCTATTATCAAGGAAATACAAATAAAATAACACCTGAGAACTTCCAAATAAGCAGGGCCAAGTGAGAGATGAGAAGATTACCACCCTCCATCCATCTGAATTTCAGCTTTCTTCACATATATATCCAGTGCTCACCAGCACTGCTAACCCAAATATCTCTCTCCCAGCTGCAGAAGTCTGATGCTCACAACCCCCAGTGATCGATAGTGCCAAGAGTCAGCAAAGCATTGCACAAATCAGCCCACCAGAGCCCTGGCACATGGGATTATCATCCCTGTGAGAACTCTCACTGCTTCCCTGCTGCTGACAGCCAAAGCGCTGATTTGGGGTCTCCCAGCTAATAACCTGACACTTAGCTAACTCCTTTCACTGGGAATTGGTAAGGGGTCTAAAGGGAAGGCAAAAGAAGATAGGAGGCAGGGAGGGAATGAGGCAAGAAGTGGAAAAAAGAAAAAAAAGTCACCCTATTATTAGTATTACTTTTTAATGCTAAAAATCAGCATGTCTACCTGCAGCCATTCAACAAACGTGCTGCTCCAGCAACTGATCAGTCATGGAATGAGGGACAGAAAAGCTGAAGTGAGTGGAATTATCCTACAGAAGGGTAAGGTCTAGTTACTTGATATTATGGTCCACCTCAAGAGCGACAGATTATTATCCCCACTGTATGAGCACTTGGCAGCCAGACAGGGTTACCCCTGCTGTAGGTTCATATTTTATGAAGGGCCAAAACCCATTTTGCCAGCACAAGCGAAGTGTCATACTAGTTACTGAAAAGACACAATCATTACAATGCTGTAAAATATATAGGTTTTAAACATCATTATTGTAAGCTATAAGAAGTATCTCTTGAGACAAACACCGTGCAGAATGGTATACTCAATGAAATGCATTTTTAAAGCAAGTTATAAAAAAAAAAAAAAAAGAGACCTTCACACTCCAAAATACATTTCAGAGTTCCATCGCAGTAAAACAAGGGTGAACATAAGAGCAATTTCTTTGTTTACGTGTATTGTTTTCATTCCTTGAACCTCCTCAGCATTTGCTCTAAGCCATTTCATAAACTAAAAATGGACAAGCTGATAAATCTTGTCTAGAAGGACAGTGTGGAAAATAAACAAATCTAAATTATGCAGCAGTTTAGCTAACAACTTATCAGAGAAAAAAAAAAAAGATAATCAAAAGGACAATAATTTCCCTTTTCCTTCCCATGAGCATGGACACAGCCTGACTACAGAAAGAGCACTGGACAAAGACAAATGGATAAATAGGTAACAGTGTCTGACAGAAGAAGATGCACACGATGTGATCAGAAACATTTAAAGAATGTAAAAGTTCAGAATGTTTTCTAAACATATTTTCAATTAAAACAGGGAAATGAGCAGAAGACATAAAATAGAAGTACCTAATTCTTAATAATTCTATGGATTCACATCTCCTTGCCATACAAGCCAGACACATCATGTAACTTCACAAAGATGGCACTTCACTTCTCTAATGTATAGAGGGAAGAAAGGAAGGAAACATTTTTTTTCCCCTCCCCTTTTTTACTTGCAACAGAAGCCATCTTATTAGCACAAATATGAGCAAAGCAATCAAGAAAAAAAATCCAGACAGATGACAAAGTAAAACCTAAAAGTCATTCTGATACCATCTGGAAGGAGTTACTTTAGCTATAAACAGAATTTGGCTAGATCCAAATATCCCTTTTCAACTTATTTTCAGAAAAGTCTATTCACCAATTGAACATAGCCTGACTTAAAGGCTATGGAGTAGAACACGAACACTAATCTACAGGCAGGAACAACAGCCAAACTGTGTGCTCTTGAAAACAACCACCAGTATTGTCAAATGGGCAGACTGGGAAAGCGTTCTCAGCTTCAGTAAATGCAAACTCATTTAAATGTTCAGAGAAAAAATGGTTTTGTTTTTAAATGGAAAAAAAAAAAAAATCACAGTAAAATAAGAATACTAATGCAGCTATTGGAGCACCACAAAGGAATGTTCTCCAGTGAGATACTTGATGATATATGCAAGATAAGGTGAGACAAGAGCAGAACTGTAGAAGAAGTGGGAAACAGAAAGACATTTCCTTTCCTTTACTGGGCAAACTAGCAGAAATTCTGATAAAGTACTGATAATGCATATTTGTACTAAGAATTCTTACCACACTCTGCTGGTGTGGTTAGGTATAACATGAACTAAACTAAACTCTAATCCCACAGAAACTGAAAAGTACAGACGACAGTGCTAAACTCAATGGCAGTGTTCAGATTTACGCTAGAGAATGCAATTTTATCCCTATGAGTTTGATTTGTTTACTTCAGACACCACATTTCCCACTGCCTCTTTTTGTAGAGTGTTTACTCAACGACAGACCCCAAAGTCAGCACTACTTCATGCTAAAAGGGAGCAGTAAGAACACCTGAGTGCAGGATCTGGGTATCATGGTACTGGGATAAAAGTCCAGGTAGCACAACGTTCTCTTCTCCAGTTAGACCATACCCTGGGTACTGGAAGACAAGCCCTTTGCCTCATGAAGCCTACAGAAGGACTGGGAGCATGGCAGCAAAGACACACATAAGAAATATGAAAAAAAAAAAAAAAGGCCCTTTAGGAGGGCATACTGTAAATGAAACTGTGGTCTTTGCCTCCCTTTAACTTTTAATGACAAGCACGAGACACGTGGCGAGCGAAGGATACCAATGTCAAAGGTTGATAATTAATCTTGTCGTGCCCTTTTTGCAGTCACTTCACACTCAGATTCGTGTTCCCATAATCCCATCCCTTTACAGGATGTGGTAGCCTCTAGTTATTAATGGGAAGTTTCATACCTAGGACGTTTTCCGTAATTCCAAACCACTCTGCACCTGTGTGTGGCAAATGTGTGAGGGAGGGAGGAAGCAAATGAAAGACAAGAGGCAAAACTCGGTGGGGTTTTTAACATTTGTTGGTTTCTTGGGTGCTTTTTTTAAGCTACACAATAATTCCCATAACTAAGATCCAACGAAATTCCTCCAGATAAAGGTTTGGCTATCACTGTGCCTGAAGGACCCCAAATCAACTCTATCTAAGTGGTTACAGGCCCCACCGCGCGGGTTTGAGCCATCCTTCCCGCGTTGAGATCCCCCCCTGGCATACCTGTAGGGTGTACTGGTAGACTCCTGCTCTCGGCTGCCAAGGAAACGCCAAAATGCTGGGTGAAAGAACTATGGGATCATAGATTTCAACACCTTGCTGGTTTTGCACCGGAACTGGTAACGTATGAACACCGCCATCCTACAAAAAGCAACAGCACAGTATTATAAATGGCACCACAGCGCTTCCTAGAGTTAATGTTTAGTCCTTTATCTATGTAGGAATGCTGTTGAAAACATCTCGGGGAGAAAGGAAAGCATTTAGGGTCACGTGTGAGCAGCATTTGTCCGCTCACCGCAGCGGTGTGCTGTTGTATTAAATAAGTAGTACTACTATAGATAGATACAGGTTCCCATGTTTATTTAAGAGGTTTTTGAGACCTTGTCTGGAGAACTAATTTGGTAACTCCACACTTGCATTTACTCTTTGCTCATTCCCCTCTGCAGCAGGTGAAGACAAAAACCTTAAATACTTATCCCAAAACACTGGCCTTTACAGCTTTGCTGCTCTTGTAATGCCACAACCCTCTGGCACAACATGCTGTTTCTTACTGGTTTTTGGAAGGAAAACTTTACGAGCTCTCAGCAGAGCTCATTTCACTCAAGAGCACCTCTCTGACACAGAGAATGAGCATGGCTTATCATATACAAGGACCTACTAAATCCTACTCAAGGAACCACTAAAACGATTTTACAGCAAATGGGTTGAAATGTTGAATTTTTCCAAGTTTCAAGCCAAAGCAAATCACTTTTGCACCACGTGCCCTAGTTAGCCATACGTTCAGCAGCCTGCCCAACTAGCAGAAAGTTAATGAATATTAATTTGAAGAAATGTGCAGGCTGATACATTTGGCAGATTTTCATTCCAGCATTTAACATCACTTAGCAAACGATAGAAAACTTCCCAAATGTAACTGAAAGCAGAACAAGGCCAGGGTATGACACTGATGATCCTACCACAATAAATTGTAAAATTCACTCAGAGGCTGCGAGAGGACCTTAGCACCAGCACAAGGAAAGAAACGATATGTGCCCACAAAAGTATCTGCCATGAAAAAACAAATCAGTGCTGTGCACCACTGGTTTAACAGCTGTTTGCCGTGCGCTCGCGAGCAAAATGCCAGGCTTTGTTTAAGCAAATCCTCTGTTGACTTAATTGAGAGTGTTCCTGACGTAAGGATATTAGAATTTGGTTCTTAATCTGTTCAAACAAAGATGGCTTAGGCTCATTTAGTTCTTAGGTTTCCTTTTACTATGTCACTATTAGGTCACTGTTACACAAGTAAACTATTTATAAGCCTACCAGTAAAGCAGAAGAGTTACTATAAAAGCATACCTTATCTACTATTGATATCAGTGCAGCATCAATAGTGGTCTGACCCTTCTTTATTGCTTTCACATAATGGTATGATCCATTCAGAGATGACTTCTGCACCTCAAAATACTCTTTGGACAGCTCTGTATTAATCCTGATATCCTAAAACCAGAACATGAAACAGAGATTGCCACAGGTAACTGACATTAATACTGTCCAGCCAGCCATAGACATATTAGCAACAAATCAGTAAGAAAACAATTCTTTAATTACACAGATCAAAGAAACTTATCTGAAACTAAGTAAGAACTTTTCTGTATGAAAGTTTCAGTCTTGCAACAAGATTGTATCTTTTAGACACAACATTAACTCTACGGAAAATATTTACTTTTTAAAATTATCAGCTACATGTAATTTAACCGGAAGAGTACCAATATTTATACCACTAAATAATTCATATTTTACAGTAAATTCTTAATTTTGTCACACTTAAACACAAAAAGGGAAGAACAAGCAAATATACTGCCCCAATGTAACATTTCTGAGATCTAGCTGAAACTCACATCTTTATCTCAGGTAGCAAATACATGCAAATAAAATAACATCCACATAATTTGATATTCTGAAAAGCAATAATTTAATAAAAGATTTCTGCTTGCAAATGAACTAATTTTGTTTTCTTTATTTTTTTTAATAGCAGTGTATATTTGGTACCTAGTACCTAGAATTCATCTTATTTAAGTACCGTACAGTGAAATGTTTTAGCACTATGTTTGAAGTCCTTTGTCCAACTTCCTCCGTTTTTTCTACAGCACTTAAGACTCCAAAGGCACTTTCATATGAATTTTGTTATTTTTAAAACCAAACCAAACCAACAACACGAAGGGAAAAAAGGAAAAGACTTGCTTTGAAAGGTTCTAACTCAATGTAAAAAGGAAACTACGCAACTAATTTCAAAGAAAGCCAGGATTTAGGAGACAGACACTCAGAAGTATATCAACGTTTCAACTTACATCAGATAAATACACCTTATTGCTGGATTTATCATACACTTCAATTGTAATTTCATAAAGTCTGCCTCTTTCTAGGACCCATCGGTCACCTGGATGAACTGCAAATCCTACAAAACAGGAAACATTGAACAGCACAAACCAACAGCCTCTTTACATAATGGATATAAGCATTTTGCTTCTGGTGCCCACATTCTGAAGATGCACATTCATTGTTTCAAGCGGCTGAGCACAGAGATGAAAAAAAATAATAAATATTTACTACTAAACCTATTTCATATTGAGCAACTTTTATGAATAAAATCGCTTTTCTATGAAAAGTAATATAAGAAATGGAAGCTGGGTACGTAAACACAGAAAAGCACCAACACAAAAACAAGGCAAGAAATTATATTAAGCAAATCAGGAGAATTGCAGCCAGTACCAACCTAAATAGCCAGGATTTACAACATAGATAGTGCTGTTGGGTAGCCTGGAAACCCCTTGTATGCGAATACCTGAAGTCTCAGTAAAGGAACAGAAAAGTTTTGACAAAAGTCAAGTAAAGATCAGCCTGTTCTTGGGGCTGCTTGTGCCTCTTTGGATATTTAAAGCTAATTGTACACTGAAAATAAATGTTATCCCCCACTACCCTGAAAGACAGTGAGCATTTTAGAGAGATTCCACTAGAGGATTTAATGCTCTAAATATAAAAACTAAATAGAGCCCCCATCACATTTCCACATCGACTGAAGGGAACAGACACGATTTAATTGATCTTTTGCCAACCTAATTTCTTAGAACACTTCAAGGCACCAGGCAGCTCTGTTGAGACCAAATTCACAGCAGTGCTGCTTTCTACAGCTCCACCAGGTGCTCCCAATTTTCAAGACTACCGGTACAAATGCAGACAATTTTATCTTTCTTTCTGCTGCAAAGGGTGGAGAGTTTGTCTCCTGCCACGAGGACCTGGCTGGAAAAGCATGACCCAGGAAGGATACTCTTGTGCTCAAGTACGAGGTTGGTTTGTCCCTGCTGCAACGCAGTCACAACTGATGTTGCCTGGTCCAACTTGGCAACTGACCCCGACGGTTGTCCCTCTGGATCAAGCATGTTCAGTAGCTGCAGTTCATACTGCTCAGATGGCATCGCTAATTCTGGACATAAAACAAGACAACATAGGGAACAATAAAAGCAAGTGTCTCAGTGTTTGGATGCTGCTAATTATTGCTGATTAATTTTTATTGATGCCTAGTGCACACATTAAATCAGTATTTTCAACGCTTTGTAAAAATAGTGTTTCTATGATTATATCAACACACACACACACACACAAAATGAGCCTCTTGCCCAACTTTAATTTCCAACTAACATCATCCCACTTTTTTACACCAAGCATCCCATTCATTGCCAGCTTCAAAAGTGGTCAAATTACTTTCTACGAGTTACTGACAATTTCTGCCACTCCATTCTGCACTGCTAGCCCGTAGCGAGCATTTTTAGTTTAAAAAAAAAAAAAAAAAAAAAAAGTCAATCATTACCAGCACAGGCTCCTTGTAAACAACAGGTGCAATAACAAAATTCCACACTTCTAAATGGACATAAAGCCAGTGAACCCACACTTGTACAAGTGGAGCAAATCCAATTGTCAAGAAAACATTTTCTGTTAGAAAAGTTACTAATCTAAATTTGATTTAACTAAGAAAGCCAGACATGGTTTCCTAGGCGATGTGGAATAAAGGAGGATATCTAAAATGGCAGTATTAGCTCCTGCTCTAAGTTCCTCTTACCTTTGTGTCCTTGACAAATCTGCAAGAGTATATCCTTTACAGACAATTTTTGGACAGAAAAAATACACAGGTGTATCATCATGTAGTTTAGGAAAATGGTATTAAATATTAATAAAGTAGTTTAAACACAATTAAAAATTTCTCAGGAGTTAAAAATTCACACAAAGAGTTTAAAAAAGAACAAAAATCTACAAACCAGTAACCTTCCTTTGCCTTATTTTCTGAACTCTGTACTGAATTGACGTTCCAACCAGAAGATAAATGTCACATGCTGGATTTAAAAGGATGTTTTCCAAAACAAGCAATCTGACTTCTGCAGGAGGTACGTGCTATTGATTGAGGGGGAAAAGAAGGAAAAGCAACCACATTTACAGCAGCTCATTTGTTTGAAACAGACCGTGCAGCAATAATTTATAACCTGTAAGTTAAAAATATTACTTGCTGTAATTGGCTCTTTACTATCATCTCAAATTTTGTCACAACAGGGAAATGGAAGGGACAGTGAGGTACAGAGATCAGCTCTGTGCATGCAGTGCATGGCTGAGGAAAAAACAAATAATCGAGTGTGCATGGATATCATTTTGGTTCTGTTTTCTGGAGAATACAGAAAAACTTGAGATAGATGCACAATGACAATTCAGATACCTAGAAATTTACTTTCCCTACTGTAAAAAATGGTACCTCCATGAAACGTATCCACTGTAAATTCACTAAGGAATCTGCATCAAACCCATTGATCTATTTAATTAGGAACACAACAGACAATTATATAAATTCTATCACAGTTCGAGGGATGTTTACTGAAAATGTGCAGTCTGGCAGCAGGGAATGATTTAAAGGAACTACCAACCAGAAAGCCATAAAAAACTGCAAATGGAACAATATTATTTCCATTTCACTTACAGTATCAGCTCAAAGCTAATTCTGAAAAATAAATATTAAAACAGAAAACTAACCAAGCTACAAGAATTCATACACACACAAAAAAAAGCCAGACTGATATCACGTAGAGTAACTATATTCAGCACAACCAGGCAGATCTGTAATAAACCCACAATCCTTAACGTGCACAATTATTTGTTCCACGTTACTAGTATTACAGACATTTAAATAATATTTTCACAGAACACTTTTTACAGGTATGGGTTAGATAGTCCAAGGCAATTCTGCTTTAAGCAAAAACATTAAGTACAACATGTAGTAACATAAATCTGCCAAACCAGACTGCAGATACGAGATGAACTTCCAAAAAACCCCATCATTTTATAGAAGGATTTTTTTAAGGTGCAGTATTGATACTAGCACAATGCCAAGTAAGCAACAACCCATAAAAACTCTCCCAGGTGTTCGTAAATTCTATTAAGAGAAAAAACAACTCTGTTAATAGAGTGAAAAACTCAGTCACAAGTTAAAAAGAAAGAGCCAGCATGGATCTAGATAAGAGCTGGGAAGCTGCCAACGCTGCGGTGTAACACCCTTCCAGTGTTGGCAGCCTCATCCCAAACCCTGCCTGGGAGACCAGAACCTAATGAGGCAGAATTAGATATTAACGAAGTACTCATATGACACTCATTTCAACTCCAGCAGGAAATAAAGGTATATCCAATATAGCTATCCTTGTTCTAGCTATTTATTTATTGGGAGAAAAAAAAGAAAAAAAAAAAAAAAAAAAAAAAAAAAAAAAAGAAAAGACCTGAAGTGTTCTAGTTGGTTATTTTTATAAAGAGCTAAAATCATGCCCTATCTGGCATGATTCTAGTTACATATATAATATGAATGACTATCAGGAATAATAAAATTGTACGGAAGTATTTGAAATGTATTCCTCTGCCGCAGGGCCTTTTGTCAGAGAGCTGAGTTTAGAACAACCTTTGACTGCAGGATCAACCCAGTACGACAGCACTGGCATCCACAATGGGAACAACACCACAGGGCAAACTTACAGGACTATAGGACTAAATGATTAAAAAAAAGAAACAAACCACAGGAGAAAGCAAGTTTTTTACCTTGTAGACGCTTTCCTTTATTCTTGCTATTAATTTAGAACTCCCCGTTTTCATTCCAGACACCAAAATGGTATCTCCTTGCTTGGCAACTTTTTCCATCTCCAATATATAGGAAGGTGGAGTGTAAGCGGATTCTAAGAACTTGAGTATACTGAAAGGTGAACCAAAAAGAGAACATTTTTAACCAATCTTTGTAAACCCACAGGGAAACAACAGCAGCACCCACTCCCAGCTATTTCCATTTTTAAGCAAATTTAAGATGCCTGCCTGGGACCAGATATCCAAATTTTACTCATTCAAGATATCTGCAGCTAATTTCTCTGACTGATAAAAGTTTGTTTGAAGCTTGTTCGTGGGCTTTCAAGAGCTATCAGAAGCCTGCACATGTTGTCTGTAATGATCCCTCCAGTTTCCACAGTAGGTCTAGACTGCAAAAACTCTCTAGATTATTGAGGAACAACTGATGTGAAAGACCCAAAGCTTACGTTTATAAAAGCAACAGCTTAACAAACCGCAACATAACTTTGACCTATATGAAGATTAAATGACTGTGAAAAAATCTACAAGCAGAATACTTGTACTAACTGTTCGAAGTTTCAATGACGTGACAGCAGAGAGGAAAGGAATTTGCCACGAACGGGTGAAGGACAGGAGAGATGCTGAAAGAGGACCATGTTTTAAAGGTTGCCAGCTTCCATATGCACAGGATCTTTTTGGCTTTACGTGCACTTTCCCAGCAAAATCAGTAATGCCTTATTGAGAGCAGTTATGAATATTGACATATTGATGACAGTTTATTGTTTATTTTGCAAAGTTGTAACACCATTACAACATTTTTATATCAGAGCTACGCTAACAGTAGAGCATGTATCAATTTTAGTTTGGTTAAAAATCACATCTCTAGCAAATACTGAAGCAAAAAGCTCCATATGGACTAAAATTTGGATCTTGAGTCCCACTGAACAATTAGCGCACTGTAGATAGGGACCATAGACTCCTACCTGCAGCTTCAAGTGTATTATGGGCTTTACAGGCTTCCCTCGGGTAATATTGCCTGTTTGCTTCTCTAAGGCTGCAAAATTGGGAGTTTTTGTTTACCCAGTAGCAGAGAGTCTTGTTTGCTACCCCTACCCCATTCCCAATGTATGTGGAATACAGGTTTGAGGATGGAAGTTAACATTACCCATTCTGCTCTCTAAGACAACTGCCTTCCCCACATGCTAATCATAGAATCATCATATAAATAAAGCCAGGTTCTTTAAAGGAAGACATAGTTTCCTACATTATTTTTTGTCCTGCAATGTACCTACATTTTGCTGGAATCTGTTTTCTAAAGTAGCTGAAGCCTCCAGTGCATGAGTTTGAATCTCTCTCATCTTACAAGCTTACTCGATGTTCGGGAAGTTTTGAGTAAATCTGCACTCAAGAAATGTCTGTGAACTGTTTAGTGTGAAAACCCCACACTTCATGTGTTTGCAGTCTGATCAAATTCATGTATATCAGGGAGGCATTTTTTTCTACCAATATTCACACTGAGCAAAGTCAAGATTCACCATGGCGTATATAATATGATGAATACTAGGGTAATACTGCTAGGTTACAGGGTCCTGGTGTGATGACACCAGTTGGTATCAGTGCAAAGATAAAACTCCTCAAGTCCAACATGAAAAATATCCCACACAAGGTACTGCTCAGTAGCCTTCCATTCTGGTTAGTTTAGTAAGGATGGAAACTCAAATTTCTGTTTGAAGCCACTGAAGAACAGAACAATAAAGTAATCACTGTAAAACTACATAGTGCATATGCTTGATTAAATATATTTTTTTAAAAAGCCAACACCAAAGCAGAGGCCAAAGATGATCCGGTAGCAAATACAGGAGGAAATAAAAAATAAAATAAAATTTAAAAAACCCCAACTTTCAAGATGTTTGGACAGAGGTTTCCACAAAATATAGCACTTGTAAATTCCAGTTGACTTATTCCTTGAGTCAGTGCAGATGATGAACCAAGCACCATGGTTTATTTATCAAGCAAGTGCTTTCCATTCATTGATTTGTCTGAAAAACAATATATTGAATAGCTTCACTGAATACTTTTCATTGAATTATTTCACCTGGCTTTATGAGCTGTATCTACCTTACAAGCAGCCACTTGCTGCGTTCCAATTTGAAGGTTAGATACTTTGAAAGCTATTTCAATACCAGAATTACGTGTTGACCGAAACCTCAAACTCTTGAAGTTTGAAGAACTCCTTCCTGAAATTAAAGAGAATTTTTTTTCTTCTTTAAAAAAATAATTTAAAAACAAAACACTCTGCTGAAATCCTGAGGTAACAGTCTTACTGATAAATCTTTCCTTTGCTCAAGATGTTTCAGGAAGATCAACAATTGCATCTATTTATTTCTGGTTGTTGCATTAGAGCTCCCTGGGCTGCTGTCGCTGTGTAACACTCTCAGTTGTGACATTAAACAGGGAGGAGAGCGTGCAGGCTCTTGAGTAGGCAACTTGAAAAAAAACCCCACCTCTGGAACAATTGACCCATAAACATTATTTTAGGCATCAGTTCTGTAAATTGCCTCGATGTGGGGAAATATTTATACACATCAAACTTGACGGACGCGAGACTTTTGTGAACAATTTAAATGACCTTACCGTAGCGTGTTGTGGGAATCGGAGAAGTCATCGGCCTCCGTGTCTTTCACTATTGTCCAGTCAAAGACTAACCCTGCCAGTGTGCTGAAAGTGTTTCCTGGAAATCAAACAATCAGATGAAAACAAAAATAAATAACAAGCACAGAGTCTTTCTGGAAGACGAACTATGACTTGTTTTCCCCTAGGAAATTTCTCTGTCTTATCCCTAAAAGAAGCACTCTCTGTATTTAGTTAAAAATTACAATCTACCTTGCTTTTCTGACTTTGGCAAATGTAAAATGTTTCTGTTAACTGGCTTTTCTGTGCACATGGGCCACTTTACGTCTCTCACACAGCTCACTAGGTAGGTGCAGGTCACACCACTCATCCTCCACTTGTCAGTCCTTGAGAGAGCCTTGGCACCCACAACCTCTTCCCCTTTGGCCACAAAAGCCTTATTATTACTTGGATATTAGCAGGATATTAAAAAAAAGATCTGCTAAACAGTCTTTCACTTTGAAACACGTGGATCTGAGATACCATTTGGGTAACCTGAGTTCACAGTTCGCTGCACTTTCCAAATACATTGTTTTCTTTTTGGGCACAACCACGATTTACCCACACCAGGAATAAGTCTCCACTCAAAGAACCCAACCTGAGCACTTTCTTCCTAGAAACTGTGGGGCACTAGAACATGAGAAACTGTAAGTGACAGAAAGGAACAGAAAGGAATAAACAGACTGAAAGCAAAGGTTTATCATGGTTACATTTAAGTGTAACGAGCTGCTAATCTGAAAGATCTTACTATCTTCAAGGTGACTTTTGCTCTGAACTGCAGTGCCCACTGGCACAACTGAAAAGGGAACTGAAATCCAAGTATTTACTGTGTTTTAAAATGTATTTCCATTTGTGCTACTTGCTGTGACATTTATATCTATATTAATAAAGTAAGAATCAAAGCAAATTTGGTATCAAATTCTTATGCTTTTAA
The DNA here is from genome assembly GCF_001431845.1 of Calidris pugnax. Lineage (NCBI taxonomy): Eukaryota > Metazoa > Chordata > Aves > Charadriiformes > Scolopacidae > Calidris > Calidris pugnax. The sequence continues at coordinate 559,217 of NW_015091127.1, read as the reverse complement.
GCCACAAATATATTTTAAGACAAGTTAACACAACGCACAGCCTATATAGTTTCTCCCATTTCTATACAACTTACCACAGAAAGCTCCAGATCCCAAATAAATACAATTTAAAAGACAAAATACTGAACACACAAAGCAATATAATTAAAATTGATTGAGACTGGATTATTTAACATGCATTCAAGTCTAACTTCCTTTTAACGACGCATGTTTTAGCTTTGCAAAGCTGTATTAAACTCTTGCGTTTTGCTCCCATTGAAAAATCACAAGGCTGGTGGAGCAATGCAGAAGATGGCACCATGGAGAGGCTACACCTGGACAGAGCTGGTGCCACAGCCAACTGACGGCAAAAACATGACACCATCCTGAGAGCCTCTGAGACACCTTTGGGCCTGGGTGTCCCGGCTCCACATGGGGTCATAGAATCCTTATGGTTGGAAGGGACCTTTCAGATCATCAAGTCCAACCATCAAACCAACACTTACAAAGCTACCATGTCCCTCAGCACCACGTCTGCCTGTTTTTTAAATACCTCCAGGGACAACGACTCCACCACTGCCCTGGGCAGACTGGGATCATCAAGTCCAACCATCAAACCAACACTTACAAAGCTACCATGTCCCTCAGCACCACGTCTGCCTGTTTTTTAAATACCTCCAGGGACAACGACTCCACCACTGCCCTGGGCAGACTGGTCCAATGCCTGATAACCCTTTCGGTGAAGAAATTGTTCCCAATATCCATCCTAAACCTCCCCTGGTCCAACTTGAGGCCGTTTCCTCTTGTCCCATCACCTGTTCCTTGGTAGAAGAGACCGACCCCCCCTGGCTACACCCTCCTTTCAGGAAGTTGGAGAGAGCAAGAAGGTCTCCCCTCAGCCTCCTTTTCTCCAGGCTGAACACCCCCAGCTCCCTCAGCCTCTCCTCACAAGACTTGTGCTCCAGACCCCTCACCAGCTCCGTTGCCCTTCTCTGGACTCGCTCCAGCCCCTCAATGTCTTCCTTGTCGTGAGGGGCCCAAAACCAGTGGCAGCCCTCAAGGTGGGGCCTCCCCAGTGCTGGGTATGAGGGGACGGTCACTCCCCAGTCCTGCTGGCCACACTGCTCCTGATACAGGCCAGGATGCTGGTGGCCTTCTTGGCCACTACAAAGGCAGAGTCAAGTTTTCAAAGACAAACCCCAGACAATGCAGGGCCTTGCCCATCCAAGACAGGATCAGATATCTCTGCAGCACAGAGGGCAGTGGCTACCAGAGGCAGCATCCAGGGAGGCTGACAGGAAACAGAGTGCTTGCCCTGATCATAGAATGGTTTGGGTTGGAAGGAACCTTAAAGATCATCTCGTTTCAACCCCCCTGCCCTGGACAGGGACACCTCCCACCAGACCAGGTTGCTCCAAGCCCCCTCCAACCTGGCCTTGAACCCCTCCAGGGATGGGGCAGCCACAGCTTCTCTGGGCAACCTGGGCCAGGCTCTCACCACCCTCACACCAAAGAATTTCCTCCTGATACCCAATCTAAATCTCCCCTCTTTCAGTGTAAAACTGTTCCCCTTTGACCCATGGCTCCCCTCCCTGATCTGGAGTCCCTCCCCATCTCTCCTGGAGTCCTTTTAGGGACTGGAAGGGGCTCTAAGGTCTCTCTGGAGCCTTTGCTTCTCCAGGCTGAACAACGCCAACTCTCTCAGCCTGTCTTCACAGGAGAGGGGCTCCAGCCTTCGGATCATCTTTGTGGCCTCCTCTGGACCTGTTCCAATAAATCCATGTCCTCCTTATGCTGGGGACTCCAAAGCTGGACACAGTATTCAGGTTGGGGTCTCACCAGAGCGGAGTAGATCTGTGTTGTGCCTGTGTCCTTCCCTGCAGGATCACAGGGCTCTCAGAGGAGCTGCAGACCAGCTGTAACGTTACCCTCCCAGGTTCCTCGGATGTCAACTTAGCCAGTGACTTGTGCTCCTGCTCCACAGCCGTAATCCCAGAGCTGCTCCTCTGCAATGTTTCAGCAGAAAAGCAGCTCTCAGTGGTAAGGCTGGAGCAAAGGCCAGTAAACAAGGAGACCTGGCTGGATGAGCCCTGCTCCATCACTGGGGCAGGAAGTCACTGTGCTTTGCACACTCACAGCCAAAGAACTGCAAACTCAAAGCCCTTCTCTTATTTAGCTCACCTCTAGCTAAGTCATAATGAAATAACTTGAGCGAAGTTAGACAGATAAAAGAAAACAATGGATGACTTCCCCTCCCTACCCCCCCTTAATACTTAATTTGGCCAAAGATCTCCATGATCACCTTCCTCTCCTGCATTAGTGATCTTTGGAAAGCACTTTTTGGGGATCGAGTTTATACTGGGAGGGGGTTATTAAAAACACGTACAAAAAGGAATCTGCATTAATATAACTGATTATAAAATACAGTGTATAAAAAAAATATAACTGGACTATATCTATATATACCTATATGAAAGAGAATAAGGAAATAATCCATTCGTGAAGATGTATCAATACTCACAGGATTAGAATGATGAATATTAATGAATGGTCTGACCCATACCAGTTGCAATAATCACCATCAGCACTCAATACATCCTTAGGGCTCGCTTAACTACTTTACACACGCGGAAAAAAGCTACATCATCCAACACTATATTCGTACGACGGCTGATATAAAGCACCTGCTCCCTCACACAGGCTGCAGTAACAGCCTTGACACCCATTCTTTGTGCAGGCTTTCAGCAAACCTAAGCAGATTTTTCCCAATATTCATTTAATTGGATAATTATTTTACATTGATTTTTTAACCTTCTGAATATTAAAAAACTGTTCAGAAGTCCCTTATTCAATTCTCTGACTTTTCCTGAACAATTATGTCCTTCAATAAACTTGCTACTGCTCTTGTATTTATTTATTTTTTTGAGTGTGCCAAGAAAGGCCACTGAGAGCCCAACATGTCCAAAGGTCTCCCAAGGATGGATCCCAAGATTATGTGGGTCAAAAAGAACTGATTTTCAAAGCTTTTGAGTGTGTTCTGATCCCCTGAACTTAGATTGGGAGGTTTAGTCCCACGGCTAAGAACCAACACCTTGTTTCAGTCATGCAGATTACACATTCTTTGTGTGTTTTGAACCATTGTTCCTGTTAAGACTCTCACTTGGGTGGCTTCCAAGGTAAATTTGTCCATTGAGCAAGCTTGAGAGTTTGCAGAAACACCAAGCCATGTGGTATTACGCACAGTGTAAGAAAACAAAATTACTTTTCATTATTAACATATTTCCATACATAACCTGATATTCATGGTTTACAAACAAATGTAGGATGGGCTCATTAACTACCCGAAACAAACAATTTAACCTTCTATAGCTGCTTTACGTTTCATTTCCTTTCAGCCCAGTAGTTGTCCTAAAAATCACTTGGTTTATGCGAGTGTTGATGTGTGCATAAAAATCCATTTTTGAAACCAAAGCATTAAATTCTTACCAGCACCATGGTTCTTTTTCAGATGCTACAGACAGTATGAAAAGCAGAATCTCTCTGCTCCTATTAAATAACTATGCATTCTGTCCAAATGCACTGACTTTCATGAGCCTAAATGGTACCTCTCAAAAGTGAATGTTTCTATAACAATGAAGGGATATTGATCCAAGCAATAGGTGGTTGGTCTCCAACATCATCTCTGAACACCCTGCTGGATGCTTGATTGGACCTAGTTAAATGCTGATGGGACATTTCAACAGGACAAGTGTTGGGACTTTTTCCATTACATTGTTACTCCTGCCCTGGATATAAAATTGCCAAGAGCCGGCAATTATTTTAAATTTAATTTAATTATTTTAAATTCTGATTTTTAAAAATACCCTTAGCACTAGAGTTAAGTTTCTTGGGAAAATAAGGAAAAAAGGCAAGCAAAAGTTGCTGGAAATCGAGCAGTGTTTGATTTTCCCATTCAGGTGGTATGTAGATTTTAAACTTAAACAAAAACAATAGGTTACTGAATGTATTATTTAGAGAACTCCATTTAAACTCAGCTTGGCTTCTAACATTCAACTGCGTTGCAAATAAAACCAGTGCATACATCAGACAATTAAGAGCTTCAATATATATTTTTACCTCTTTCTAGTAAATCTCTTACCTTCAGAATCCAAAGCCTGAATTCTTAGCTCCAGTGGTGAGTCTTCAAGATAGAGTTCTCTTGTTGTGGACACAATTCGGATGCTGTGAATGGTATCGACTATAGCATCACAACGAAGGACTTGTCCAGTCACTTGAAGAGACATCAGAAAGAGCACATGAACTCAGCAACACTGGACAATCTCATCAAGAGCACCAAGACCAAATGCACCTCAAACTTAGCCAATGAGACAAGACGCTGAAGGAACTGAAACTGGGTCATGACCTTTATTAAGAAACTCTTCATCAAATAGTGACTGTGGCTAAGCAAGCAAGAAAAAAGCAGTTCCCTTCCTCACTGAACTTTAGAAGAAATCTTAAAAAAATGTGATTTCCATCTACATTGGCAGTTACAGATGTTTTCTCTGACTACATATTAAGAGTTTCTACAGAGCAACACGGCTCATGTCCTAGAGAGCTTAATGACTTTTACCCACAGACAATAGACCCCTATATATTTCTTCATTTAGTGACTTCAAGACATTTAATGGACCTTCTGTTTTTGCCTACCTGCCATTACAGAAACTAACCAGGTATATTGTATGATGGGCACAAAGGCAATTTCCAGCTAAAAGCAAAACAACTGAATTTGCATTATATAAAAACTATGTGCAGAACATAATTTTCAGGCACCACTCCCTCCCCTCCTTTCTTTCTTTTAAAGAATTACCCATTTTCCTGGGTACATCACTAATATCATTAACACTTATCTGATGACTTCAACAAACAGAACTTAAAAACCATGCCCGCAGAAAGTCTAAAATGGCTGTGTATGAATGGAAATTGCTTGGTTTGTGCACTTTTACATCCCCACTCTCTTTCCGGAGGATGGCAGGATGCAAGTAGTGTGCGTGCTTACAAAAGTTAAAACTTACTTATATCCTCAGCAAAGATGACGCTTGTCAGACGCGTGGGCTGTGAGGACCGTGCCTGGACAACAGCTTTCTGCGAACAGTGGTGCTCATCCTCCTCACCTGCCAGCTCTATGCTCGCAACCTCCGGCCTGCTGGAGAACCTACAGGATGATAGGCTTGTGTTAGCAGGGTTTCAGTCACCTCGAGACAGAAATCAAATGTCTGGGTTTAAAAGCCACCGAAACACAGCACGCTCTCTACCGTGGCATCCTCACTGCTGAAGGCAATTCAGTCAGTTGAGAGCTATGCCCAGCTACTTATTGAAGTTGAAAAGCATTTGATCCGACTATTTATTAGCTAAGAAGCATGAAACAAGCAAAAACACATGCAGAACACTGAAGCAGAAGGTAAAATAATCTTAGTTAAAGCCCCCTTCGCCACTTGTGATTGCATTTTCAAAACAAGTTTGAAACAAAGTTCTGCAAAATCTGGAAGTTTTCCCTGGTGAGAGAACATCACAATTATGTATGTCTGCTACAGTAGAGGCTCTGAACAAGTAAGAAAGAACATTTTCTAACGAAGAAATTAAAAGAACCCCAAGAATTTAGCCTGGTTAGCTGAAGTATGTAACACTGTGTAAAACATGTGAAGTTGTATAATTATCTTCGGTGAAATATTTGGTGAACATGGAGTTTTAACCTAAAAACTGATGCATCTCTTTATTACATTCTGCTCTGACTTGTATGGCTTTTCTAAACACAACTGCTCTAGGAACGAGCTTGTGGGAAGCTCACCATGGACACGGAGCCCAGTTCTCACTTCCTGTGTGCCAAATATGTCAAGATGAGGAAAAAAAAATAAGCTTAGAAGTTATTAAAAACGAAGCCTCTTAAAATTAAATTTGAGATAGTAGCAATATGCATCTGAGGCCTGAATGTAGAATCAAACAGGGATTCAACGCATTCAACTTGTAAATAGTTAAAGAACATCAGGGAATGAGCTGCCAACTGTTTTGGAGAACTAGCTGGTGGCTGCTCTACACTACTCTACACTTGCTCATGCTATAACTGCAGGAGTTACAGAATCACAGAATGGTTTGGGTTGGAAGGGACCTTAAAGATTACCAAGTTCCACCCCCTGCCCTGGACAGGGACACCTCTCACCAGACCAGGTTGCTCCAAGCCCCATCCAACCTGCCCTTGAACCCCTCCAGGGATGGGGCAGCCACAGCTTCTCTGGGCAACCTGGGCCAGGCTCTCACCACCCTCACACCAAAGAATTTCCTCCTGATAGCCAATCTAAATCTCCCCTCTTTCAGTGTAAAACTGTTCCCCTTTGACCCATGGCTCCCCTCCCTGATCTGGAGTCCCTCCCCATCTCTCCTGGAGTCCTTTTAGGGACTGGAAGGGGCTCTAAGGTCTCCCCAGAGCCTTCTCTTCTCCAGGCTGAACCCCCCTAACTCTCCCACAAAGCAGGAAGTCCAGCTCAGTGCCCAGCACCCTGCTTAAGCTGCTAATGAATTAATCGCCTGAAACAGCCATCACTGTTTGCTCCGGGATCCTGAGTCAAAGCCCTCTCACAAGGGTCCTCTGAAGGATTAAAGCAATGAAAGCAAGCACTGATGAGAAAGCTGCTCAGGAATTGCTTCTACCACATGACAGCAGTTCTGATGAAAACACTGCATTAACTGGAAAACGCAATCTAAATCAGGCACTAGATCCCCACCTGGTAAAAATGGTGAAGCTGGATTTATTTAGACTTCTCTTCTGTAAGATTTTCAAAAATGCCTCTCTGTGATCCATGGAAAACTATTCTAACTCAGCAAAGAGCTGGAGGGGAGTTCAAACAAACCGCAATATCATACTTCTCCCTTCTCCCCAAACAAGGGTTTTACCTACTATTATTACTGGCAGAACCAACCAATCCAAAACAGCGAAGAACAAAATTTCTTGTTAACTAAAATTGTATCCATCTCAAAAAATAACTTATTACAATATGTTGGGCCATCCTAGAGTTAACCGCTGCAGTCCAGGTGAACATAGACCAGTCTGGTTGTAGTTACTGGAATAAAATTGCAAATCCTGTGTCAAAGCTTAAGCCACGAAAAGCACAATTCTGAAGACAAATCGCATCGTGCAAGACACGAAGATCCCTCTGGTCAGTAAGACACCAAACACCACACTTCCCACAGAAAACTCCATGAAACAAAAATGCATTAGAGTCATCTCTCTGCTTCCCTACACACGGGTCTGGATGGTACCATACTATACTGTCCAAACAGTGAGGCACCAAAAGCCTGCAATTAAGAAGTCAGAACATTTTTAATTGTGCATGCTACTGGCGGCGCACAGGTTCATTAGGCACTGCACAGCAGTACGATATTTTTGTCTTGGGCAAAATTCATTAATTCAATGAATTATTAATTTTTAATACTGGTGTGCTCCCAACAATATTTCACTTACGAAAAAACTAGTTTTAAAGGATTTTGAAACAACAGTAGCAACTGCTTACCCAGAAATTTCAAATAACTTCACCTGATCAAGAAAAAACCCCACAGCAGTATGCAACGGACAATTAAACACCAATTAAAAGCTTAAACCTGAGAATTGTTATATTCTAGATACCTAAGCAATGTATATAAATACAAGCATTTTTTTCATACTAGGGTTTATACGGTTTCTAAAATAGTATGATTTATTTTCTATATCAGTGATCAATTTAAGAGTGAACAACTAGTTATTTTCCTGTTATTCTGTACCTTCTTAGGCACCCATGAAACACTTTTCCAACATTTAGCAAGTTTCTTTGAACAGCGTTAGTATTCACCACCAGCAAGGCTTTCTCCGCACTTGGCTGGCAGGCTTTTTAAGCTGAGTATGCAGATCTGACTTAATAGGCATGCAGGGATTTTTAAATAAGCATTATACCTATGGAATTGACTTCTACTTTTCTTATTTAGTTCTTTACATTGCTTAATAGTCTCTGACATTAGATTTTTTTTTTGGTAATTCGAGGATTTTGTGTTCTTCCAGTCTGAAATTGATTGTGTTTACAACACAACAGGGGTTTCACTGTGTTTTGTATTTATTCTTTTAATATATGGTTAGGGATTGTAATACATAACCTCTACAGTTTGCACTAATAGCAGTGTTGTGAAACTAAATCTAATTACAGGATATTTTTCAGACTAGAAAAAGAAAGGAACAAAGATAAACTAAAAGTCTGCATTAAATTTTAGCTGTAAACTCACATGCACTCCACAATTACAAAGGAACTTTTAAGCTTTTACAGCAAAATGCTGTTAACTCTTAGTTGACACTGGCCTAGGGAACCTGAGATTAAATGCTATTTGGCCTGAGGGTAGTTTAAAACACGAGGTAGAATATCAGCTGAATTTCTTACTTTTTTAAGTACAAGAACATTTTTAGTTTTATTACCAATAGGGTGTCTGCTATTTTAGGCAATTACCCAAACTGGGCAGGTGAAGTAGGATGCTTCGGAGGCTTGGTTTACTATTGTGATTTGTAACCAAAACCTATCTGCATAACTATTGTTTTTTACACTGCAGCTTATGAAATATTTGATGACTCCTCGGTATTATTCGACAATATCAAAAGCACGTTCTGTTTACAGCTACATCCATCCAGGGTCAAGCACAGAAAGGATAAGGCCCTGATCAAAGAGGCTGCATACTGCAGCCTTCTTACTCTGCCACTTGTCCTAGATGGACAACAAAAAGAAACTTTGGCTTTAAAATGACACCAAGGACTGCAATTCATATCATCTGCCAATTACAGTGGATCAGCAGCAGCATGTCAGCGTGTGATATTGAGAACCGGGCTTCTCAGAGGTCAAAATTAGATCCTGTGAAGCAAGTAATGGGAAGCCTTTCTGGCACTGCCTCTCGATCCCATGGCAGCGTCTGTAAGAGAGAGCAAGGCAGGGGAGGAAGCACTAGAAAGAACAGCAAAGAGGTGGGGAGAAAAGCTAACAAAAACCCCAATATTTATTTCCCTCAGGATAAAATCCTCCTTGCAGAGGAATTAATGACACTTGCAATAAAGACTGCCAGCCCTCTTGCTGATTTCCATTTAATTCATGATTTTCACCCCCCCGAACACAGAATTGTGTGCCAAGACTGCATCTACAGACCTACCCAAACCCAGGCCTGCATGGTCTTAATCAACTCTTCTGTAATATCACATGTGAATACTTCAAGGATTATATTTTATTTACTCATCAGCTGGTTTAGAGATCAGGCAAGTATTATTCTTTCCCTGACTCTAGCAATACTCTTGTTCTTATTGCTTTGGCATTTCATATTGTTTTGTCAGCTCTTCAGACTAAACCCAACTGACTAAATCAGCAAAACCCCACCTTTGTGGAGATGCACCGTGACTGGCACTGGAGCTAATCTTTTAGAATTTACATCAGGCCTGTGGGCAGATATGAAGACGGAGGGAAACTGGATGGTAAAGGTTTTCAGGAGTTTGGTAAGGCTGGATTGACCAATCCATTAGGTACCTTATTTCCAGTCACTCTTGGGACAAACACCGTTGACATACAAAAATGAGGAGATAAGAGCCAGAGCAGCATCCAGGCAACTGTGGTTGTATGATAAAAACCAGATTCCCAGAGAACCAAGGACATGGGAATTGAACCCGTTCCAAAGAAAACACAGAGGGAGCCTGGCAGAGCTCCCTCAACTCTTCAGGATTTTTAACAACACAGTGGCAGATTATCTCTCTATTGTTCACTCAATCCTCTCCTAGGATCTTTCTTATTGTACCGGGAAAACAAGCAGCAGTGAAAAAATCCTTCATCCAGTTCTGCTTTAAAAGCAGAATGGAAACATCACACAGCACAGAGCGAGCCAAGGATGAAGCCTGGGATTTTACGATGGCGATCAGCTGGCGTGCCCATTGACTTCAAAGGAAGCGAAGCAGAGTTAAGCCCGTGATGATTGTTCCCAAAATCCAACCCAGATGCCCAACAGTAACTTGGATATTTTGTCAAATCAACTGGTGGCCCAAAGCATTTTAACATAAGTGCTTAGCTTTGTACCTTTTCTAGCTGCATGAAGGAAAATGGCATGGCACACTATTGACAGTCACCTTCCAACTAAGAGAAGACAATAAACAAAGGTTGGTCTACACAAGCTGGTCAGAAATTAGCTTGGCCTGATTTCAATTTAGAAAATAAAACTAGAAAATGGCAGTTTAGTTACAAAACACAAATGTCATATTTTGCATTATTTCAAATTATCCATTCTGTTAAACCTTCTCACATGTACACACCCTTAAAGCTTTGATTACTAAGGCAAGACCCACATCCAAAGACAGGGAAAGTCTTAAAGCATTTCACGGGTGTTCAGCAATGAAAGCCGCCCAAAAGCCACCACAGGCCTTACTCTTTCTGTCCTCCTTCCCAGGCAGGTTACACTCAGATTCAGGAAAGGATTTTTCAATAGTAAACCTGCACTGCACTTTGACACATTGGCTAAGAGAAAAAACCACGATTATTTCTTCTGCCTCTTTGACTCTGGCAGAACATCCACACTGCAGCCTCACACTACCCACTCTGGTTTTGAGCCAACACACTCAGGAAACGCTGCCCTGAGTCACAGCAGCACAGCCTGTCTCACATCCCAAGGAGGACACCTCAACCCAATTCTGAGCTCCTTCTGGTATCTACAGGAGCCTGAAGCCATACTGGGAAAGCAGCAGTGCCACCAGCCTCGGCAGCATAGGCACCTCCCAGAAAAAGGGACACCATTTTGCTGCCTGCTCTAATTAAGTAGGAAATGCAGAGCAGGTGAAAACCAAAGAAAGGGGTAAGGATAGCAGGGGAGAACAATCATTATTTAAGATGTCATTTCATAATACGGCAATTAACAATCAGTGTCTCACACAAGACGCTTTCCAGTGAGAGTCAAAGACAGGGTTTTTCAGACCCATGGTAAAAGAGGTAATCCAAGAAACATCACCACCATCCCCGGCTTATCAGAGATGAGATCGTCATTTTTACAGCAAAGTAACAGACCTTGATCAGCAACACCACATTTAATACACATTTTTCAAACATAGAAGCCACCACATGGACTGATATGACAAATTCAGGAATGTGACAGGGAGCTAGACAATGAGCTTTGCCAGCAGCAGCTGGTTTGGGTTCTCTGGAAGTACCTGGCAGGATTCAGCTCAAACACTGCTCAGCCACTGCATCTCACCCCAGCACTCTGCCTCCTCCCTGCTCCTCTCGCAATGGGAATTAGCTTTACAGATCCTCATCTTCAGCAGCACCCAGAAATGCTTTTACTTAAGGCAGCAATAAACTCTCCTTCGTTATATTTGCAAGAAACAATATTGTATAGGGCCTTTATCACCTGTGAACAGTTTCCTGCAGCTATAACCTTTCCATAGCAAACTCTCTGACTTCAACGGGTCCAGTTCAACCAGTTCACTTCTCAAAGCTGACTCCTGAAGCTTAAACTTCCCACCAGTTCTCAGCTGGTGAGGATTCTACAAAATTCCACAAAACATCAAATAACATGTAAGCATGTTCATAACACTACATACAATTTCTGCTATAAATACCCTGCACCATGCTGTATATACCTTGAAGGAAAGTGTTTTTGTTTTGTGTGCTCCTTCCAGATTTCAAGAAGTTAATTCTGTTTCTGAATGCTTTCATTCTTCCAGGTGTAATTTCTGGATTAAGGTAATTAAAAGATAAATACAGATGTAATTTAAATGCTAAATATATCTGCACAGACTGTGTTTTATCCCCAAAGATAATACCATGTACAGTATTTACAGAAGGGAACACTGTATGCTTTGAAAACAAAGCTTTAACCAAAAAATAATTTCAACATAAAGGCAACCCAAACTCCAGAAGGCATGAGCATCTTGAAAATCAGAAAATACTTTAAAGCCATGCTTGTAACTTTATCGTTGCTCCAAATCTGCTGGGATAATGATGAAATTTGACCTTTTCCCTTTGAATAACTGGAATTCTCAAACACCACTCTGCTCACTTTGAAAACCTGCTTTCAGAAGTAAACTTTAAGCCCCAATGGGAAACTGGAAAGAAGTACGGTCACAACATGCTGATTTTTCACTACATCGAACGCTCAGGTGTGAATTCTGAATGTTTGAGATGAGCAAGGAAGTCCCTTATGTACTCGAAGGATGTATTTTGAAGACAAATGCTGCTGTAAGATGAGAACAGCTTTCATACGCTACCTCTAACCTCCCCATCACCTATATTATACAACCTCCCTCCCCTCTCCCGGGACAACCTTATCATTTCCATTCCAAATCCCTGCTGTCATGCATGCAAACCCACCCATCATTTTATAAACCCTGGGTGAGGAACAGTCACAGCTTCTGAAGTGAATACCTTTAGTACTTCCTAACTTCTCCAGTTTAACAGCCTCCTTCCAGTAATAGCTCTTACTGATGGCTGGAACAGGAAAGCACAGGAAACTCGTCAGCAAGTAGCTGTGGAGCTGCCTGCCCCTCCAAAGTATGCTTCTTTCTAATCCCCTGCAGTTCAAGGCCTGCAGGGGCAAGGATGCAGGGGGAAAGAGAGACAGAGATGCAATCTTGTGAACACACCCTGAACACCGCGACAAGAGTTACTGCTTCTGCTCCGCCACACACACCCAGCTACTGCTTCCTTCTGATGGTTTCGTAAGCACAAGTTGAGTTCTACTCACCCACATCCTGCCAGTCCCTGCAAAGCAGAAGTGAATAAACACACTTTTACAACCCCAGGACAGAAAACGACAACACACTCTGCATGAAACTGATATAGTTTCCTTAATTGTGAAGCCATATTAATCTCTGAAGGGCAGACAGAGGAAGAGGATGGAAAAGCACATTGAAGCCTACCTGCAGGAGGGATGCGGCCCATTGCTGACAACTGGCGCCAATATAACAGATTCTGAAGTGCCTACAAATAACTCTCATTAGAGATACATACATGGACCAAATCCAGTATTTCCCCAGAGTACAATCTTACATATTTTAATCCATAGATCTCAGTGAGATTTACAAAGGTCTCCGTACTTCTGACAGTTGGGTAGCACCTGGCACATGCAGGAATGGCTGCAGGCAGCCCAGCACCACCCAGCAGTTTGCTGGCAAAACAGGACAGACACCTCCCAGATTTTACTAGTGCTTTGATGAGTTTGTTTTTTACCTTCATACAATGGACTTTACCACATCAACCAAATCCTTTTAAATACTCTGTTCCCTTTAAAGATTAGAGTAAGGCAAAAGAAAAAACCCATTGCGAGATTTTCACTAAAACGATCCATATGAAAACGAAATTACACAACCACGTGCAGCTCCTCCAGTAACTTCCTTTCAACTTCTGGAGAAACTGTGATTACTGCTCTTGTGTGCAAATGCCCTCAAATGTGTCAACTGTCACAGATCAAAGGCTTGTAACCAGCCCAGGGATGAGAACTGCAGGACCACCAGGTAAAGAAATCAATAGAGAGTGAAAACACAGCCCTACAAGATGTATTTCAGTAACTGTCAGGCACAATATAACAACTGAAAACTGCTACTCGCATCCATCTGGCGTGTACAGAAGCATCTTCCCAAACGTATCTCGACTGCCACATTTTTTTCAGGTGGGTACCTCCTGCTCGTTACTGATCCAAATTACAATTCTGGTACGCTCAAGGAAGGATGAGGATTTGGTAGCACTTGCTTAACATGAAGACTGCAACACAGTTTTTGAATCACAGATTCAAAAACACGGTGGTATTTGCCTTTAGCCTCTGATGCTCAACACAACCCAGACCTGCCTCTTGGGAGCAGGTGGGGGCTCCAGCCAGAAGTACATCCCACGTGCTCAGCACCAAGGCCTCCAAAAGAAACCCAGGAAACCCAGAATGTTTTAAAACTTGCCTTTGTCTTCCCCAGGAGATGTGCTCAGGGTGTTGCCTACGCTTACAGCAGCACCCAGAGGCTCTCGCCTCAGTCAGGTGCTGCCACTCAATCCTTCCTTACGTCCACACCACAAACTCAAGGTGGTCCGTCCTTCATTACTGACCACCAGGAGGGAAGGGGCACTCCTACACCTGCAGCGGAGGCCTGAGCCCTGGCTGCTGCCCCCACAGGGGTGGGGCTGTGGGGCAAGCATGGCTGGGGTGGCACTGAGGGTGTCCGAGGTGGCTACTGAAGGTATTTGGCACTGAGGGTGGCCAAAGTGGCAATGCGGATGCCCAAGGTGGCTACTGAGGGTGCCCAAAGCAGCAATGAGAGTGCCTGAGGCAGCTACTGAGGGTGCCCGAGGCAGCAATGAGGGTGGCCAGGGAGGCAGGGTGGGCACACTGGGCATGTATGGAGGCAGGGTTGTGCAAGCCTGGAGTGTGGGAAGGCAAGGTGGGCACACGAGGGGTGTGAGGCACTTGTGAGGCACCCAGCCATGGCAGGAAGCTCCCCCACAGCAGGGACTTTCCCCTCAGGGCCTTTTCAGCCCCAGCCTCCAGCCAGAGCCCCTCTCCGGCGGGTTTAATCCCAAAAAAACCCACGATGGTTTATAACACCCAGCCTTTCCCCTCAGGGATTATCTCCATTCCTGCCCAGGCGCTGCCGGGCCACCTCAAAAACTACCCTAACGTAAGGTGAAGCCGGCCTGGTGCTGCCGGGGAACGGCTGCGGGGGTGGACGGACGTGGGGGGGGACGACACACACAGAGAGACCAGGCCCCGCCGGGCCGCCTTTTCCCGCCGCGGGCTGAGGAAAAGCCGCAGGTGCATCCGGGCGGCGGTGGGGGGGAGGACAAGAAGGAGGAGGAGAAGAAGCGGCGGACATAAAGGGCGGCGGCACCTGCAACTTACCATCGGTAGCACCCCTCGCTGGCCTCCAGCGTGAAGTTGACGCGGGTGCCGCGGGTGAAGGGCAGCAGCACCCTGGGGATGTTGAGCTTGGAGGAGGCGGTGGTGAGGTGAAGGGAAAGGAGAGGGAGGAGGAGGAGAAGAGGCAGGGAGGGAGCCATACTCCGGTGGGGGCGGGAAAGGGCGGCTGAACCGGCGGCGGAGGGACGTTAACGGCAGGGCAGGGCGCGCGCCCCCGGGGGGCGGAGGGGCCGAGAAATTACACAACCACGTGCAGCTCCTCCAGTAACTTCCTTTCAACTTCTGGAGAAACTGTGATTACTGCTCTTGTGTGCAAATGCCCTCAAATGTGTCAACTGTCACAGATCAAAGGCTTGTAACCAGCCCAGGGATGAGAACTGCAGGACCACCAGGTAAAGAAATCAATAGAGAGTGAAAACACAGCCCTACAAGATGTATTTCAGTAACTGTCAGGCACAATATAACAACTGAAAACTGCTACTCGCATCCATCTGGCGTGTACAGAAGCATCTTCCCAAACGTATCTCGACTGCCACATTTTTTTCAGGTGGGTACCTCCTGCTCGTTACTGATCCAAATTACAATTCTGGTACGCTCAAGGAAGGATGAGGATTTGGTAGCACTTGCTTAACATGAAGACTGCAACACAGTTTTTGAATCACAGATTCAAAAACACGGTGGTATTTGCCTTTAGCCTCTGATGCTCAACACAACCCAGACCTGCCTCTTGGGAGCAGGTGGGGGCTCCAGCCAGAAGTACATCCCACGTGCTCAGCACCAAGGCCTCCAAAAGAAACCCAGGAAACCCAGAATGTTTTAAAACTTGCCTTTGTCTTCCCCAGGAGATGTGCTCAGGGTGTTGCCTACGCTTACAGCAGCACCCAGAGGCTCTCGCCTCAGTCAGGTGCTGCCACTCAATCCTTCCTTACGTCCACACCACAAACTCAAGGTGGTCTGTCCTTCATTACTGACCACCAGGAGGGAAGGGGCACTCCTACACCTGCAGCGGAGGCCTGAGCCCTGGCTGCTGCCCCCACAGGGGTGGGGCTGTGGGGCAAGCATGGCTGGGGTGGCACTGAGGGTGTCCGAGGTGGCTACTGAAGGTATTTGGCACTGAGGGTGGCCAAAGTGGCAATGCGGATGCCCAAGGTGGCTACTGAGGGTGCCCAAAGCGGCAATGAGGGTGCCCGAGGCAGCTACTGAGGGTGCCTGAGGCAGAATTAAGGATCCTGAGGTGGCTACTGAGGGTGCCTGAGGCGGCAATGAGGGTGGACAGGGAGGCAGGGTGGGCACACTGGGCATGTATGGAGGCAGGGTTGTGCAAGCCTGGAGTGTGGGAAGGCAAGGTGGGCACACGAGGGGTGTGAGGCACTTGTGAGGCACCCAGCCATGGCAGGAAGCTCCCCCACAGCAGGGACTTTCCCCTCAGGGCCTTTTCAGCCCCAGCCTCCAGCCAGAGCCCCTCTCCGGCGGGTTTAATCCCAAAAAAACCCACGATGGTTTATAACACCCAGCCTTTCCCCTCAGGGATTATCTCCATTCCTGCCCAGGCGCTGCCGGGCCACCTCAAAAACTACCCTAACGTAAGGTGAAGCCGGCCTGGTGCTGCCGGGGAACGGCTGCGGGGGTGGACGGACGTGGGGGGGGACGACACACACAGAGAGACCAGGCCCCGCCGGGCCGCCTTTTCCCGCCGCGGGCTGAGGAAAAGCCGCAGGTGCATCCGGGCGGCGGTGGGGGGGAGGACAAGAAGGAGGAGGAGAAGAAGCGGCGGACATAAAGGGCGGCGGCACCTGCAACTTACCATCGGTAGCACCCCTCGCTGGCCTCCAGCGTGAAGTTGACGCGGGTGCCGCGGGTGAAGGGCAGCAGCACCCTGGGGATGTTGAGCTTGGAGGAGGCGGTGGTGAGGTGAAGGGAAAGGAGAGGGAGGAGGAGGAGAAGAGGCAGGGAGGGAGCCATACTCCGGTGGGGGCGGGAAAGGGCGGCTGAACCGGCGGCGGAGGGACGTTAACGGCAGGGCAGGGCGCGCGCCCCCGGGGGGCGGAGGGGCCGAGGAAAGGGCCGGGCCAGGCGCGCGCCCCAGGGGGGCGGAGGGGCCGAGGAGAGGGCCGGGCCTGCCCCGAACGGGGGAAATTACACAGCCACGTGCAGCTCCTCCAGTAACTTCAACTTCTGGAGAAACTGTGATTACTGCTCTTGTGTGCAAATGCCCTCAAATGTGTCAACTGTCACAGATCAAAGGCTTGTAACCAGCCCAGGGATGAGAACTGCAGGACCACCAGGTAAAGAAATCAATAGAGAGTGAAAACACAGCCCTACAAGATGTATTTCAGTAACTGTCAGGCACAATATAACAACTGAAAACTGCTACTCGCATCCATCTGGCGTGTACAGAAGCATCTTCCCAAACGTATCTCGACTGCCACATTTTTTTCAGGTGGGTACCTCCTGCTCGTTACTGATCCAAATTACAATTCTGGTACGCTCAAGGAAGGATGAGGATTTGGTAGCACTTGCTTAACATGAAGACTGCAACACAGTTTTTGAATCACAGATTCAAAAACACGGTGGTATTTGCCTTTAGCCTCTGATGCTCAACACAACCCAGACCTGCCTCTTGGGAGCAGGTGGGGGCTCCAGCCAGAAGTACATCCCACGTGCTCAGCACCAAGGCCTCCAAAAGAAACCCAGGAAACCCAGAATGTTTTAAAACTTGCCTTTGTCTTCCCCAGGAGATGTGCTCAGGGTGTTGCCTACGCTTACAGCAGCACCCAGAGGCTCTCGCCTCAGTCAGGTGCTGCCACTCAATCCTTCCTTACGTCCACACCACAAACTCAAGGTGGTCTGTCCTTCATTACTGACCACCAGGAGGGAAGGGGCACTCCTACACCTGCAGCGGAGGCCTGAGCCCTGGCTGCTGCCCCCACAGGGGTGGGGCTGTGGGGCAAGCGTGGCTGGGGTGGCTACTGAAGGTATTTGGCACTGAGGGTGGCCAAAGTGGCAATGAGGATGCATGAGGCGGCTACGCCCAAGGTGGCTACTGAGGGTGCCCAAAGCAGCAATGAGAGTGCCTGAGGCAGCTACTGAGGGTGCCCGAGGCAGCAATGAGGGTGGCCAGGGAGGCAGGGTGGGCACACTGGGCATGTATGGAGGCAGGGTTGTGCAAGCCTGGAGTGTGGGAAGGCAAGGTGGGCACACGAGGGGTGTGAGGCACTTGTGAGGCACCCAGCCATGGCAGGAAGCTCCCCCACAGCAGGGACTTTCCCCTCAGGGCCTTTTCAGCCCCAGCCTCCAGCCAGAGCCCCTCTCCGGCGGGTTTAACCCCAAAAAACCCCACGATGATTTATAACACCCAGCCTTTCCCCTCAGGGATTATCTCCATTCCTGCCCAGGCGCTGCCGGGCCACCTCAAAAACTACCCTAAAGTAAGGTGAAGCCGGCCTGGCGCTGCCGGGGAACGGCTGCGGGGGTGG